>NW_024041150.1:42024536-42256705 GCF_014851395.1 Micropterus salmoides | reverse complement strand
AAGTCTGTCTCTCTGAGCTGTGAGGAGGACGACAGCTCTGCTGGATGGACCTGAGAGGAACACGACCAGAGAAACCAGGACTCACTGTGAAGCTGACTGGGGAAGATCAGCTGGTTCTTCCTGTAACACAGCTACGTTACTACATTGGACAGTGGAGTTTACTGGGTGAGTCCAAGAGGGAGCACCAGTAACACCATCAACATCACTGGGTCACTGGTATATCAGTCTGCATTAATTGACTAATGAGCCAGCCTTTGTTATCCACCTTTTCACTTTGGCTATTACTAAAATTGAAGTCAAAGCTTTAACTTTCAAGAGAAAAAAAGAACAACTATACCTCAAGAAGCTAACCAACACTGGGATTAGCATCAAGAGTAGCCAAGGGATGAGCCTAAAGAGGCCTTAAAATCCTATACATTCACATTACCTTATTTAGCTGGCACTTTGATCCAAAGCAATTTACAATTGCTATGAGTCTGAGGTTTGTCCACCTCTGGAGCTACTAGGGATTAAGTATCTTGCTAAGGGACATTTTGGTGCATGTGTTTCAGTACATGTTTGCTTAATGAGTTCATATGAAAAGAAATTACCCAAATATTCATAAAATGTTTAGTTTTGATGTGTTTACTGAGTCAAGAACAGGTCAGAGTGACTGGAGGCTCAGAAAAGATGGAGAACTAAAGCTGAAACTAACACATTGATTAGTTTGACAGCAGGAAAGCAGACAGCGACAGTTTCAGTCCACACCTCCTCCTCCTTCACCACACCTCCTCCTTATGTGTGAAGATTTTAGTATTGCTCATTCACTAAGTTCAAATGTTCGTGTAATGTACATGTTTATTAGTTCTGCAGTAGAATCCTTGTTGCTGCTCAGATTATTTATTTCCCTAAAGTAATAATTATTTAGCAAAGCTGTAGCAAAGGCAAAGACAACACCAACATTAACAGTGGTCTGCAGTTGCTTGTTTCCGGCTGCACAAAGCTGAAACCACACTTTTGCCTGATCTCGCGGCATTTTTCAGTCATTGATCTCAGCTCAGAGTAAAGTCACGCAGTCACCTGCAGCTCACGTTAGACCATCAAGTCGGCGAAAGTTAGCCGCCGTCATCAAAATCCAAAACTGAGGTATATCCAAAAGTAATAAGGATAAAAACAGAGAACAGGCAAAACGTAAACGCAACACGCAAATGTAGGCGCAGTGGCATTTATGTCCGAGTTCCGTGCTCGGCACTGTTATCAATCGCACTACATTTGTACCATGCCGGAACTTTAAACTAATAAACTAAAGCCAGAAGCGCATTTAAGCACCACAGTCCAGACTAGAACTGTGCAAAATGATTAAATCATATATCCCGAAATAGAATTTTATTTGTAAATTCAATGGAGTGAACAATGACACAGCAAGTAATGTAACTAATATTATATTGTCATAACACCAGACACAGACCAGACTGTGGAGTTAGTGTTGATGAAGCTGTGTGTAAATGATGAAATGCTGTAGTTTGTCTCTGGTTGAGGTGGACCAGTGATCCTGCAGAGTCCTGTCCTCCCTGTGATGGAGGGACATGATGTCACTCTGCACTGTAAACAAAGACCCCTCCCTCCAACCTCCCAGCTGGTTTCTATAAAGATGGCTCCCTCATCAGGACTGAGCCTACAGGTCACATGACCATCCACCATGTTAACAAGTCTGATGAAGGCCTCTACAAGTGTAACATCAGCGGTCATGGAGAGTCTCCATCCAGCTGGATCTCTGTCACAGGTGAGGAGGTTACCTTTGATTTCAGGACTTAATTCATCCAGAGATTTATCTGACCAGGTGGGATTCTCTCTACAGGTAAACCTACAACCTCAGCTCTGCCCACGTCCGCAGCTCTGCCCACCTCGACAACCCCGCCTCCTCCAACACCCCCTGTCTCAGCCCCCCTCCAGCTTGTGTTCAGACTGATCTACCACCTGGTGGTGTTCTGTCCGTACTTCATCTCCACTGTCCTCATGGTGTCTTTATATCGACGCAGGGCCACAGGTAACACAGGTGACTCATTTACAGACCTTACAATCAATTACTGGTGATGATTGATTGACAATTGTCTCTTACAGAGAAATTCTCTATATTTCTTTCTAACCTGCTCTGACTGCAGGAAATGACCTGCCTGTCTCCATGGTGATGACCCTGCCCTCCCGGGCTAAGGAGGGATATGACTGTGATGATAACTCTGTCACCACAGAGCATCACTTCTGAGCTTAACATACCCGGGATATCTTTTCATTATCTCGCTTCACTAACCCTAACAATTACAATCTGCATAAGCGGCCCCACAAAGCTGCTTATCAACTCAGTAACTGATTATGATGACGCTGTATGGGATTATTTCAAACTACAGAAAACAACAACTCTGTAATGTTACCGTCCGTCGCCTCTGCAACAGCAGGACGACACCAGAACAGAAAGCAGCCGGTGTTCTGCCAGCGGACCACAGACAAGGTAACAGAAACTGCTACTTTAGCATTTAGCCTAACTGAAATCATGATTGATTGTTGAGTTGAAGGCCAAAGTAAGCCGCAGACCTCAGCTGAAAATGTTCACACATGCGTTTGTTGTTCTCCTTTTTGGGCCGTGAGTTGTTCATGTGTGTTTTCTTGATAAAACGTGGTTTGGAGACCAGCGTCGGGTGACAGCTCGTGTAGTGTGTATCGACTTCAAGACGTGGCCATTGGCCGATGCTGAAAGTCATGTAGTCTGCACGAGCGTTTGGTATAACTTGTACTTGATTCTTTTTGTTTGTAAAGCATCTGTCTGGTTGTTGGTCTGATGTTTGCTGTATGTAGGGCTGCAAATATTGATTATTTTCAAATCAATTAATCTAGCGAATATTTTTCGATTAGTCGATTAATCTAATGACTAATTTTTTTATGATGATTCTAAAAATAATTTTGTCATCACGATTTGTAAAAAATCAAATTGTCAATCAAATTATTCTCTTGAAAATAAACAAATCTAACATGAAACAAATTATGCACTGGAAGGGATAATTCAGCAACATAAAATAGGTCAGTTTTAACCGGTAATCTGTCCAACATCTCTGCAAATACATTAAAGCTTAAAGCTTGTTCAGTTCAAGTAAAGTCAATTTTAGTGCAAGGCGATTCAGCCATCCAACACACAAAATTAATTTAACATTGTAAATTTCAGTCACGTTCAGGAGGAATACAATGAAAAATCATGCACCTTGAGTTTAGCAGTCCAACATAATATCATCTTACAGTAAAATTAAGTAATACATGAATACCTCATTCTTCACCACCATTTCATTGTCTTCTTTGCCATTGTTTTCCTCATGCTGAGCTCATCGGAGTCTGAGCCCAGCTTGGCACTGGCTGAGGCATCGTGAACCACACTGCCTGCTGAAGCTGTTAAAGTCGGCATGCAGGTGTTTCTGCGTTATTTATTTCTGTATGAAAGTGTTTTGTATTTCGGGTTATGCTCGCTCATGATTCAAGCGAGCACGTCTACACACACTTGGTTTCAATCTTAGAACCACACCGCTGGTGGCCGCTGAAAACTACATAATGCCCCTTTAAACTGTGAGCAGCTGTGGAGAGCAGTTGTCAGGATTAATTCAGGTTTAGTGAAGCCTGATCACTCAGAGAAAGACTGACTCAGGTGAACTTGATTCATGATACAGACTCCTTGACAAATGGACAAAGATGTTTTTGGTCCAAATGAAAGCTGATAGTTGTTCAAGTTCTGGTTTGAGATGTGTATTATTTGTGTTAGTTTTTTTCACATGTTTTAGAACATGGCAATGTCTTTACTTTTTTATTTACTAACTGTAAAGTTTTTAATAAACCTCACACAATTGACCAAATCTCAGTCTCCGTGTCAAGTTCCATCAAAGTTATATTTACAAATGACATGTTTTTTCCATTTGAGAAGGCGACAATGACCTTAAGAGGATCTTTAGCGTTAGTAGGTAGATGCTGATGTCACTATGTAGATGAACTAAAAATATTTTTTAAAAGTATACAAAAATTACAATTTTACAATAATACAATGCTGACAAGTGTGTGCAAAAGTTCACAACATGAGCATAAAGCACAGTTGAGCGTTGTTGTACAGTGTGGGTCAGGTGTGTGTGGTGTGTGTGTGTGTGTGTGTGTTTGGGGAGGGGCATGAGAGTCAGTTAGTGAGGACCCGGGATTGTTGAGGAAGACCATTGCTACTGGAAAGAACTGTTCTTATGGCGAGAAGTTTTGATCCAGATGGACCGCAGCCTCCCGGCAGAGGGAGAGTCTGAAACAGTGTCTGTTCCGGGATGGGAGGGATCAGCCACAATCTTTCCAGCACGCCTCGGAGTCCTGGGCGTGCAGTTCCTGAAGAGATGAAAGATGACAACCAGTCACCTTCTCTGCAGAGCGAATAATACGCTGCAGGCTGCTCTTGTCCCTATGGTGGCAGCAGCGTACCAGATGGTGATGGAGGAGGTGAGGATGGACTCCACCATCATTGTCTTTGGCAGGCTGAACTTCTTCAGCTGCCGCAGGAAGTACATCCTCTGCTGGGCCTTCTTGGTGAGGAGGTGATGTTCAGCTCCCACTTGAGGTCCTGGGAGATGATGGTGCCCAGGGAGCGGCAGGAGTCCACAGTGGTGACTGAGGAGTCACTCAGGATGATGGGGGAGGGTGGGGCTGGACTCTTTCTAATGTCTGCGATTAAAGTTAGCAACAATAAATATGCAACGTACATAAAAATAATTAATCATTTTGAAACGGTGCGTTATTAAAATCTTGTTGCATTAAAAAATGTTGCAGTTTGGTTAGGTTTAATCACAAAAACTACTTGGTTAAGGTTAGGAAAAGATCATGGTTAGGGTTAAAATAACTAGGTACATCAGTTAACTCATGTCACTTATGTCAACGCGTAACTTTCACAGGGGATATGAACCCAGGTGTGAACAATAACTAAGGAGTCTGCTCCACCCACAGTATCTGTTTGGCCAGCGTACGCTGTGCGTCGTGCACATTGGCCTGCGGAGGAATGTAAACACCGAGCAGAAAGTAGCTGGCAAACTCACAGGGAGAGTAGAATGTTTTACAGTGTATCAGTAAAAAGTCCATGTCATGAGAACAGTGTTGCTGAATCACTGTACTGTCGGTACACCGGCCATTGTTGATGTAAAAACAGACACCACCACCTTTTGTTCCACTCTGTAGACCTGGAAGCCCGAAGTCTGGTATTGATCCATACAGCCACATCTCTTTGAAACACAGAACAGAAGATGAATAAAAGTCTCTGTTTTTAAACTAACATTCATACACTGGCGGAACGGCCAGGGGCAATTCGGGGTTCAGTATCTTGCCCGGGGATTGAACCGCCGACCTTCTGATTAACGGGATTATAGGGGCGGCTGTGGCTAAGGAGGTAGAGCGGGTTGCCTGTTAATCGAAAGATTAGCAGTTCAATCTCCGGCTCCTCCAGCTGCATGTCGAAGTGTCCTTGGGCAAGACACTGAACCCCAAATTGCCCCTGGTGGCTGTTCCACCAGTGTATGAATATTTGTGCATGTTAGTTTCTGTTTGAGCACTTAATGTATGTATGTGTGTGAGTGGTGGTAGTTTAAAAGCGCTTTGAGTGGTAGCAAACACTAGAAAGGCGCTATACAAATACGGAGCATTAAAGTACTGTATGCAGACTGGAAAAAGTAAAAAACAGGCCAAATTTGCACTTTCAAATTAAAATGGCTTATAGCTCCAGCAGCCTTTTTGTGTATCTTGGGATGATAAAAAGCTGGACCCAGTTTCATCTAGCTGAAACAGGGTGCGGTACAGGCTGCTTCATTGAAAGGTCACTTCTGGTAGGTGGCATGAGGATTAGTAAACATTGGCCTATAGATGTGGGCATGACCTTTATCAAATATGTGCAATTTGGTACAGATTTGAGCATGTAAAAAGAAGTTACAACAACTTCCTGTTTCATGGCGAACGCAGAAGTCCCTTAAACCTGCATTCTATTGACCGGTCAGCAGGGGGCGACTCTTCTGGTTGCAAAAAGAAATCCGCCTCCATTAGAAATAATAGTAAAATGACCCTACTTCTCAGCTGATATATTACCTCAGTAAACACATTCCTAATGAGTTTATGGTCTCCACCAAGTCTTCTTCAAAACAGCATGATGTTCATTTAGTAAATTATGGTCCCATTTAGAGGAAAATAGACCATAAAGTATGCTTCAGGGCAGGATTATCTATGACTGACAAGTCACTACCATAGCGACCTGTCAATCCGGCTAGAACCTGCATGACTATGGTTCTGACACAATTTTGAGTGTGGCCAACCAGGAAAAGTATATCACAGCGTAAACTGAACTTCACTTCCTGTTGCCAGTAGACTTTGACTGAATAGCACATGAACGTTATCCAATATGTAAAACTTGGTGCAGATTTGAGATGAACAGTAAAGTACTTTCAACATCACATCACGGAAAACTCAGATAGCACAACTTTCCATTGTCGGTGCCATAATTGCATGACAAAACTTTTAAATTGATCAATTGAGCTGAACTTAAGACTTTCTCTATGTACGTAAAAGGCCTATTTCTCTCAAATATTGTTAAAATCTGTCTAAATCTGTGTCAGTGAGCACTTCTCCTTTGCCGAGATAATCCATCCTCCTCACAGGTGTGGCGTATCAAGATGCTGATCAGACAGCAGGGGTATTGCACAGGTGTGCCTTCCACACTACTCCGTTTTAGTTTACAAACGGATTAGAATTAAAACGAATACGATTTCCGTCCACACCAGCGTTTTAGCTGCGTATCAGAGTTGATCTCCGTCTACATTAAAGAAGTGGTATTATGCTTTTTGGCTTTTTCCCTCTCCTTTATTGAGTTTATATACCTTTTTTGTGCATGTAATAGATTTGCAAAGTGAAAAAGCCCAAAGTCCACCTCAAAGGGAGTTCCCATCTCCCACAGAAAACTCTGCTCTGAAAACAGCTCGTTTGTAGTCCAGCCTTTACTTCCACTTTCTTGTGATGTCACAAGAAAATACATGTCATAATGCTCGCCGAGTGACAAGTCTGAAACACCCGAAAAAACACCGGTGGAAAAACACTGAGCTGCAGCAAACACCTCTCCTCTCCCTTCCACACACTAGCTACCCTCCATATGACACATTTTGATAAGTGAAAAGTTTACAGAAAATTCATAATTTTGATAAACATTGTTAAACCGAATGACATTTTCATGGGGAGAAACATGGCATTAAAGACATTATGAGACACTTTACTTTTACTGATATTTATCTTACCAGTGTTGAATTAGTAGCAGTAGATGTGCAGTAAACAGTAACCTATTTGCAGCAATGATAAATGTTGCAGTAGTACTAGTAGTGCTAACACTAGAAGCCCAGTACTGGTAAGTATGTGCAGTAATGTAATTTGTAAATTTTTTTGTTTTTCAGAGAGTGATCCGCTCCAGGGTACTCAGCAGTGAAAAGAACAGAAGCAATAATCAGCTGACTGCTGTCTGGACCTCTGTAATTAAAAGCAGGCGATAACCTATCAATAGAACAACAGCCTTGCCGACGCAGTTGATTACACTGTTGCAGCCCTCATTTGAACTTCAAAAACTGTTCAGACTTGGTAGAACACTTTAAGCATGATGTTAAAAGGAATGGAAATGTGCACACAATAACTGAGAGCACCGCTGTTTGTGTGCAGAGTTTTGGGTGGTACCAATTACCTTGGAAAAGGGTATGAGATAAATCTGTTCTGTGAATTTCTGGCTGGGTGAAATAGCGTGAGAGTCTCTCCCCATTAAGAGAGATGCTGTGCACATTTACACACGAGGCACAGCAGCATAACTTTATATTTTAATCCCCCGACACGCCGACAGGATCGGTCAGGCTCTAAAGTAAATTAATGTTCTGTGTTCTTCTACACATCCAAAAGGTCTCATAAAAATTCCACCTTTCATAGAGTGAAACACTTTGGAGTAAAGCAGCCGTCCTCCTGTGATTTATATAAACATGATTTATACCTGAAACAACTGCTGATGTAAGTAATATCAACCACAACATTCGGAACTGATCTGCTCTATTTCATGTTATAAAAGTGCCCATTATTGACTCTGCACATGTCAGTCCAACAGTATAGTCCTTTGATGAAAGTTACAGGCCACATTTGAGATACATTTATTGTGTCATTTCTTACAGGGACTGATGATGAAACTTCACGCTCATTAGGCTGAGGGCTGCCTCTTGGCTGCATGGTGCTGCTAGAGGGCAAAGACTTAAATGACTGCAGGAGAGTGAACAGGAAACAGCGATATCCATCAGATCCAATCACAAACAGGCACACTGGGTTACCTGCTGCAATTGGTAAATATATATATATATAAAAATATTTTCATGAAGCAATGAGTGTGTGTGTGTTTTCTAATAAACCTCCCTGGTACATCACATGACACGCTCCCTCTGCAGCTGGTTCAGAGGCTTTTTATTTTTATGTGAGATAAACGTGTGGCAACAAGCTTCTGGTAAACAACTTATAGACTTTACAATGGATGAACATGAATCTAGCTCCTCTACATTATTGACAACTATTCAAAACTTATGAAGGTGAAAAAGTTGTCTCAAAAGGTAAGAAACTGAATAAAACCTGAAACATACAGAAAGATATCTGAGTCACAAATACAAAGATTGAACACATCTGATACAAGACAATCACTCAATAATCAACATAATCATCAGTTTCATTTTAATCAGAGAGAAAAGACAAATAAAAGTAATTATGCAATAATATATGTTGTTTTTCGGGTTGGTAATTAGAATCAGAATAATTAGATCTTCATATATGTGTTTATAGTTCAATCCTTGTTTTATAGTATTTGGTTGATATTGGTATTCTGTAATAATAATATGCATAGCATTACATTTATTTGTCTAAAGCAACAAATGTACTTAAACTCAGGAACAGAAATTATGAACTGGAGCTAAAATGCTAAACTGAAGTGCTTGGTTGTGTTTTTTTAAATTATATCACATCTCTCCACTTCCTGTAACGACTACCAGAACAAAAAAGTGCCCATAAATATACTAAATTTACCTTTATGCAAACATACTGTTTTATACTGTGCTGTTGATTCTGTCCAGTTTACCGTCTCACTCTCCTTTAATTCCACAACATTAGCATATCATTAGACTTCACACTTTCCACATCCAGTAGTTAAAGAGCAACATGATCATTCATGTGGAGTCATTCATTTTTTTATTAGTATCTGAGCAAGACCAGCAGCTCCAGATGGCACTATAAGTAGAGAACAAGTTACATTTTGTCTTTTTGGTATGTAGCTTAATGCATTTGAACAAATTAGTAACTGTTCAGGTTTTTTTTCATAAACCATGCTAAGATGAGTCATTTTGACTTTTTAAACTAGGGCTGGGCATTATGGCCAAAAATGTCATCACGGTAAAACATTTCATATCAGGATTAATTATCAGGATAAATGTCAAATCACTATTTCTTTCAAGTTTAAAGATTTTTGTAAAAGTGCAAAGTGTAAAAGTTGAAGAAACCAGATGGTTAATTGTGGTTTTAAACTTTTCTTTATGGTCACAACAAACACTGGATGCCAAATCTGAGGGCGAACATTCAAAACAATTATAATGATAAAACCTTTTTTCAGCAATATGCATTAGTAAAATAAAGTAAAATGTTTTAAAATACCTTAATAAAAAAATTTACTACTAATTTGTTCGTGATTCAAATTAATTTAATCTAACATTTATTGAAATTGAATTATTTGTTATATTGTTATTGAGAAAAATGATATTGCAATATTTGTAATTGTTTTATTGCCCAGCCCTATTTCAAACCCACCTGAGTCTGTAACATTCAGCTCGATGAGGTGCTTGATGTGCTCTTTGCGTGTGTTGGTTATAATCAGACACTCATATGTTCCAGTGTCGTTGATGGTGACGTTCTTCAGGACAAGAGAAGCCTCTCTGTCTTTCATCTCTGGATCTCTCAGCTCCAAAAAATATTGTCTACAGTGCTGTAGCAATGCACTAATCAATCAGCTTGGGACACTTAAAACACTAAATTTAAAAACTGAAAAATTGTGCAAAAATTTAAAACATGTGTTGTCCTTATAAAATCAACAGGGTAGACACAGGTGTCATTTACCCAGGGGACATTTGGGACATGTCCCCATCACTTTTAGAAATTGCTGATTTTGTCTTGTCACTTTTTGAAAGCATTTGTTAATAATGTTCTGAAAAATAGTTTTCACCAAGAGATGTTAACCAACAAATGAAAATGCTTTGAGAAACGTTTATTTGCACAATAAGAAAACATGCAATGCATTTTAAATATAATTTCCCTTCATATAAAAAAAGACATTTCCACCGTAAATTGGTGCAGAAAATGTCTCCAGTATGCAGTAATGCTCAAAATCTTCTGGGGTAGGACCCCCGTTCTGACAAAGAAAGAAAATCAGAATCGGCAGGTCAGACATTTATGAAATCAGAATTGGCCAGGAAAAATGCAAACAGTGCATTTCTACAGTGCTGCATTCAGTTCAATGTACATTTTAGAGTCAAGTAGATGTAACTGAGGCAAACAGTGTGTTAAACTGATTACAGTGATCTTGAAATTACAGTTTTGACTGCATAGCTATTTATAGGAGCAGTTTCCTTACAAAAGGTTGCAGCCTGTCCTGTCTGGAACTAGCTTCCAAACTTTTAGAGCACCAATTGATCGACTCTGTGGTCAATTATGACATTGTCAGACAATCTTGAAATGTAAGTAAACATTGAGCTGACATTCGTTTCAAGCAAACAGCTGTTTAAACCAAAGGTGTTTCAAACTAAAGTTTTTTTGAGGGAACGATCGTCAAAGATTAAGGGGCTTTGGCACCGGGATGCCAGAGTCATCAGCTAGAACCTTCAGCAATGGCTCTCAGCTTTCCTCCACAGCCCTTGCAGCATGAAGATATTTTCATTTCGGCCTTCCCTCTTAACCCATTCAAGGCAACAGGCAACACGCAACCATAAATTTACGCCGCCTTCAGCCTTTGACTTATCTGTTATCCTAACTCTTTCATCTCCCTTTGTTCAGCTCCACTAGTCCACTCAATCACATTGTAGACTGCAAGAGATCTTGCTCTTCTTATCGTACCTTTTCCTCACCAACCACTAACTAAAAGATTCCTTGAAAGGCACCTCTACCTGAAACATCCACCAGCGAGAGCTTACTCCTAAAAAGGTTGGGTGCTCTTTTCTCAATACATAAACAGATGATTACATGGCCATTATTCTAGATCTGGCCCCAAGTCAGAGCCACGGTTTTATCAAAAATCCACATCCACACTGCTTCCAAAGGCCACAAATAACAGCTATAACATGGTCATTAAGCATTGAAACACCGTTAACACAGCCATGATGGGAGTTTTGCAGGGTCCGCTAGACAACGCAATGCAATTTTGACCTTTTATTTATCAACAGAGCCGAGCTGTTGTTTCACAGCTCTTGACTGGAGAACAACATGGAAGTGTTTGAGAGCGATGTGCTCATGTTTTTCCCTCGGTCTGCAGAATCTGGACCTGATGTGCTCCAGTTATTTTAAGAACTCGATGGCTTTCTCCGGTTTGTTATTAATTTATTATGAACTAGTAATAGCATGTTTCTTCAAGCTTCAAGCTTATTACGTCAGTATATTTCCAGCAAATTCCTGATGTCTATTTAGATTTTGCTCAGGGATGGTGACAGTACTGTTTGAATGAGCACTTCATATATGGCTGGTCTGGTTGTATTGTATACTTATGATTTCTAAATTTAGAATGGGAGAAAATATTGGGAAAATGGACGGATTTAGTCGGAGAAGTGGCTATTGATTATTATTTACAACTTATTACTGTGGTGCATCTCTGCATCTCTTTGGTTTTTAAATGGTTTGAATGGTTGTGTCACTTGGATCTTTATACAAAGATCATAGAGAATGATCAATAAGTGAATTTGTGTATAATTTGTCAACTGAAGCCTCAGAACCAAGCTCTTTTTACACCGCCCACAAGACAGAGCTACAGCACAGCAATGACCAGCCTCATTCAAATATAGGAAAGGACTTTAAAAAAGATCAGTTAATTTTATTGACCGAGATTCGAAGATTTGATTCAGTAAAAACAATCACATCCCATCACTATTTCAATGTGGCCCCAGAGCAAATTCTAGAAATCAGCAGTATTAAAAGAGATTTTTTGTGTCCAACCCGGTCTCACTCCCAAGTCGTCACATATGGACGCTTGGTCAAGAGCCATAATCGTCAGTTTGTGACGCACTAGGGATCCCTTTGACGTCATAGTTCGACGTATCGAGGGAAGCCCTGTTGTGTCAGTTTTTGATGGTAAAGGCAAGTATGATATTTAAGAGAAAAGACGAAGTAAGGAGGTGATTGGGGTGGATAGAGGGCCAGAACCCGGACCTTGAAGCAGGAGAACAGGGTTTGTGTCCCGTGCGAAACAAAACATTAAATGTTTTTATTTAGGCGAGTGAGGTAAATTGACATTAACGTTAGTTAACTTAAGTCTTAATTGACATACATAGCTATTTTAACCCAAACCATGATCTTTTCCTAACCTTAACCAAGTAGTTTTGTTGCCTAAACCCAACCAAGTACTTTCTGTGCCTAAACCTAACGAAACTGCAACGTTTCACGACTTTAATTATGCGCGTTTCAACATGGCAATGTATCGAAACGTTACGTTTTATCTTGAAAGTGTAACCGGATATTGCATATTTATTGTTGCTAAGCGTTGCTAACTTGACTGTGGATCCCTAAACGTCAATAATTGATGCAAAAGGGCTACCCAAGTCTTTAAAAAGCGACGACAAAGGGCCTTGACCATGCGTCAGACATTTGACGAGTAGGGAGTGAGACTGTGTTGTTGTGTCAGACATCTACAGCAAACTAACATTATAACCATATTACAAATTACATGTTTCCAAAATATGTTTATGTAATACGTAATTTTGCACTAATCAAAGTTCTGTATACATCTTTTTGTCGAATTATGCGTCCACCTCGTCTTTCCAGACACTTTGATGTGCGCAGTGATCAATTGGCAATTTGTGTTGCTACACATTCATTCAATCTGATCTTCTCACCACATATTTTTGCTGCATCTCAAGGAATGGCAACCTACTTCTAAGTGTAATAAAATATTAATGACTCTAAACGTTGATTAAAAATAGGCCTACTTCGAATCATTTATCCCTATTGATGGGTTTTATGACCGGATCTCTCTGCCGCTAAATCGAACTCAGAAACAACACAACAGATCGACAGGGTGGAAACATGCACACTGTTCCTCCAGCTCTTGTGCTTCACTTTCGTTCCTCTCCACGCCCACATCTTTATGGGCAAGTCTTCAGAAAATGTGTTCAACGCTTTGAAATGTTTCCGATGCAGTTCAGGATGTTTATTGTTGTAACTCTCAGTGTTCTCTCAGCAGTGAAGCTCGAGCTCCTGTGTCGTCCAGCAGAGTTTTCTGAAACTTCATGTTTATTTTTTCTCAAAGACATAGACTGTAAAACAAAAGGTCAGTTGAACAAAGTGAAACTTCCTCTCTCGTGGCTGTCTTTCGCCCAAAGTGCGTCTGATCTGATCAGCTGTAGATGAGTCATTCTGTTGTGCAGTCCATGGTCCTGCAGCAGTTTCGACATCTCTGCTCTTGATTGGTCAGTCCTCGTTCACACTGTTGCTTAGGCAAGTGAAGGTTTTTTTTTTTCGTTTTTTTACTTTTTTGAACACGTTCAGATTCGTAGTTATATAATTAACAATAACATCACAACACAACAAACTGATATCCAACAAGAAATAAGGCAAAAAGAGAAGAAATAAAGACAGATAAGAAAAGGACGAATAAAATAACATAAAAATACATAATAATAAAACAATAGAGAGATTACACTCTATATATTTAAATCAAATACTAAAATGCAACATGTGTGTAAAATGTGACATGAGCTCTGAGTCACATGGATCAGCAGACAACAGTGTAATAGTGCTATAGATGGAGGTCTGGGGGCAGTCCATTGTGCCTGACAGAAAGGGATCATACTAAACATGACTGTACACAAGAATGACAAACTGTGTCATGAGTAATCAGTGCCTCAAGTACATCTATCCATAATAAATGCACAATTGTCATATTAATAAACAAACACAGACAGATCGAACTTGAAGGGCGGGGCTTCAGCTGATGACCTCATCAGACAGGAACTACTTTCCTTTTCCTCCCTGCAGCACAAAGAGTCTGACATTTTAACAGAAACATCAGACAGAAAAAAGCCACTGAAGGCATATTTAATAATTCATGTTAACAGTCTTACTTAAATAATGAGAACTATACTTAATAATGTTTCTAATTAAGGATGAAGTAACAACAGACTAGAATAAACAGGCTGCAGAGCAAATATGGCATGTTTAAATGACTCCTCGTGAACACTGTGCAGTGTCTGCAGTGACGAGAAGCAGCCAGCAGGTGGCAGCACATCAGCACACAGAGAGCGAGAGAGAGAGGAAACAAAATCAATGTTTTTTAAATTCTCCAAGTAAACAAACTGGAAAATGAAATCAGTATCATCATGGACTTCCTGCACAGAGCTGCAGTGTTTCTTGATGAATTCATTCAAACTCAATGTTTCTCAGCTCCACATGTTTCATGTTACCCCACAGTTCTTGTGTTAAGTCAGTGGGGTATCTATTTTAATTTACCAAGAAACACATTTATTTCAGCTTTCACTAAAACAGATTTCTGTGCTCATTCACAGCACTGAATGTAAATAAAAACCTGGTTATAAGCCTCAGATGTAATGTTTTTTGTTGCAGTTAAGTCTTTTATTATTACAATTATCTGTCTCACATGAAGGACTTTCAACAGGTTGTGTTTCTGTTGGACTGACTTTGTGTCTCTTCTCAAAGAAAGAGAAAGACTGGAATATAATCAACAAAACATCCTGCAGTCACACTCAGCAACTCAGAAGACTCCAAGAGACTCTTCTTTGCCTTCTTAAAGATCTCATCTGGAATCTGAACCGTCCATCTTTCATCTTATTCCTGCAGTTTTCCCTCCTGGCACCTGAAGTTCAAGCTGTTGTGCTTCTGATTAGACTTTGTTGTGTTTTAGGACTGAGGGTAAACGCTGACTCGTGTCTGTTGATGTCTTTGTTCATGAGTGGTCATGCTATGGGTCATTCCAACGAATAGGTGCCATTTCTGTCCCCAGGAAATAAAATGGATAAATATGCATATAAATTAACATTAAAATAGTTTTTATTATTAAGCAAATTGTCCTGCACATTAATTGAATTGCAATGCAAGATAAATCAATTTAAACATTAAAAAAATGATCTAGAACACTGAAAAATAGCATTTGTTACTTGTCCCCAGTCCCTAAAACTACACTCTACAATGTAATATCATAATTTAAAAACTTGGGAAATCTAGTTTTTTTGAATTTATGAGTGACTCCATATCCCATCTATGCTTTAAACATATTTGTCATAAAATGTTTGTAATATTGGAGTTAAAATACACATTTTAGTTGTTTTTCCAGGTTTTCCAACATGTTCTGATCTCAATGCGTCATAACTGACGCTGGGATTTCACACAGTCCTGTTACAGTAATACAGCTCCCCCTAAAAAAAAAACCCGTGAAAAGTCCCGTGTTTAAGAGAAAGTTGCATCATCTGCATTTTCTGAAGGATATGGGACCAAAAGAAAGTTGTCCAATTCTGTCTTCCTTAAATTTAATGATATTGTAACTATGACCAGTTACAATGTTCATTCCTGTTACCTAAATTATTTCTTAGACTTAATTGCTTATTTTGAAAATACAAATTTGTGGTGAATCACTAGAAAGGGCTCAGTGTCCTTGTACTATTACCGTGGACTCATGTCACTATATCTCATGTATTTGCTAATTCTATGCTAAAAACTCAGTCCTGTTACTCAGATACAGTCTCTTCACCTCCTTAGTGGCGTGTCCAGAGGGGAACTTTTTTCATCGGCTCTATTCTACAGGTGCTGGTCATATAATTAGAATATCATCAAAGTTGATTTATTTCAGTAATTCCATTCAAAAAGTGAAACTTGGATATTATATTCATTCATTACACACAGACTGATATATTTCAAATGTTTATTATTTCATTTAAATGAAAATTCTGAAAATTAGAATATTACTTAAGACCAATACAAAAAAAGGATTTTTAGAAATGTTGGCCAACTGAAAAGTCTGAAACATGAAAAGTATGAGCATGTACAGCACTCAGTACTTAAGTTGGGGCTCCTTTTGCCTGAATTACTGCAGCAATGCGGCGTGGCATGGAGTCGATCAGTCTGTGGCACTGCTCAGGTGTTATGAGAGCCCAGGTTGCTCTGATAGTGGCCTTCAGCTCTTCTGCATTGTTGGGTCTGGCACATCGCATCTTCCTCTTCACAATACCCCATAGATTTTCTATAGGCTTAAGGTCAGGCCAGTTTGCTGGCCAATTAAGAACAGGGATACCATGGTCCTTAAACCAGGTACTGGTAGCTTTGGCACTCTCCTCTCCTCCTCCAGACTCTGGTACCTTGATTTCCAAAAGAAATGCAAAATTTACTTTAATTTCAGAACATAACTTTGGACCACTCAGCAGCAGTCCAGTCCTTTTTGTCTTTAGTCCAGGCGAGACGCTTCTGACGCTGTGTCTTGTTCAAGAGTGGCTTGACACAAGGAATGTGACAGCTGAAACCCATGTCTTGCATACGTCTGTGCGTGGTGGTTCTTGAAGCACTGACTCCAGCTGCAGTCCACTCTTTGTGAATCTCCCCCACATTTTTGAATTGGGTTTCGTCTCCAGGGTGCGGTTTTCCCTATTGCCTACACTTTTTTCTACCTTCCCTATCTTTTTCTCTCTCTTTTCCTTCCGTTCGCCTCTCTGTTAATGTGCTTGGACACAGAGCTCTGTGAACAGCCAGCCTCTTTAGCAATGACCTTTTGTGTCTTGCCCTCCTTGTGCAAGGTGTCAATGGTCATCTTTTGGACAGCTGTCAAGTCAGAAGTCTTCCCCATGATTGTGTAGCCTACAGAACTAGACTGAGAGACCATTTAAAGGCCTTTGCAGGTGTTTTGAGTTAATTAGCTGATCAGAGTGTGGTACCAGGTGTCTTCAATATTGAACCTTTTCACAATATTCTAATTTTCTGAGATACTGATTTTGGGTTTTTCATTAGTTGTCAGTTATAATCAAACTTAAAAAGGAATGAACACATGAAATATATCATTCTGTGTGGAATGAATGTATACATTATACAAGTTTAACTTTTTGAATGGAATTACTGAAATAAATCAACTTTTTGATGATTTCTAATTGTATGACCAGCACCTGTAAATCCAGAATGAAGATACTGGTATCATATGAAACTAGATGACCTAATGCATTCATTGATACTGTGCATTTCTTTGCATTTGGTATAAAGGTTGTTTTTTTCCCCCTAGTGTATTTGAATAATTCTGCATACTGTTAACCTGTGCTCATTCCTGTTACTATTGTTGAGTTTTTTAAAGAAATAAAAAAAGAAACCACTATTTTTTTCCTATTATTGGCCAATCATTTATCCTATTGTTTACTAAATTACATGATAACATTGATAAACCTGAGGTTTTAGTCTCCTTTAAAACAAAAAAAAGTGTTGCATTTTTTAGAAGACAACTTGCATGCATATAAATGACATTTGTCACAAATATAAATTTTTTGAACATGTAACCAACAATTTATTTAAAATAAACACTTTCTGTAAATAAATTTGCCTGAGAGCGACCATTAATAGTTTAATGTGGGAGTGATTCAGTCTTGAAAAAATGTCAAAATTGAAGTTTATTTTGTAAGGGTGACACAGCAAAATGGATATGGAATATGGAATATCCCCTATGCTGTGGTCATACGCTACACTCGTGACTGCTGAATCATCTGCCTATTGCTAAAAATAAAATAAAACCGATTGTGTCCAAAGTGTTGCATAATGAAATGTAAGCAAACAGCCTGTATGACTGTATTTAAGTAACATGTAACGGGGTCACAGAGAGCTGTGGAGAAGGTAGTAGAAGCGCAAAAGTGACGATGATGATGATTAATAAGTAAATAATGTGGGGCAGGCTGCATGCTCTGCTGCTGAAACACTTCTGAGACGCTTCCAGTGGATTTTGACGCCAGGCTATGGACACATCAAAACCGTAGCACAGCCGTAACGCGGTGTAGCCGGAGTCTGTTAGTGTTTACAAAAGACTCTACTGGGTTTCACCCAGTGTGCTGAACTATGACACTAAGGGCTTCCAACTGCATTACAAGCTGATGCCAAGAGGTCTTGACAATGCGTCCATATGTGACAACTTGGGAGGGAGAACAGGTTGGTGGAGACCAAAACAGTAAATGTTGGACTTGGACCACCCGAGGCAAAGACTGAACGACCGTTGTTGGTATCTTCATCTGAGGCAAATAGGTTCGGTTTGTTGAGTTTTCTAGGAAGTGATGAAAGGACCGCATTGTAAGTGGGGGATAAGTGATGGGGTGATTCATCACCGTAATTCCCCTCCTCTGTTCAGCGACAGCTTCTCAACCTAAAATCTGTCTTCTCTGTCTACAATGTGCACCTGGTGGTCCTCAAACAAGTCTTGGCCTTGGGTACAGCCAGGAACACTAACGAACCAGCAGTTTCGACGATCCTGGCAAACGACCCCACTGAGGTTAAATAACTTAGTTTCCCTACCAGTCAGTCAGAACTGAATAAGTCCTTTGGATGAGGGACGAAACGTCTTCTAGTATCTTCAACCAAGTCCAGTTGCCCCTTGACTTTAACCTTCTTTGGATAACAGATTCAATGTAACTTGTTCACACTGTTCAAAAATCAGATCTGTTCAAAGATCAAATCTGAGTCACATATGAGCATATGGCCTGCAGTCTGATCATAGCCTTAGTATCTAATTTAGACCAGACCTGAACCATCAAGTTCAACAGCTCTGTACTGTTCTGAGTTACAAGTACCTGTGCCTGAGTATTTGGTAATGGCCTGGCTCAAAAGGCCACAACAAAAAGGGAGACACACCTCTGTTGATTTTAACAAGGGGCAGTAATTACAAAACCCAACTTGTCCAGCACGTGTAGGCTCATTTGACGATGCTTGAACCACAAATTTCATATTTGTCTGTTCATCATCCTTGACCTACTTTTGTAACTTTTGGTGATACACTTCAGGTACCAACTCAAATGATTTCAGCACCTCTGATTTTACTATCATCATGCAAATTAGCCTACCACAAATGGCCGAATAAGACTCCCATGCCCTCCCAATGAGGACACACCGAAACACCTTGCCTGAATCTGTCCAGCCCCTAGCATTCGCAACATGTTCAAACCAAATGTCACGATTTTCAGAATGAGTGCAAGCAAGAGTGTGAGCCCAAATGCAAGACTCCAGCGCAGAGATTCCGTTCAGGGGATTTTAATCCAAACAAAAACCAGGTTCTCAGGCTTACAGGCAGTAGACTGGAATATCCAAAAAATCAGAAGGGTTGTACAGCAACAGGCAGACAGAACACTCTTCCAAACAACACGACTGACTGTATACACACACACTACAATGACTAGAGAGGGAATGAACAGGAAAACCAAACATATATACACAGGGACTAACGAGCAGGGCGGGAGCAGCATAGGTGACAGGGATCAAGGCTAACGAGGCAGGCAGGCAGAGTGATAACTGTGGGAACATAACCTAGGTTACTGGACATAAACTAAGACACAGAACTAAACCAAAGATACAAGTCAGGAAAGATGCTAAGAGAGCAAAACCGAACATGCAAATGAACAATGGAACAAATAAGCTTAAATAAAGAACACGAGACAAGGAACAAACCCAAAAAGAGAAAACATGGACCAACTACAAAACTACAAAAGTCTAAACTAAACAGGACAGCAACAGGGAGTCTAACGCACGGTGTAAGCAACAAAACAAGCAGGGACCGAACTACTAACACAGAGTGGATCAGGGGGATGAGATATCAGGACAACACAGACAACAGACTAAGATAACAGAACAAAAACAGATTAACACAGAATCAAACGGACAACAAAACGGCAGAGCTCACAATTAACACAGGCTGGACACAGGAAAACAGACAAGACAGAACCCCAAAACACACACACAAATTTTAGCACCAGAAACAAGTCAGAAATAATACACAACCTGACCCAGAGCTAACAGGATCAATTTCCATCTCTAACTGCATGGAAAAAATCTTGTTTTGCTGCTCATTTGACAAACCAGGCAATTAAACAATCTCTTGTTGCCACACCAGCACAGAAATAGGCTCTGCTGCAGACAGGTCACTTTTCTGCAAGACCCCTTGCTCAAACAAAGATGATTTGAATGTGAATACTGTGTAACATTTTTAATGTCATCCTTACAACTACTCCCTGACATCATCACGAACAGTCCCATCTTTTTGGAAATTAGGTATGTCTTGCTTGAAGGTTAAGTCTGTAGGTTTTTGTGGCATCTAGTTTTGAGGGTTGTGAGTTGCAACAAATTATATATGTATATCCTCGGCGGGGCTTAAACAACGCTATGGAAGTCTTCATCGGTCCCTGACACTTCATCACACCTCAACCTGGCTCACTTTATTTCTTCAACAACATTTTAGATAAAATGTATGATTAGCTGTGATCTGAGACCCACAGACCTCTTTCCGCCTGGTTTCAACATGTTCTGTTTGCACTCTGTCTGCTGACATTTCAGACATCAGAGACCGTTTTTCTGTTTAAAGCTGGCTAATCTGTTCATGAACAAAGTACTTTTATATAGTCTGCTCTCGGATTTAGTTCAAGTAGTTAGTAGTTCAAGTTTACTTTTACTTAAGTAGAACATTGTAGTAGAGATCAGAGGAGCTGATTGTCCACTGCTTCAGCAGCAGACTGTTCTGATTTCATGTCCGCATTTCTTTTATATTTCCAGCCAACAGCCAATCCAACAGCAGCTAAACAAACCAGAACAAAAGCTGCTACCAGTCCGTAGTAAAGACCGTAGTTTCCCTCCTCGACGTCTCCGCTGTTGGACCCTGAAGATCAAAGTGCATATTAGTCAGGAAATGAGTGAACAGTGGAACAGCCTCCATTTACTCTTCTATATCTTCTATATTCCTCATGTTTGACTCTCAGAAACAACATGGAATAAAGTGCAGCTACAACATGGCACACAGACACACTGACCTCCACAAACTCACCTGAAACCTCCAGCTGGTAGATTCTGATTGGTGGAGTCTCAATGTTGATTCTCTTATGTCTTGAAACTCCTGTTGCAACTCGACACTCGTATGTTCCAGCGTCGTTGCTGCTCACGTTCTTCAGAATTAAAGACACGTTTCTGTCCTTCAGCTCTCTGTCCACCAGCTGCACCCGGTCCTTAAAGGATGGATGCTGCTGGGTTGGATCTGAGAGTCCATCTCTGTAAAAGAGGACGTACTCTGGCTCCAGGTCAGCTCTGCTCCACTCTACAGCTCTGATGGAGGCTTCACCAGCCTGACATGGCAGAATGACATCATCTCCAGGTTTCACTCGTACCACATCTAAAAACAATAAAAACATCCAGAGAGAAAAAGTAATTACATTTAAAAAGGACTCCACAGGACGATACAGTGAGAACATCTTTGTTTAAACAGAAGGCCTCTTCACACCTGAGATCATGGGAACATTCAATAATTAGTCACAACTGTGGAGACATTACAGGATTTTATTCACACACTGTTTATAAGACTTGTTGCAATCAGAGCCCTCAGTGACACAATATTACGTTAAAGCAAATGACTCCTGTCACTTAAAAAATAGTCAGACATGGAGTTTAGATTCTTATTATTCAAAGACCTGAACTTAGCTGTAAAAAAGACATTGTCAAAGTTACTCTTTTATCTTACAGTCTCAAATAGTGCAAACATGATCTGAAAGTATGTGTGTCACGGTCTTGGGTTTAGGCGTTATTTCCTTTTCCCAGTGTGCTAGTGTTTATCACTGTCTCTGTGTTCTCAATTATTAGGGGTCCACGTGTAACCCAGTATAAATAGTATACTGGGTCAAAAGAGTTCATTATAAGAAAATCTGATTTTAAAAATTCATTGCATATTGATGGTAAAATATGGTGATGTATTTCTGTTGTATGTTGCACATTTGCTGTATGATAAATAACTAAAAGATAATGTTTAGTTAAAAGCCTGTTATAACGAGTTCATGGGTTGTATATGCAAGTTGAAAATCTGTGGTAATTGTGCTGGAGTCTAAGAGTGGGTTTTCATTGATTTGATGCCGGTGGGCATGAGAGGCGTGCATGATCAGGTGCAGGAGGGGCGAGTGTGTGAGCGGAGGGATTGACAGAGACGAGGGAGAAAGGAGTTCGGAGAACTGTGTTAGCTTTGCAGACGAAGTAAAGTCAGAAATCTTTAACTAACATTCGTACCAAGCTGTGGACTAATGTCAGGATTGCCTACTCGACATTCTGTGCTGGGATTATGTTTACCTATAGGGGGCGCTAAAAGTAAGGAAATTTTGATCCGACCAAAAATGACGTAATTATTTGCTAACAAATATTTGCGAAAAACACTAACAACAGGAAATTATGTTATATCTTATCACCAAATTTGGAGCAATAATGGGGGACGCCCCCCTGAGGGCCTGTGCAAAATATGGTGCAACTAGCCCCTAGGTGGCGCTATTTAACCCTAAAAAAAATGTTTCTTTATAACCACAGTCGGATTGACATGAAACTTGAGCCTAATTGTTAAGCATGGTTTCCTCACTACAGGCACCAAAGTTGACCGAGATATGCAAGTAGGTGGCACTGTTATTGCAGATTAAAGATGTGAAAAAAATCCCATTGACTTACATTTTATATCTCCATAACCACAAGTCCGACTGATACCAAATTTGGGTCATTTGTTCCCCATTGGCATTTCGATAAATTGCGATAACTGAAAAAAATATTTTAATTAACTCCTCCAAAGCCGCAAGTCCGATAAAAGTTTGTAGAGGGAATTTTGATCAGCTAAAAAACGTCCCAATTATATGCAAAGATTTGCAAAAAATGCCAAAAACAGGATGTGACATCTTACATTTGTAATGTCCGAACTACACCAACATCAAACTCTGATCATTTATTCGGGGCGGTCCCCCGAATCCACGGCAGGGCGCCCAGGCCGACTCGTGCGGCACCTGCAGGGCGAGGGGGATGACTGGCACCAGGAGGCTTGGACCCCGCTTACAAATGCAGTTCTAGTGTTTTGTTTGTTACTAATGTTCATGTTGTATTTTCATACATGATCCTCGTGTTGTTGCGTAAGCTTTATTTACTTTCTTGCATGTCTTATATATGTCCATAAATACAATCCAACAACAGCTAAACAAACGTGAACAATACCTGCAGCCAATCCATTGTTAACAGTGTAATCTGCCTCCATGACGTCTTCACTGGAACCTGAAGATCAAAGTGCATATTAGTCAGGAAATGAGTGAACAGTGGAACAGCCTCCATTTACTCTTCTATATCTTCTATATTCCTCATGTTTGACCATACCTCTCAACCCTCTGTTTTTTTCCAGTATTCTCCTGTATTTTTATTGTTCTACCCTGCTGTTATCCTGTTTAAATAGTTTCCTGTAAATCTCCTGTATTTTCAACCTTCAAAAAAAACTTGCAGGGCATATTTTATGTTTTCTTCTTTCCCCTCGGGGAAAGCAGGTGGCAGTGTGTAGAACATAAGCTGTAACAGCGATGGGAAATCAACGTTACCTGCAAATGAAACAAGATGAATAACAGCAGCGTGAAAGCTCTAGGATGAATGAATGAATGCGTAGCTCTCTCTTTTTTTTTATACAGTCTATGATTGCTCTACACCATGTGGTCGGCAATAGGCAGCCCGCGGGCCAGAGCCGGCCCGCCATGAATAATAATATTGCGGCCATTTTGCTTTGATAGCAGAAAATAAATAAATTGATAGTGGCTGGTGCTGAAATAGTTGGGAAGATTTTATTGGACTTTAATATTTGTAACCCACAGAAAACAATCCACAAATGTGCACTATGATGCGCAATTATTTCACTATTTACAAATTTGTGATGTGTAAAATCATATCCACAAAACTTCTACACATAACAGTTTTTGTACATTTGCAGATTGCTTTCTGTCAATTTATGGGTCCTGTTACATTTGTAGTTTCCTTTTTACACATTTGTGGAATTTTGTCACCTCTGAACCACGGAGATCTGTAAATGTGAGAGCAGTTTATTAGCTACACCAGCAGGTGGCGGTAGCGACCTTGCCTCTCATGAGTTGTAAGAATATCCATTGCAGTGCCCAGGGTCATCTGTCGGAGAGTGATGAGGAGTCAGAGGAGGATACTAACACAGTCTATCCACCATCTGAGGGCGAACCATCCCACAAGCATAAGAAGACTGGAACAAACCTTCGCCGTTGCAAATGCAAGCCAATTCCTGAATAGGGCGGTTTATCTTTGGTGGCGAATGGGGCGACATATCTGGGGGGAGACGCACTGGCTAGGTTCAGAGTTCAGGTTCCATTTCCTCTCTCTTTCTCCCTGGTGATGTTGCTCAGTGGAGCAGACTCTGGCACAGACTGAGAATTAAGT
This sequence comes from Micropterus salmoides, assembly GCF_014851395.1. Lineage (NCBI taxonomy): Eukaryota > Metazoa > Chordata > Actinopteri > Centrarchiformes > Centrarchidae > Micropterus > Micropterus salmoides. Next base: position 42,231,976 of record NW_024041150.1, on the reverse strand, counting down.
TTGAAGTTTAGTTAGTGTCAGCTTTTACCATTAGGTTCCTGTTAGTTCCCAGTGAGTTAGCCACTCTGAACTCTTTTAAGTCCCTTCTTAAAACATACTTTTATAGGAGAGCCTTTCCCGATCTTATTTGACTTTATTTTATCCCTCTTATTTTATATTTATCTTAAACATGTATTTTGGTCTTTTCAATGTTTTCTTGCTTGTATTGTTGTCTTTGCACTTGTTGAAGCACTTTGTGTTTGAAAAGTGCTCTATAAATAAAGATTATTATTATTATTATTATGAGCTAAATGTGCGCAATTATAGAAACCGCTGTAGTACAGTCTTTGCTGTAGCTCTGGCATGTGTAGTTTGTAGCTTCATGCTCTGTCTTCTGAATTGTTCGGTCCGCCCTGGATATCTGCTTGTAACCATGCCTGTCTGTGCTTTGGATCTGTGTTTCCCCATACCTTCATTTGGATTTGTTTTGGACTCAGCCACTGCCTGTAAGTGTGCTCACCTTCTACTGCGTTAATTAAACCCTTCGAACTGTACCTGCTCCGCTCTGTGTCCTGCATTTGGGTCCACCAACCTGTTCCACCACACCCAACCCTGAAATTATTCTTTAAAAGTGTTGCCTAGACAGTTTTTGTGCCTGGCCTTGACGTTGGCTATGTTGCCCCAGCGAGGCAAGGTAACGTTGAGCTAAAAGGATGCTAACGTCAGGCTAACGCTGAGCTAACGTTAAGATAAAAAGAAGCTAACATGAAGCTAACATGCGGTCCCTGGATCAGCCAACCAGGGAGACCCCATGTGTCCACGTTGCTCCATATTAGCTGCGGCTAACAACATCTAGCAACTAGATTGCTAGCTGCTGGCCGACCCTCGTCGCTCAGGGCAGACGACTGGTATGCTATGGGTTGGGACTGTGTTTGATAATGTTGTTGCTCTTTGTGTGCAAGCTGTTTTTGGAATAAACTCTCTGTGTCTGTCTCCGTCAACTGAGCCACACCAAGCACACCGACACTTCCTGCTCTGTGTGAGCTGGCTGTCACTACAGTTAGCCTGTTGGCTAACCTGCAGCTCGAGCTCACAGCAACAAGTAGTACACTCCCTCTGTTCAGTCAGAGGGCCTTTTTCACACACCCCTCCTCACAAAAACTGTCTAAATGAACCCACAAGAGCGAGCATTACGCTTCGTGTGGACAGTAGTGATGTGCGGATCGATCCTAAAGTATCTATTTCTGATACCAACGTTTCCTGCTCTAGGATCGATACTCATACTACAGCCTATTCCTTATTTCTCTCATAAATACAGAAACGGGAGGGGGGACACACTGACCTCCACAAACTCACCTGAGGCTGAAACCTCCAGCTGGATGATTCTGATTGGCTCACTCTCAATGATGATTCTCTGATGTCTTGAAAGACCTGTTGCAACTCGGCACTCGTATGTTCCAGCGTCGTTGCTGCTCACGTTCTTCAGAATTAAAGACACGTCTCCGTCCTTCAGCTCTCTGTCCACCAGCTGCACCCGGTCCTTAAAGGATGGATGCTGCTGGGTTGGATCTGACCGACCATCTCTGTAAAAGAGGACGTACTCTGGCTCCAGGTCAGGTCTGCTCCACTCTGCAGCTCTGATGGACGCGTTACCAGCCTGACATGACAGAATGACATCATCTCCAGGTTTCACTCGTACCACATCTAAAAACAATAAAAACATCCAGAGAGAAAAAGTAATTACATTTCAAAAGGACTCCACAGGACGATACAGTGAGAACATCTTTGTTTAAACAGAAGGCCTCTTCACACCTGAGATCATGGGAACATTCAATAATTAGTCACAACTGTGGAGACATTACAGGATTTTATTCACACACTGTTTAGAAGACTTGTTATGAAAGTGTTTCAAAAATTTGATGTTATTAAATGGCAACATTTACACAGTCAATCAGAGTCTTCAATGACGTCTTTAAATTCAGACAGACATGAGAGGAGTCGTTAAATAAAATTACTCCTAAACCTTGTGGACAGCCTTCACAGAAGAGTTGAAGCTGTTATAGCTATAGGGTGGGCCAACTCCATATTAAACCATACAGATTAAGAAAGGGATGTAATCAACCTTCATGTGCATCTAAAGGCAGGCGACTCTAAACTTTTGGCAATGTAGTGTACCAAGAATCTGGGTGTGATCCATGATATTGCCTTTAAATTTGAAAAACAGATTAGTTCTGTTAAATTCTGTAAAAGCCAATTTTATCGGACATTAACTAATATTCATTCGAAATAACACGCATTTTCTTGAACAAGAAAACATTTTTTATAACACTGGTCAAAAGTCTTTACTGCCTACATGAATCTATTTTAATAAAAATCTATTAATAAAAACTCGTCATTACCAGCAGCTCCTTGAGACATGACCAACAGAAAGAAAAACTTTTCCATTGAAGCGAAGGTAATTTCCATCAGATGCGGTCACTATGGTCCACGGTGCTCTGACGGAAAGTCGGTTGAAATGTGTGCAGTGCTCCACCCTCAGTGGGCGGATCTCAGAGCATGACTGACAGGAAGAAGAACTTGCATGACTTCTGAATTCTGCAGTGTGGGTCAAAGACAAGACTAGTTAAAAATATAGCATATATAAAGAATGTTTGTTGACAGAGGAATGTTTTATCAGTGAATCATTATTAGTTAGTTGACTCAAACAAATGCTCCTAAGAAAACTATATAAAACATGTACAACAATGTAATAGAAATGTAAATTAATACATTTTTAAAAAGTGACAACATATAAAACATTATTATGCTATTATATTGTTTTAAATTGTATTACAGTATGTATTTTAGTCCCACAACATGGGTCATATGAGTTGGCAATCAGAAGTATATCACATGTTGAGGGTAATGTGATGATCTCTGACCGCGAGACAACCTCTAATGACCTGAAACAGAAAAACAAGTCTGTCACTCAGCGCAAAACATGAAACTTATTGTTAATAGAAACAATTTGAAAAATGATTTACTGTACATGAAGTGATTACATATGAGGTCAAGGTCATCACCCAGACACAGTGGACCAGGTAGATGCCTTTTAAGTGGCTTTAAATTTGACACCTTGAACTTTTTTACTGTCTTTGTTTTGTATCCTGAGCCTGGATATTTTGGTCAACTATGGTTATTTTTAAATGTGCTATAGAAATAAATTTGAACTTTAACAGAAAATAAATAAAAAGCACAGTATCTTCTCTTCACAGCGGAGTTGTTCCAGACGGTGACATTAGCTAGTTAGTAACAACCAGCACAACTAGGACAATATATCGCACATTAACTAATATTTAAATGTATTTGACATAATGTTACAGGCCTCAAGCAAGAGTTACCTGTGAACGGATATTCTGTCCTGTTTTGTACAGGAAAATCAGAGACAGGAGATGTCAATTGTTCAGCAGGCTGTTCTCTGTCTTTATTACAGAATTTATCTCTTTTTCTCGCTCCTTCACTTAAACCACATTGACCACATTCCTTTTAACAAATTACACTTTTAGTTTCCCACTACAGCATGGATGTTAATGCATTAGACCGCTGGAATAACATGTTTTACCAATTTTATATCAGTTCAACAGAAATAATTCACCCCTCCTAGCCTCAACTGATACTGTGACTCACACTTACTGCTTTTTACTAGCTCCAAAATCATATACATCCAGTAACTTTGATACTGTTAAGCCTACTTGTTTCACACTTCCCCAACATTCTCACATACAACATATAAAAACAATACAGAGGCCTACATTATACAAGATACACATTCTTTTTTTAACCTTATCATCATGTTACACTGTTCAGTATTATCATGGTGACAGGGCTTGAATGCAGGACTTGATACATCCTCAACTCAACAAACTTTAAATAATCGTAGCTCAACCTTTAGCTTTAACAAATACAAAGAAAAGTGCAATGTCCAGGAGCAATGACCATAAACACAACAAACGTCGGAAGGTTGGTTGCACTTTACACTTTTAATTCAAAGTCTCTTAACTGAATAAACCACAGTTTTACACATCAAACGTTGTCAGAACGACATAGTAAGGGCTCTAAAAGTCCATAGAGATGCATTGCAGCAAAATATCACACATTACTAACCTGTTTTGTACAGGAAAAGCAGAGACAGGAGACGTGTGATTGTCCTCCTCTCTGTCCGCTCCTCAGACAGAGAACAGCAGGCTGTTCTCTGTCTGAGGAGCGGAAGCACCGTGCAGCCCTACTGGCGCTCACATAAGTGGATACTCCCTCTTGTGGTGTCGTTGAGCAATTACACCCTCAAAAATACTACCCAAACCCCGTGCAAAATAGATTCACCTCAAGCCCCTTTCTTACAGGCTATTACACAAAATATCTTAATAATTGTGACAACACATTTGTAGGTGTCACACACTCCCCAACAAAAAATAAAATGGCTCCCGACATTTTACCTTTAAACTCTTTCTTAACATTACTTAAACCGTTCAGAACTCAAAGTGCCCTTGGTTGATCTCTTAACCCATGTAAATAGGCCTGTTGTGAAATACTGGAATGGTGTAAGGGTGTGTCACATAAGGAGGTGGGATGTGATATGACACTGTCAGGTGATATGGCTGCACGCCATAATGTGTCATGTCTGGTGTTTCATAAACCTCTGCACTACTGACTGAGGGATGTACCTGGACCGAAGGCTGACCTAGTGTATGGTAAGTGAACACTGTTGCTGGCCGCCTATCTCTAATAGACCTCCTGAGCGTCTGTTCCTCAGGATCACGGGTCAGGCCAGGCCCAACTTGTGGCTCGTCTGGACGGAACTGATTAGTCTCACTTTCACTCCCCTTGGAAGGTGCTTGCCTGATCTCTGGCTCTCTCACTGCTACGGGTTCCTCCTCTTCACTGTCACTGTTCAAGTTCACCATTTTGGTGTTCACCCTCTTGTTCTGCTTCTGTTTCTCCTTGTTTAGTTGTTGTTTTTGTGAGTGCCTTTCCCATGTGCTTTGTCCCTCTTTCCTTCACATGTCCATAGTTGATTGTTCGACTGTGCTCGACAGGAACAGGATTTCTGAAGGGAACACAGGTAGTTTTAGAGGTAGGTGGAACACTTGTTCCATTTCCACTCCTCCGGTTATATCTTAGCTCATAGTAGGTGGAGCCTTCATCACCATCTGAACCAGTTTCACTGTTCGGTTCCAGGTCCACCTCTCTGTGAGCTGTTCTCGGTCTTTTCCTCTTCTTTGGTGATGTCTTAACCTCCTCCCCTGCCACTGAAAGGTCAACAGGAAGGTCATTGACGAGATGCAATAGATTGCGATGCAGGACACGTGATTTACTGCTATCCATCTCTGAGACCACTTTGTAGACTGGGTTGTCACTGATTTGGTCTTTCACAACAGGGACGTGCACAGGAATTTTGAAGGGCAGTTGCTCTGACCTGAAAAAAGGCACCCCCCCCCCCCCCCCCCAAAAAAAAAAACAAAAAGAAAAAGACATTTTTTTATTAAAAAATATACAAAAAGAAAAAACACTTAAATACAGCACTCAATAATCTAAACTACTATTAATAACAAAACAGAAAAACATGACTCGAGTCATGAAAATACCTACATCAATATCCTATCAACTCACTGATAGGTTGCTCCACATTTGGATAATAAACATGCAAAGCTTCAGAGGAGAAGCCGCCTATTAGGGGCCATTTCAACAAAAATCTTCAGAACTTCTTCCTTGTCAATTCCTATGTCCTTCTCTATCGCCAGCAGGAGGAGGTCAGACAGCCTCTCTTGACCACACTGATTTCTGAGCCTTGATTTGACCAGCTTCAACTTTGAAAAGGAACGTTCTACCGTTGCAGTGGACACGGGTAGAGTGGCATATATTTTGATTAGTTTGAATAGTGTGGGGAATATGACGTTAGCATTGTTTTCCTTGAATACTTCGAGCATAGACTTGACTGTCCTCTTGGGACACTTGTAAGATGCATGGAAGACTCTCAGCTCTGTTTGAAGGTTGGTCTCTTCCCCCTGAAGTCCATAAAACTCACATAGTGAATGTGCTGTATCAACACCTTGGCCAATTTCCTTCCACTGCTCTGGGTCAGTGAGTCTCTGCAGTGACATCACAATGTCCCGAGTCTTCCCTTCCCCATAAAATCTTCTCTCAAGCTCCTGTCTCATTCTGTCCAGAAAAGTATAGTATGTCCTTCCCCTGTAATATTCCTCCAAGGTCTGGACTGCATCATCCTCTCTTGCTGATTTGGAAGTGTATTTCAGCTTTGCGGGTACTTTTCTTTGTCTACCTGGAATATTTGTGGGAATGCTTATGTCATTTTCCTCAGCAATTGTTGTGGCAGTGTTGTATATTTGTGAGAATTGGCTGTCTCTCCTCAGTTCCACTACTCGCTTCAAGACACCATCCAACACAGAATAAGCAGCAGCCAAGTCCAGGTCATCCTGCTGGAGTACTTTTGAGGCAACTGATGTCTCCATGAACACTGGCGTTGCTATTTCAAGACACAGCAAAAATTCAAAATCTATGCTGCTCAACAGCATTTTAGCTTCTCCTGCAGCCAGATCGGGGGGGTCACACTCTCTCAGATTTCTCAAGTACTGTAGGGCAGCAGGGAGGACCTTTCTTATTGTCTTTAAAGCATCTTCCCTGCAGCTCCACCGGGTGTCTGAAAGCCTCTGTAGTTCAAGGACATGTTGGTCTGGATTCATGGCTTTTTGAGTTTCCACAAATGCAGCATGGCGCTTTGTACAGTTGGAAATTAATGTGTACAGCCTCTCAACGACTGTGAAGAAATCCACAAAGTGCTTGTTGGATTTTGCACTCTCAACTAAAACGAGATTTAAACAATGTGCATGGCAGTGCACATATAACGCTCTCTCATTTTGTCTCTGAATCCGGGACTGGAGCCCATTGTAGCGTCCACTCATATTGGCAGCTCCATCATATCCCTGTCCACAGACATCTTGAATGTTGAAGTTGTTTTGCTCCAGTAGCTTCATCACTACATTCTCCAGTGCCTCTGCCGTTGTTGATGCCACATCACATATTTGTACAAAGCGTTCCTTTATAGTCATGTTGTGGACATATCGCACAGCAAAGGATACCTGCTCAATATGCGACACATCAGTGGTCTCGTCTAGCAAAATAGAAAATTGTGATGCTTCTGTCACTTCCTTCTGTATGATTCGTTTCACATAAAGACTAAGTGCTTTTATGAGGTCGTTTTGTGTCCTATTGGACAGGAGAGACACCTGGCACCTTTGGTTTGATGCTTGTTTTTCCTTGACTGCATCAAGATGAAGCCCGAGTACGCTGTCATATTGGCCAAGCAAATCCACCAGGTTCAGAAAATTTCCTCTATTTGAACTTGACAAGCCTTCTTCATTTCCCCTAAAGGCCAAAGCTTGTTTTGCCAGATATAATGTGATGTCTATTAAACGGAACATAATCTCTCTGTTTTTCTGCCTCTCTCTTTCTTTGGCTGCTTCCATCTGAGAATCAGCTACTGCAAAAGCCTTCTGCAGTGTATCTTTTGTAAAGGCATTCCACCTTATCATCCCTAGCATATGCAATTCACTGCTGCGGTACTCCTTAATCTTCACTTTGGCCTGCCTCCACAAGTTTATCCCTACAGACTTCCATCCTTTCCTGCTCTGAAATCTTTCCTCATTCATAAAATTCCTGCAGCTAAAGCAATGCATAGCATCATTCAGTGGAGAATATTCCAGCCAGGGGTCATCGTTATACCATTGGGCTTGGAAAGAGCGCCCATCTGCATTTTTAGGGAACTTTACCATAGGACGGCAAGGCCCGACTGAATTGGAAAATGTGATGAAGGTCTGATCATACTTAAGATTGTTGCTTTCTACATGAGCTGGATCTGTGGGATTAGCCAACATCAGCAAAAAATCAAAATCTGTTGACTCTGCCCCACTCGTCATCTCAATATCTTTCCTTGCTGATGCTCTCGTCTCCCTCATCTCATCCTCTTGCTCATCTATCATTTCCCTATTTTGCCAGTCTGTCCTGATCTCATCTGGGATTGGCTCTGGCTTTCTGAACAGCTGATGCAATGGGCTCATCATCTGTCCAATTATATATTATTGTTACTGCCATTATCATTATTATTTTAATGCCACTAGTGGTATTTATGTTTTGCTCAGGCAAGATCTTTGAAATGACCTCTAAAATAGCCTATGTTTTTTAGATTACAATTATTTAGCATGCAGCTCTTTAACCCTGTACTTTCTAGCATGGTCCAGGTCCTCGCATCTCATATTTGGTGATCATCACTTAGGCCTACCTGCCCTATGTGCCTCCTCCTGGTCCACATTTTCCTCACATAGTCTGGATGCTTGTGACTGCTCCTCCTCATCTTAAATGTAATGTAATTTTAAAACATTGCCATTAGTAGGTTAAAATATGAGTCTGATTAAATAATCAATTCACCTACACATTGTCATGTCATCTTTATCTCAGTGCATTGAATGTCTCTCACCTGCTGCTGGTTGGCTTTTTCGCAGCCAACCCTGCAGTGATGTGCTGCCTTTTGCTGCCTCCCTGAATTGTCTCTCCCTCTCCTGAATCCGCCTCTTTTCAGAGGGCATCTTGGCTTCAAACAATCCCCAAAATAGAGATGTGATAGGATTTATGCATTTAACCATTTTAAATTAAATAATTAATGTGATGCATTACTTCCATCATTCATTCTTCTTGCTAAAACGAAATGTGATAAACTAACTATCAGCAGACATGTAGTTTAGTTTGCATAATGCCTACCAAAAAATAAATAAAAAATAGTAGCCTAGGCTGCTTGTCTGCAAGCTATCTGTCTGATTATTTAGGCTAAACGTGGCAAACTCAGCCTGGATTCAAGAAGATTTTAATTAATTTCATAAAACGTGATGATTGATCGTTCGTTACTTTGTTTGTTATACATCACAAACTCACCTTTTCCGACAACCGCGAGAATCTCCTTCTAGGACCGCTCATGCAGGCTCACCTCAAGTGCCGGTGTATTAGCGCGCCGTTCCCGCTCTGTGTCTGCTGACAGAGCAGCTGTATGTACGGAAAGCAAAAATGGCCAAAAAGCATTGGCGCAACATTTAATTGTCTTGTCTTGCTTACACACTGCAGGATAATAAAATGGTTCTCAAACTCCAGTAATAAATATTTCAGTGAATTTAATTAATCTTACACATGTTCATAGTTTTTGTATTATGTCTGAGTATATTCAGTGAAATTTTGCCCAAACAAATTGCCTTATCTGACCGTGTCCAAACAAACTTAACGCCTTATATTAGGGTCCGTCTTATTATTATTTATTTATTTATTTATTTTTTATTATTTATATTGCAAAACGTCAGAGTGAGATGACAGGTTTATGATATACAACTTTGTAAACACTAAACACTGTATCCAAAATGTATTAAAATATAAATGTCACCAAAATACATATGAGAAAAAGAGTTCCTTATATTATTGTTTATTGTTTTTTTTAATCATTATTATTTTTTATTTTTTTCCCTTTTTTTTTTTTTGAAAATAAATAATCTAGATTGAATTGACAGATGGGGAAAACTCGCTTCTAATAAAATATTAAATAAAAAAACGCTTAGATTTCGGAAAAAAATACAATCCTTTTTTAACCTTTTGGCTTCCCGTACATTCAGTTGCGCTTCTAGCTCGTATTCACTTCTGTTGGTACGTATCACGTATGGTAACTGGGCAAAACTACGCATGATTTGTTGTAGTATGATTGCATAAAGGAAGGAAACAGGAATTCCGGTAGAGAACAGAATCGACTGACGTGCAGGCAGCGCTGCAGCAGTGCAGCCACTTAAACAGAGTTTGCCCTTCCCCTACTGACTTTCACTTTCGGTGCCCGAATGGAAGTGAATGAGGCTTTGCGATCGCGATTATTTTTTTATTTAATTTTTTTTTCTCGGAAGGGCGAGTCGGAAGGGCAACTTGAGTCAGGAAAGGCAAACGGGCAGTTGCCCGGGCAACCAGAGCAACCCCCCTGTGCACGTCCCTGTTTCACAACATAGATAGTGTTCTCCCAATACGACCTCAGTTTTCCAGGACCACCCCTTTCACTCAAGTTTCGTACCAACACCCTATCTCCTGGCTGCAACATTACTCCTTTCGTGTGCTGGTCATAGAATTTCTTACCACGAGCACCTGACCTCCTGCTGTTTTCTGATGCGATCTGGTAAGCTTCGGTCATTCGTTCTGCCCACTTGTCAGCATAACCTCTTGCTGTCTGTGGTGGCTCAATGGTGGTCATCCTGAATAGCAGGTCTATTGGTAACCGTGGGTGTCGGCCAAAAAGCAGAAATAAAGGTGAGTACCCAGTTGCTTCGTGACGCGTACAATTGTACGCATGGACAATCTGAGGAAGATAATCCTTCCACCTTTCCTTTTGTTTCTCACCTAGGGTCCTCAGCATCTGCAGCACCGTGCGGTTGAACCACTCAGCTGGATTTCCCTGTGGGTGGTAGGGGGTCGTCCGTGAATGTCCCACTCCGCTCAGTTGTTGCAGTGTCCGAAAGAGTTCGTTTTCGAATTCGCGCCCTTGGTCGTGGTGCAGCTTTAATGGGTAGCCGTACCTGAGGATATAGCTATTGAAAATCTTTTCCGCTGCTGTTTTCCCACTCTTATTGCGGGTTGGGTATGCCTGCGCATACCTAGTGAAGTGGTCTACCACAACTAGGATGTATTGGTAGCCTCCTTTGCTCGGTTCTAAGTGTAGGTAATCTATGGAGACGAGCTCCATTGGTGAGCTGGTGATTATACTAGACATTGGGGCTCGTGTGTGTGTCGCTGGCTTCTTTTGTTTTATGCATGGACACTGTCTGGTGACATAAGCTTCGATCTCTCGCCTCATGTAGGGCCAATAAAACCTTTGCCTTGCCAAACTGAGGACCCTTTCTGTTCCGACATGGCCCATGTCATCATGTAGGGGCTTAAGGACACGTGACTTAAAGGTGGCAGGTAAGACTAGCTGACGTCTCTCTGCTGTCTTCCGGTAAAGGACCCCATCTTCGATGTGAAGCTTGGTCCATTCATGCAGCATTTTCCTGCTACTGCCCCTTACACTGCGTTTCATGTCATCTGTGAGTGTTTTGTTCGACTCCTTCATTTTCAAAACCTCCCCTATCACTTGGTCTGTTCTCTGAGCTTTTTGGAGTTCAGCCAGATCAATGGGTGGCACAACTTCTCTGCTGTTTGGTTCATGTTGATCACCCTGTGCTAGAGCCAAGGCAGCAACCCACGCTTGCCTGCCCCACAGCCTTCCCAGGTGGCAGTGACAGCTTCTCTGGGGAGTTCCTTCGTGCACTCAGTGACATATCTGTTGATGACAAGGGGGCATCTTGACAGAGTATCTGCATCTACATTCACTTTGCCGGGTCGGTAACGTATGTCAAATCTAAAATCTGATAGTTCTCCCACCCACCTGTAGCCAACTGCATTCAATTTAGCAGTACTCATGACATACGTCAAGGGATTATTGTCCGTGTAGATAGTAAAATGTGGGGCGTAAAACAAGTAATCCCTGAATTTCTCGCAGACTGCCCACTTTAGGGCGAGAAACTCTAGTTTGCCTGAGTGGAGTCTGTAATTCTTTTCTGCGGGTGTAAGGGTTCTTGAGCCGTATCCTATTACTCTCAGCCTCCCGCCCTGGTTTTGGTAAAGGACAGCTCCAAGTCCTTTGTCGGATGCATCGGTGTGGAGTACGAATGGAAGCTCGAAGTCTGGGTACGCGAGAACAGGGGGGTTCGCCAACATGTCACTCAACTTACACAGTGTCTCCTGATGTTTCTCCGTCCATTTGACTGGGGTTTTAGAAGGTAACTGTGCACCCTTTCCTCTCTGTCCACCATGTTTTCCCTGAGGCTGCTCTTCTCTGTTTCTCTTTGGTTGTAGGAGTTCATAGATGGGTGTCGCCAGCTTGGAGAAGTCTTGAACATATGAGCGGTAGTAGCTCAAGAAGCCCATGACTCTCCGCACATCTCCTACAGTGGCAGGTGCTTCATTCTTCAGAGTATACACCGCCTCCAGGTCCTTCGGATCAATGCGCACCCCCTGGGCTGAAACCAAACGACCAACATATCTCACTTCTCGTCTAAACAGTTCACATTTTGTGGGCCTGAGTTTGACTCCATAAATCTGTAGGGCCCTCAGGACCTTTCTCAGCCCTTCAACATGGTCCTCAAATGTTGTAGCATAGCACAGTATATCATCCAGATATGGAATACAACACTCGTCACGAAGGGGAGCAAGCATCTCTTCCATGCTGCGTTGGAACGCAGCAGGTGCGTTCGTCAGTCCGAAAGGGATTCGCACCCACTCATAAAGACCCCAGGGGGTGATGAATGCAGTCAAGTGGCGCGATCCTTCTGCAATGAACCCCTGGTGGTATGCCTTCCCCTGGTCTAGGATGGAGAACCAGCTGTATCCACCCAAAGTGTCTGTGAGATCTTGTATTCTCGGCAAGGGGTGTCGGTCCGGAACAGTGCGTTGATTCAAAAGACGATAATCGATACAGAGTCTGAGCGTCCCATCTTTCTTCCGCACGCAGACTACTGGTGCTGAGTATGGGGATTTGGACTTCACAATCCACCCTCTAACTAGAAGATCCTCAATGTACTCCTTTACCTCTTTGTAAAGGGATTTTGGGATAGAGGTATATGATTTCTGAATTGGAGTACTGTCCTTGAGAGTAATGGACATTTCCAGGCCAGGTATACACCCCATGTCATCGTCGTCTCGTGCGAATGCCCTGGACTCTTCTCGTAACATTTTCCTTACAATCGTCTGCTGACCCTCGGTTAAATGGTTAAGATCAACTGGTGGATCCCATTCCTGGGCCACACTACCCCTCTGTCTTGCTAAGTCCCTGACTGTTCTTCCCAGTTGGCTTCCTGGGTAACATTTGCCTCTGTCTGGTTCAGCTCGTCAGTTGGTACAACTCTGGATATTGCCTCAATGCTCCCAGGGGCAGTTTTACAGAACAGGGTCACGTCGTGTTTGGTATGGTTGCCGATGGGGACCCTCACAAAAGGGAATCTAGCCTGACAAATCTCTAGAAGGCTGTCACCAATATCCAACAGCCATATTGTTTTGTTGATTGTCGGACCTTTTGCTTTGTATGGATGCACTGACAAGTTTGTTCAGGAGTCTTGAGGAGGGTGAGGCTCTCCACCACTTTAGTCAGAGCATCAACCTTTGCACTCAGTTCCTCTATGGCTCTATGTTTGTTTTTTGCTTTGTAATCAGCTAGTTTCTCACTGTCTTTGTCAGGCTCAAGTTGAGCACTGTGGGCATGTGTTACCTTCTGTCGGGGACAATGTCCCAGTCTTCGCTGTCTCTCACTTTCCTCACTAGACACTTTGTTAACTTGCCTTATCAGTGCTTCATCTGAGACAGCATAATCAGACAAGAGAGGCTTGAGTTCACTACGGATGTCACTGTACTTGGGGAGAAGGCCCTGGTGGATGGTGCGCAGAAACACATTCTGGATTGTGCCTGTGTGATATCACCTTCTGGCACTGTAGGCTGACTGACCTCAGCAACACGACTAGCAATGAGTTTAGTAATAGCATCTCTCAAAGACAGCAAGTAAGAAAATCCCTGGTCCTCTAGCTCAAGTAGCGTTTTACAATTCAGGTAAGTGCATATATAATCAAAACAGCTTGCCTCATCACCATAAACTACTCTTGAAAAATCAAGATCTGGTACCAGCGTGATGTTCTCAGCAACCTGAAAGAGTTCCTCCACTGTCAGCATGTGAAGACTTTTCTTTATCTTCCAGGTGAGTTCTTTTCTTTCAACATCCTCCATACTGTGTCCCTTGGCCTGCAATGTCTCACAGTCCAGTCACCTCGAGCGAGCAAGACGGCACTCCTCCAGCTGGGGTCCCCTCACAGTCTCCGGTCCCGTAGCCACCTCAGTTGCACGCCTGCCACTTCACTGTACCGGTCCTGCGATGTCTGTTTGGTTTGTAGGTTAAAGGATCAGCACAGACTCTCATCAGATGCTGATCCCAGCGGTGCCTCCAAATTTCTGTTACAGGCCTCAAGCAAGAGTTACCTGTGAACGGATATTCTGTCCTGTTTTGTACAGGAAAAGCAGAGACAGGAGATGTCACTTGTGATTGTTCAGCAGGCTGTTCTCTGTCTTTATTACAGAATTTATTTCTTTTTCTCACTCCTTCACTTAAACCACATTGACCACATTCCTTTTAACAAATTACACTTTTAGTTTCCCACTACAGCATGGATGTTAATGCATTAGACCGCTGGAATAACATGTTTTACCAATTTTATATCAGTTCAACAGAAATAATTCACCCCTCCTAGCCTCAACTGATACTGTGACTCACACTTACTGCTTTTTACTAGCTCCAAAATCATATACATCCAGTAACTTTGATACTGTTAAGCCTACTTGTTTCACACTTCCCCAACATTCTCACATACAACATATAAAAACAATACAGAGGCCTACATTATACAAGATACACATTCTTTTTTTAACCTTATCATCATGTTACACTGTTCAGTATTATCATGGTGACAGGACTTGAATGCAGGACTTGATACATCCTCAACTCAACAAACTTTAAATAATCGTAGCTCAACCTTTAGCTTTAACAAATACAAAGAAAAGTGCAATGTCCAGGAGCAATGACCATAAACACAACAAACGTCGGAAGGCCGCCATGTTGGTTACACTTTCTACACTGGTGCTAGCTACACTTTTAATTCAAAGTCTCTTAACTGAATAAACCACAGTTTTACACATCAAACGTTGTCAGAACGACATAGTAAGGGCTCTAAAAGTCCATAGAGATGCATTGCAGCAAAATATCACACATTACTAACCTGTTTTGTACAGGAAAAGCAGAGACAGGAGATGCCACTTGTGATTGTTCAGCAGGCTGTTCTCTGTCTGAGGAGCAGAAGCACCGCGCTACTAAAATGCAAATGTAAATGCTCCGTACTTGTATAGCGCCTTTCTAGTCTTTTCGACCACTCAAAGCGCTTTTACACTACATCTGCATTCACCAGTCACACACATTCATACACTGAGCCTAAGTGCTCAAACGGAAATTAACAGTCACACTCATTCATACACTGGCGGAACAGCCGCCAGGGGCAAATCGGGGTTCAGTATCTTGCCCAAGGACACTTCGACACACAACCAGGGATTGAACCGCTGACCTTCCGATTAACGGCCAACCCGCTCTACCTCCTGAGCCACAGCCGCCCCATAAGCGCTCCTAGCGCTCACATAAGTGGATACTCCCTCTTGTGGTGTCGTTGAGCAATTACACCCTCAAAAATACTACCCAAAGCCCGTGCAAAATAGATTCACCTCAAGCCCC
Organism: Micropterus salmoides; assembly: GCF_014851395.1. NCBI lineage: Eukaryota > Metazoa > Chordata > Actinopteri > Centrarchiformes > Centrarchidae > Micropterus > Micropterus salmoides. The sequence goes on along the minus strand of NW_024041150.1, from coordinate 42,216,576 downwards.
TTTCTTACAGGCTATTACACAAAATATCTTAATAATTGTGACAACACATTTGTAGGTGTCACAATAACACACACATTCCTAGAACAACATGACATTATGTTATAACATTGGTAAAAATTCTTTATACATGACTCTATTCCCAATTGTCTTTACCAGAAGCTGCTGGAGACAGAAGAACATGAGCTTTTCCATGAAAGAGGAGGTGATGTCTGCTGCTGTCAGTGTGTTCTGTCTGCTGCAGTGGGGGAAGGACTGTATGGAGCTCCACCGTAAGTGGGCGCATCTCAGAGCATGATTGACAGGAAAACACAAAGTTAAGAAATCTTCTGTATGCAGATATTCAGCTGTACTGCTCGTTTAGGATAGCTCTATAAATGGTCTTCTTTACCGCTTGACCAGCATCAAACAGTGATTAAGTGACAACTTTTCGCTGATGAACTCAGATAAGACACAAACATGATTTATTGCCCCTGAAAGTAGCATCCCTCAGGTTAAGAAGCAGCTTACTGGTGCTTTAAATTTGGCCTGTGCTTGGACAGCTAATTAGTTTTAGGACACAAAGGCGGAACATGCACTGTTTCCATGTATTTATTAACAACGAAGTGAATAAACTTACAGTCCGATCTAAATAAAGGAAAGGAAATTTTGAAAGAGTTTCTGGCCTGCTTGACACACCTCTGAAAAAGCCGCCAGTAAACGTGTGATTGGATTCCCCTGAATTTTCTCAGGGAAATGAAAGTAAGTGTCCACAGGTTTATGAATGTGGATCAAACGCCAGAATGCGCACACACTGCAGCACATGCTTTATGTGAGCCTGTGCAAAAGTGTCCAATTTGTTTAACAAGGAGAAAAAAAAAATCCGAAATAAGATGGAATTGATCTCTCAACTCACTAGTCACGCACAGTACCGACTGAGCTAAACAAGCACATGATTTCATATAGTGTGTTCTGGCCCGCCATATGACTGCTTGGAAAATTTGGCCCGATGCCAGACTTCTTTGCCAAACCCTGGCTTAGAAGATGGAGATCCTGATCCAAACTAAAACCTCACAGTATTGCCCAGCTTTAATCACTATCATGAAGGCTGAATTCTGGGGCTGCTGTCACAGAAGTATCCCAACATGAGGAGTGGGCCTTTTTGTCCGTCAGTACTGTTAATAAAGTTCAGATCAACCATGACATAGAAGTATCTACCAGCACCAAAGATCCTGTTAAGGTCATCCTCACCTTTTCTGAAAGTGTACACACGTCATCTGTATAGCTGTAGCTTTGCCATGACTTAACATGACAGAGAGACTGAGATTTGGTCGATTGTAAGAGGTTTATTAAGAACTTCAATGTAGTAAATAAAAAAGTAAAGATGTCGCCCTGATCTAACACATCTGAAACCAATAACAGAACTCAAGCCACAACCTGAACTATCATCTTTCATGTGGACCAAAAACATGCTTTTGAACAATGCATTTGTCCAGCGGCCTGTATTATGAATCTAGTTCACCTGAGTCTTTCTCTGAGTGATCAGGCTTCACTAAACCTGACAGAGTTAATCCTGATATCCTCTCTCACACAGCTGCTTGCAGTATAACATTAGAAGAGTTCAAAGTGAGACTGTCGCTGCTGCTGAATCTGAGATCCTGAGTTCAACATCATCTACAAGTCAAACTAGAACATGAGGAGTTCCACAGGGAAGTGTTCTGGGTCCTCTGTTGTTTGTGATCTATAAAGGAAATCTGAGGTTTATTTGCTGATGACTCAAACATTTTAGCTTCATTAAGAACCAGAACACACTGAACACACTGGATCAACTCAGAAGTGATGCTCTGTGGTGACAGCAGGGATGACATCATTACTGTCATCATCCAATCCATCCTCAGCCTGGGTAGGTGAGGTCATCACCATGGAGATGGGCAGGTCATTTCCTGCAGACAGAGCAAGTTAGAAAGAAAACATAGATCATAGTTGTGTATCCACAAATATGAAATAGATTTGAAACTTATGATTTTATGGATATGGTAAGATAATATTGCTTTTCCAAAGTCACCATATTAACACTGTAGTTGCTACAAACACTGCTTAATCACCATTATAATAATGATGTGGTTTTGAGAGAGTATGCATCGGGACTAACAGTAGGAATGTATTTTTACTTTTGATCTTTTCTTAGTCTTTCTTCAAGACAAGAAGTATATCTAGGCAGTGAGTATGTAACAACGTGTATTCCTCGAGCAAAATTGCTTACACGCATTAATCATCAGTGTTGCTTCAGTGCATATAGTGATCGGGATTTTTATATATACTGGAAATGACTCATAATATGAAAATGTCCTCAATGCTTTATGTGCTGTTTTTTGCTGCAAAATATGTAGAATGAAAGATGATGACCTTTTGTTTTAACACCTGGAGACGTGATGGAAAGTATGACAAGAAAGTCTAACACATAGCAGTTTGCTGCCTAACCACAGGAGCCTTCATCAACACTCACAGGAAGTTAGCCTCCTGCCTGCAGATACCAAAGTGTTATGTTTTTTGGTTATAATGAAATCAGCTCTATAAAACATGTGAAATGTATTAACAAGTGATGAACAACATTAAAAATGCAATAGGGGTGATAAATAATTGATTAACCATTAAGGATGGTAAATAACCAACAGTTTTAAATAACAAGTATGTGCTTTACCTGTCAAAGAGTAATAGTATAAATAAAATGTATTACTCTACTTCATTTGTTTATAATGATTTGGTTTAAGCAGTTTGATGTGATTAACCTTGCTTTAATGTTAAAAAAAATGGTTTGATGATATTATGACATGACGAAAAAAGTATTTTCATTGATTTAATTTGATTTTGACATATGACAAGTGTTGCTTATAATGTACACGGAACAAAATTATAAACACAACACTTTTGTTTTTACCTGCATTCATCATGAGCTGAACTCACTCAAAGATCTAAGACTTTCTCTATGTACACAAAAAGCCTGTTTCTCTCAAATATTGTTAACAAATCTGTCAAAATTCTTCTTTGCTGAGGTGTGGCATATCAAGATGCTGACCAGAAAGCATGGGGATTGCACAGGTCTGCCTTAGGCTGGCCACAATAAAAGGCCACTTTTTATTTCTATGGTTCAGACTTTTAGGCTATTTACAGTAGGTTTTGTGGTTCATGTGTAAACCGGAAAAAAAACGATGCATGGTTTAATGTATTGGAATAAGGGCACAATTTGTTCATTCTTGCTTTAAAGAGGTGGTTTTATGTTTTTAGGCTTTTTCCCTCTCTTTTTGTGAGTATATATTTTTTTTTGTGCATGTAATAGGTTTGCAAAGTGAAAAAGCCCAAGGTCCAGCCCAAAGGGAGTTCCCATCTCCCGCAGAAAACCCTGCTCTGAACTGCCTGAAAACAGCTCGTTTAAGGGATGACACAGGGATGAAAGCAAAATGTGCGTCATATAACGCTCGCCAAGCCAAGCGGCTACTCCTACACACCCGAATAAACACCTGTGTAAAAACACTGAGCTGCAGCACACACCTCTCCTCTCCCTTCCAAACATTAGCTACCATCCAGGCAGTCAATGGACATAAAGTTGTTACTGTGATGTTGAGACAGAGCTCAGTTAAAACTTAGTGCCTTGTCACCAAAGGTGTCTGACTGAGGCATGCACGCAGCAGCGGCTCTCATAAACCCGTACGTGTCCGCCTTAAAACGAGTGTTCAGTTCCATGATCTGTTCAGTACCTCTTCATTTTCACGATGCCCACGCAATGGAATATCTTGTTTTGCACAAAATAAAACGAGGTCTATTACACCTCTAATGTGCTCTCTATTCCTTTCCACAAACGATCTGTTCTTGGCATCATTATTCAGCTGGTTGACAATATTTTCCCGTTCAGTTTGGTGGCTTTGCTTGAATCCCTGGGTTCTGCCCAGCGCTGTAGAATGCGTCCTGCTACCCTCGTGTTTAACACAACATTGGGAAATATGTTTCCAGTCATTGAACCCAGTTTTAATAAATTGGTCCTCAGTGGCCACTTCGGGGAAATGGCGATATGGCTTAACCATTGAAATCTTTCATACCTTCGGACAGAAAGACTTCTAGCTTTGCCTGCTACAGTGGGCTGGGTCGCAGGTTCATCTATATTGGACAGGTCTGATGGGGCTTGTACGTCCTTGGCGCTGTATGTAGGCCTAACGTTACTTGTGCTTTGGCATGGAGGGGTTGATGTGGTTGGAGACTCAGGTGCTGCTGCTGACGGGGGGAAAGCCTGAATTAGCCTTGTGTGTGTTGCTACTACTTGGCCCTTGTTGAGGAGAAATTGGGGCAGTAGTAGGTGAAAATGGTGGCAGAACCTGAGGTGAATCCTCTTCCCCTTGCTCCTCACGACGTCTTTTTGTTAAAAACTTGAACAAATTGCTTTGTTTCGCCATGATTATCTAAATTAACATTAAAAGAAGCTAGCTATAGCTGAAAACTATCAAAGACTGTTTCGTGCAATGCACTCACTGAGCATTTGCTAAATAATGTGCCATTCAAAAAAATCTGAACTATCGTCATCAAATGGTAAACAAGCAGGAAGAAACAAAATGTTGTGACTGCACTGAATGATCGATCAGTAAGAAAGAAGGCCTTCTGATTGGGTGGGCCTGAGGGTCAAGTGGGTGGGCCCAGGTCCACACGGGCCCAGGTCCACACGGGCCCATCCGTGGCTCCGCAGTAGTTAAAGTAGTGGATTGCGCAATTTTAATTTAAATGTACTGCTATATACACAAAAGTGTAACATGTGGTTCACCTACTGCACCTACTGCAGTGATAACGGATCGCGGGTTGAAAAATATGGAAACAAGATGACAGCGTAGTCTGAAGTCTCCCTCCACTGCTTGTTTGGGTGGGTGATTTGCAGTCTGATCAACATCCCGCCCCTCTTGTGACTCATGGTTTGACTGTATGTGTATTCAGAGCCAGTGAGCAAGGGACTTTCAAACTAATAATAATAAAATAAAAACTGCGTTAACGTGCAATAAAATGATTGTCGGCGTGAATTAATTAATGCATTAACGCAATAATAACGCGTTAATGTGCCCAGCCCTAATTTGATTACTTCTTTGAGGTGCAAAGTGTTTCAGTTCAACAGGATGAGTGTGAAACATAACCAAAACTAATCAAATGTATTAATGTGTGTTCAGACCTTAGAGGCGGACAGGTGTGAAAGGGCCCTTAGATTACTTGCTTACAATGCACTAGGGTTTTTGCTGGGACCCAAGAGACCGGAGCTTCTGGGTTCTGAGATACACTCATTTAAATACGTACAGTATTTTAAGGCCCCTCAAGACAAGATTGTTACCTGTTTGCCTGTGTCGATATAAGGACACCATGATGACAGTGGAGATGCAGTATGGACAGAACAACACAAGGTGGTAGATCAGTCTGAACACAAGCTGGAGGGGGTCTGAAGCAGGTGGAGGGGCTGCAGATGCAGGCGGGGCTGAGGTTGTAGGTCCACCTGTTGAGAGAATCCACCTGGTCAGATGAATCTCTGGATGAAATAAGTCCTGAAATCAAAGGTAACCTCCTCACCTGTGACAGAGATCCAGCTGGATGGAGACTCTCCACGACTGCTGATGTTACACTTGTAGAGGCCTTCATCAGACTTGTTAACATGGTGGATGGTCATGTGACCTGTAGGCTCAGTCCTGATGAGGGAGCCATCTTTATAGAAACCAGCTGGGAGGTTGGAGGGAGGGGTCTTTGTTTTACAATGCAGAGTGACATCATGTCCCTCCATCACAGGGAGGACAGGACTCTGCAGGATCACTGGTCCACCTCAACACAGAGACAAACTACAGCATTTCATCATTTACACACAGCTTCATCAACACTAACTCCACAGTCTGGACTGTGGTGCTTATGTGCGCTTCTGGATCTGGTAACCCAGAGCTCAAGTTGTAGATGTTATTGCTGCTTTTACTGATTGTGAGGGTAATTAAGGGGTGCAAGAGCTAAATAAAAGATAACTGTATTTCTGCAATGTATGTAATGTAGTGATTAGTATATATCTAAGCTGAGCTGGGGCCTGTACTACAAATCAGGATTTGAGCTTAGTGAGGTAACTTCAGGTTTAATCCTGGGTTTTCAGGCCTACGACGGTGGTTCACTTCTCACCGGTTTAAATCACCACAGTAAGTTTTGTCGAACAGCTAACCTGCTCCACAGTAGTTTATGTATATAATAGACCAACGCTATAAAAGCACCACCTACTGACCAATCAGCTCTCTTGGAAAATGGCATCACCACGGTTTTACAGGCTACATTTTGGTTTGTATATCATTCAGCTGATTGAAGCACTAAATGCCTGTACTTGTTGTAAGACAGTAAGCCTACTCACTGCTTTGAAATGTTTTTGTATTTATGTGCTTTAAGTGCAATTCACAGCTGTAAAAAAGCTCTTTTTAGTAGATGTTGCAACAGTCTTTCAACCAAGTTTTAAGAGGTGTTTATGTGTTTGTTATTGATCTGGCTCATTAGACCCCATTAATGCAGTCTGATCTTACCAGTGACAGTGATGTTGATGGTGTTACTGGTTGCTCCCTCTCTGCACTCACACCAGTAAACTCCACTGTCCCATATAGTGATGTAGTTGACGTAACAGGAAGAACCAGCTGATTTTCCCCAGCCAGCTCCACACTGAGTCCTGTTTTCTCTGGTTGTGTTCCTCCTCAGCGTCCATCCAGCAGAGCTGTCGTCCTCCTCACAGCTCAAAGAGAAAGACTGTCCTCTAAACATCTGAGAGCTGCTGGGACTCACAGTCAGAGAGGCTGGAGGAAGAGAAGAAATCTGAATCAAACTCAGATATGAGCCGACAGACACGTTTTATAATATATTATAAATATTATTATATATAAATAAAGTAGATATATTTTTCTTTTTCCACTTCTTCTGTAGCCGCTGCATCCTGCTGTGCAGTGTCTGAATTACATTTTTATAGCAGCAGTTTTAGCCGTGGCATCAAAACTGCATTCATGTTAGGATTTGGTTTTGTGCTGTTGTTTTTCCTGTGTCTATTTGATATTGTCATGGTTTGGAGTTTTGTAGTCTAGTCTATTATTTTGTTCATTGGCTTTAAGTTGTCTTAGTAACTGTCTTGTCTCTCATCTTAGTTCTTAGTCCTGTACTTTAGTTCATGCTTAGTGTTTTCCTGATCTGTGTACTTCTGTGTTTTCTCATTATGGTCTGTCTTAGTCCTTAGTCTTATATCTCCATGTTTTAGTGTAGTCTTGTCTCTGTCAGTGTCCTGATTTTGCTGTCTTTCCATGTTTTGTTTTACTTTGGTAGATCTGTCCTTGTGTGTTCCTGTGAACGTTACTTCCTGTTTTATTTTGGTAATCTTCTGTACCTGGTGTCCTTGTCTAGCTTTGTCTGATTACCTGATGTATCTCAGCTGTGCTTCCCACCCTGCTCGTTTACCAGTGTATATATTGTCCTCAGTTGTCTTCAGTCTTTGTTGCACCCTTGTTTTGTTTGCATTGTCTGTGTTGAGTGTTCTGTCCCTGCCCTGCCCTCTTGGATTATTTCATTGGTTTGTACTTTGTTCTCGGATTCTTCCCTTTGGATTATGTTTTGTTTGGTTTTGGAGTATTTTCTGTTGGGGCAATTGCTGCTGAGCTCCCAACACAAGCCTGCCTTTTGGTGTTAATAAATCCTCATTTAAACTGCATCCTCCTTGCCTGAGTCTGCATTTGGGTCCACACACCTCAGTCCTGAGCCTTAACTCAGCCGACTCCTGACAGTTCAGTGTTTTATTGTATTTTTAAAGTGTCTGTTTCCCTCCCCAAACACTGTCCTAAACACTAACTGTTCTATCAGGGAGTGAATAATGTTTCAGCTGTGACAGAAGAAGTTTTCTCACCTTGGTTTGTTGTGCAGCTCAGCAGTGAGGTCAGAACTAAAGAGAAATCACACTCAGGTTGGTTTGAGGTTTTACATGCCAACAAGAGATCTGCACTTTCCACAAAACAGAACAAATTGCTTGAAGTGAACACAAAAAATGTGAGTTTTTCTGAGCTTGGTTCTTGGGCACTTGCCGTAGTTGATGATGTCATACCTCCTTAAGACTTGGTAAGGTTTAGACAACAAAACATTTAAATTTAGGGCATTTAGCAGAACCTTTAGTCCAAAGTGACTTACAAGTACATTTGTCAGAAGAAAGTGAAAAAGCTTATAACAGATGTAGTCAGTATGATCAGCTCGTGTGCAGCTTCTCTTTAGTTATAGTTATTAAGTTATTTGAAATAAGAAATAGATAATCTTGATTATCCATGACAACAATAATAAAAGTACTAGAGATACATTTTACGCAAGGTATCGAATTAAGTACTCTATTGGTATCGGTATCACTTTAAGGGTACTGGTTTTGGTACTGGTATCGTAAAATATTTAACCCTAACCCATAACAGAGAAGACAAAACCTTAAGGTTTAGACAACTTAAGCCACTTCAGTTTCTAATCCGCACTCGCACTATCCTCAGCCTCAAGGTGAAACTAGTAAATATTATAACATTAACGGCTTTGAGCAATAAATACTTCATTTCCTGCATTCTGGACACTTCTATACCAATTTATGATAGAAATGTCTTTATTTATATGAAAGGAAACAAAGTTTTAAGGTGACAAATCAAAATATAAAAATATAATGGAATATAATGCATTATTTCTTCTATATTCAGTTGCATTGCATGTTTTCTAATTGTGCGTTGTTTTATTTGTTATTTAACATTTCTTGTTGCTGTTTTTCAGAAAAAGTTTTAACAAATTTTTTCAAAAAGTGATGGAGACATTCTAACTCTGACCTGTCCCCAGTGGAAATGACACTTATCTGTAAATTTGTCCCACCCTGTCCAGGCTGTGATCGGTCGGTTCACGATAAGTGACATTGACGAGCTACATTCAGGCTGCTTGAGAGGCACCAGAGCTTCTCTTCTCTCTCGTCTCTCCCCGCCGACAGAGTTTAGCAGGTGGGTGAGAACAGGTGAGCATCATGTAGCGCCCAGGGAACCTGATCTGGAGAGGTACTTCACGCACTGTCTATACTATATCTATCAGGAGTGGCTTGACACTAGTAATGTCCCGTTTATACTCCTGGTGGCTCTTGATGCTCTGGCTCTAGCCTCAGTCCAGTCCTTGTGAAGTTCCCCCAAGTTCTTGAATTGGCTTTGCTTGACAATCATCTTAAGGCTGCGGTCATCCCTCTTGCTTGTGCACCTTTTCCTGCCACACTTTAACCTTCCAGTCAGCTTTCCGTGAACATGCTTTAATTTTGCACTCTGTGAACAGCCAGCCCTTTCAATGACCTTCTGTGGCTTACCCTTCGTGTGGAGGGAGTCAATGAGTGGCTTCTGGACTGTCAAGTCAGAAGTCTTCTTCATGATTTTGGTTGTGTGTACTGAACCAGACAGAGATTAAAGACTCTTCTCTGGTCGATATTTCTGTATTATACATTCTTTATTCTAATATTGTAATATTTTGTATTTCTATGAGCTGTAAACTGTGAAACAAAATAAAACTCTACCTCTCTCTCTGCTGTCCTGACATTGGCTGAGAGCTCGCTCTACCACTGCGGCGCAGAACAGAGATGAGTTGTCTGCCTGCTCTGAGCAATAGTGGTACTAGCCAGCCAGCAGAGGTAGTTGAGCAGAGCGCTCGAGCTGGGGCCTAAGGTCTGACTCACACCTGGAGGGGATTTTTTTCAGCAGCCGAGGCAGGCCACATGCACACAAGCTTAAATTTTTGTGCGTAACTGCGCGCACACAGAATGGAAGACAGTACATACCAATCAATTTACATTATTGTGAATGTAAAATCTAGCTTAACGTTAGCTGGTTAAATCTACCTTTCTCTTTTTGTCTTTCTCCTTACTCATCTCTCCCTGCCTCGTCAGAATCAGGTTTAGTGCCAGGTACATGTTTACATACGAGGAATTTGCCTTGGTATAAATTGGTGCTTACAATACACATGAAAATAAATAGAAATATATAAAAAGTAAGGAGATCAAAATGAAGTATACAAAAATTACAATAATACTGAGTATGTGTAAAAATTCACAACCTGAGCATAAAGCACAGTTGAGCGTTGTTGTAAAGTGTGGGGTCAGGAGTGTGTGTGTGTGTGTGTGTGTGTGTGCTTGGGTTTGGTGATGGGGGTATGACAGTCAGTGACAGTGGGGACCCGGGTCTTGAATGAAGTGAAGGGCCATGTTAACTTCGTCGTCTACAGACCTGTTGGCTCTGTAGGCAAACTGCAGGGGGTCCAGGAATCGGTCTGTAATGGATTTTAAGTGGGACAACACAAGGCGCTCAAAGGACTTCATCACCTTTCATAGTCTGTAGTCATTTAGTCCTGTGGTCCTTGGTGTTTTGGGGACAGGGATGATGGAGGAGCCTTTGTAGCAGGCTGGCACATAGCATGACTCCAGTGAGGTGTTAAAAATGTCTGAACACCGTAGACAGCTGATCAGCACAGTGCTTCTGGCCCAGCTGCTTTGCAGGGTTTCTGCCTCCTGAATAGTCTGTTGACATCCCTCTCCAGGATGGCGGGGGGTGAGATAGATAGATGAGATGGTGGACTGTGACTGTGAGGGAGGATGGTGACAGGTCTGTCCCATTGTCTTTCAAAAGGGCAGTAAAACTGGTTGGCAAGGCGTGAGTCGTTCATGGAGTGGGGGGATTTAGGTTTGTAGTTGGTGATCTATCTGAAGCCTCTCCAGATAGAAGTAGAGTCGTTTCTTGAGAACTGGTGTTGTAGTCTCTCTGAGTACAGCTGTTTAGCTTGCACCTGCACCGCCTTGCTAACCCTGTACTTTAACGCCCTGCACCCAGCCTGGTCTCCACTCCTAAACGTCTCTTCCAGCCTCAGCTGGCTGAGTTTAGCTGTGAAGCAGGGTTTGTTATTTTTATAACTCACCATGGTGCATGTTGGTATACAGCAACATCCAGACTGTTGGTAGTAGTCCTTAAAACATCCCAGTCAGTGCAGTCCAGATTAGCCTTTCTCATATCCTTTGTCAATCCTCAATGCTCATTGTGTGCGTTCATGCACAAATTTGAGTCAAACCCCTCTTAGCTAATATTAGATGGCCAAATTTTGTGAGTGAAAATGAGAGCTGATATGTTAATATTATCAAAATTGTACTTTTCAGTGTTGTATGCTTTTAATGCATAAATTATACATTAATGAAGACAGTAATTCTCTGAGCAAATGGTTCAGAACATGTAGATGTGGTGCAATATTTCTTACTATTGTAAGTAATTTTTTGTGTTTTTATGATAAGTCCTGAAATCAAAGGTAACCTCCTCACCTGTGACAGAGATCCAGCTGGATGGAGACTCTCCATGACCGCTGATGTTACACTTGTAGAGGCCTTCATCAGACTTGGAAACATGGTGGATGGTCATGTGACCTGTGGGCTCAGTCCTGATGAGGGAGCCATCTTTATAGAAACCAGCTGGGAGGTTGGAGGGAGGGGTCTTTGTTTTACAGTGCAGAGTGACATCATGTCCCTCCATCACAGGGAGGACAGGACTCTGCAGGATCACTGGTCCACCTCAACACAGAGACAAACTACAGCATTTCAACAACTTAAAAACATGGCTTGCCATTTGAACGTAGCACAACTCACCTCTAGCTTAAGTTTACGGTGCAACCCACAACGTGAATGGCACACGTCACAAAAAAGATGCTATATATGAGGATGAAACATTAAAAAAATCACAACACCTGTTGTTTTTTGCCAGCAACCACACACGTTGTGTGTACTGAACAGACAATACAACAATGTTACAGCTAGTATTTCCGAAAGACAGTTGCAATAAAGAACAGATCATTTACAGGAAATTGTTATATTTTAGGGGAAGGCCTCCAAGAATCTGAGCAGCAACAAAGATTCTGCTGCAGAACATATAAACATATGCATTACATAACATTTAAACTTTGTGAAACCAACAGTACCAAAATCTTAGCACCTAAGGAGGTGGTTGGGCTGAAAGAGGAGGAGCTGCAGAGTGAAACTGTCACTGTCTGCTTTCCTGCCATCAAACTCAGCAAAGTGTAAGTTTCAGCTGTAGTTATCCTCCTTTTCTGAGCCTCCAGTCACTATGTCCTGTTCTCAGTAAACACTTACATAAAAACTAATAAGTATGGTTTGTTAAGGCCCTTTGCTATCTCAGTGCTCCACCCAATGTTGGTTAGCTTCCAGAGGTAAAACAGTCAGTCTTCTTTTCTGTCTTACCCTGTTAAATCTTTTCTTTTATTTAAGCAAAAAGCCCAAGTGTTAAGCAAAAAGCCCAAGTGTTCAGAGCACCTGTGGTTGTTATTGACCTGGTATCCCCTAATTAGACCCATTAATCCAGGGATCACAACAGCCTGATCTTACCAGTGACAGTGATGTTGATGGTGTTACTGGTTGCTCCCTCTCTGGACTCACACCAGTAAACTCCACTGTCCCATGTGGTGATGTAGCTCATGTAACAGGAAGAACCAGCTGATCTTCCCCAGTCATCACACTGAGTACTGTTTTCTCTGGTTGTGTTCCTCCTCAGCGTCCATCCAGCAGAGCTGTCGTCCTCCTCACAGCTCAAAGAGAAAGACTCTCCTCTAAACAGCTGAGAGCTGCTGGGACTCACAGTCAGAGAGGCTGGAGGAAGAGACAGAATGTGGTTGGAGAGATGATTTGCAATTTATAGTCTCCTCTGTGTTTCAGGCTTGGAGTTTCAGAGAAGAAATCCAAATCAAACTCTGGTTTGAGCTTGTTTTTTCCACCTGTTTTCAAATTAACTCTCAACATTGATGTTAAACCCATCAGAAAATCTGGCTCCATGTGTCTTAGTAAATATATTAGTCCACTTCTATTGTAGCCACTGTATCATGCTTTGCAGTTTCTGAATTACATTTTTATAGCAGCAATTTTTGGCTCCAGTCTGCAACACCGTGACATCAAAACTGCATTCAGTGTTTTATTGTACTTGTAAAGTGTCTGTTTCCCTCCCCAAACACTGTCCTAAACACTAAACTGTTCTATCAGGGAGTGAATAACTTTTCAGCTGTGACAGAAGAAGTTTTCTCACCTTGGTTTGTTGTGCAGCTCAGCAGTGAGGTCAGAACTAAAGAGAAATCACACTCAGGTTGGTTTGAGGTTTTACATGCAACAAGACATCTGCACTTTCCACAAAACAGAACAAATTGCTTGTAGCATAACAGCCACACGTTGATATTATTTTTGGAAATGACAAATTATATATATATTTAAGGACACAATGACTGTGTTTAAAATCCTTGCTAGGGCAGTAGTAAGGAAAAGCAGAGGAGCTGTTTAGGTGCAGAAAAGATGTGCAGGCACAAAAGGGTTAAACAAAAAGGCTCTGCAGCTACTTTGACTGCAATGTGTTTCAAGCTTGGTGTTTGTTTCAGTCAAGGCAAATTATAGGCACCACAAGCTTTAACATGTAATGAAGACACATATGACTTAAAGTGAATGTTTAACTGATTAACTAAATGACTAATTCTTTTGAATGATTGACAAATTTAATGACAGGCTGGTCATTATAACAAATTTATTATTTTTGTTTAATTTCCAATAATTTTCTCTTTTGTAGCACTTCAGTATAGTAAATACCTTTTCTTAAAACTTTCTACATGTTGTACTCCTCCTATTTTATGATAAATTGTAAGAAATAAAACAACTACACAATATTAACAAATGAAATTTAACACTCGCTGTAATGTATGTGTTACTGTGTGTTCTTTGCTACCATATTGCCAATTAATGATAAATCAAATTCCTGCTCTCTTGTCGTAGCTAATATGTACATGGTCTCTGCTGTTTGGCTGAATTCAGTCTTTTCATTCACGTTATTCACTCGTAACTTGCGGCTGCTCTCAAAAACACCAGTGATGTGTTATAACTAATCTATGAGATAACGTGGAGACAAACATTCACACATAAAGTAGATTTTTACTTACTTAGCAGCCACGGTAAAGATGATTCCTCCATTTTAAATCTTGGTCATCTGAGATCAACACATTAAGATTTACCAGTCACACCAAGTAAAACCCACCTCTTTCTTCCTTTTGTAGCATTGTTGTGGTTTTCTCTCAAGTAGGTGGCAGGAAATAGGCTTTATGTTTTGTGTATTTCCACATATAGAGTAAAACAATGGTATATAAAACATCACACCTCAAAGTGAACAAAATAACTGACAGATTGTGCACAGCTGACATTCGAATGTGGGGGGGTTCACGTGGACAGGTAACTAATCACTGCACTAAACACAGCTGACACATACTGAGAAACAAATCACATCTTTTAAGGCATACTCACACTAGGCACTTGTGTCTGCATCTGGGCATCAACGCCTTCTTGGTGACCCTGAATGGAGTCCTGTCCTGAACTCCAGTAGGGGACTCCATTGTCATGCTTCATGTGGGCAATGAGACACCTGGACAGACTTGATGGGGAGGAATGGCCTCCCTGATCTAAACCTGAGTGGCTGTTTGTTGTTAGTCCATGACTGGCACAGAAGTCTATCTATAACAAACACCATGATCAAATATAGGGATGCTCATAGGTAAAATAAGTATATGTGATTCCAGAGCACCCTAGGCCTAAGGTCGATGATCGATTTTGTGATCGTGAAATCAGATCTGAGGCCGTATGTTTTGGACACGGTTGAAGAGAGGGGCAGAGCTATCAACTGATCACCATCTGGTTGCACAAACAGGTAGTGCGGACGAATAGGGAACGTTTGGCCCGAGAGAACTTTAACTCACACCTCCAGTGGAGCTTTCCTAGCATCCCTGTGAAGGTTGGGGCCATTGAACCTGAGTGGCGATGTTCAAAGCTTCTACTGCTGAAGCTGTGGCAGTGAGCTGTGGTCTCAAGGTGCCTCAAGGGGCGGTAACCCTCAAACACCTTGGTGGACAGCGGTGGTCAGGGAAGCCATCTGACTGAAGAACGAGGCATTCCGGGATATCGCATTGTCTCAGAGGACTTCGGAGGCAGTTGCAAGGTACCAACAGGCCCAAAGGGGTGCAGCCTCTGTTGTGAAAGAGGCAAAGAAGCGGGTGTGGGAGCTCAGTGCATCATGGGAAGTAGCCCGGCTGGACTTTCGGTCGGCACCAAGGTGTTTCTGGAAAACTGTTCGTCACCTCAGCGGGAGGAAACAGGGAACCATCCAAGCTGTGTACAGTAAGGGTGGGACACTGTTGACCTTTACTGAGAAGGTAATTGGGCGATGGAAGGAACTCTTTGATCAACTACTAAATCTCACTGACGCGCCTTCTTCTATGGTAGAGGCAGAGCTGGAGGCTGATGGAGGATCATCATCATTTTCCCTGTTGGAAATCACTGAGGTAGTTTAACAACTCTACAGTGGCAAAGCCCCGGGGATTGAGGAGATCCGTCCTGTAGTGCTAAAAGTTGTACATAGTTCCTAAGGACTGGCTAAGGACTGGTGTTGGTTCCCCAGTTCAGAAAGGAGGACCAGAGAGTGTGTGCCAATTACAGGGGTATCACACTTCTTAGCCTACCTGGTAGACTACTCTAAAGTGCTGGAGAGGAGGGTTTAGCTGACAGTTGAACCTCATATTGAAGAAGAATAATGCAGATTCCATTCTAGTTGTGGAACAATGGACCAACTCTTCACTCTCGTAGGGATTCTGGAGGGGGCCTGGGAGTGTGCCCATCCAGTCTACTTGTGCTTTGTGGATCTGGAGAAGGGAGATTGTGGGAGGTGCTGCCGGAGTATGAGATGAGGGGGTCGCTGTTAAGGCCTATCCAATCCCTGTATGTCCATAGCGAGAGCTGTGCATGGATTCTCAGCAGTAAGTCAGACTTGTTCTAAGTGGGGGTTGGCCTCCACCAGGGCTGTACTTTGTCACCAATTCTGTTTGTGATATTCATGGACAGGATATTCACGCGTGGTTGAGTTGGGGTTGCGGTTTGGGGATCTTGTCACTGCTTTTTGCAGATGATGTGGTCCTGATCCTTTGCATCAAAAGGAGTCTATTGAGGTGGTTCAGGTATCTAGTAAGGATGCCTCCTAGGCACCTCCTTAGGGAGGTGTTCCAGGTACGTCCAGCTGGGAAGAGGCCTCAGGGAAGACCCAGGACTAGAGATGATATCACCACATCGGCCTAGAAACGCCCTGGGATCTCCAAGTCAGTGCTGGTTAATGTGGCTCGGGAAAGAGAGGTTTGGGGTCCTCTGCTGGAGCTGCTGCCCACGTGACCCGACCTGGGATAAGCGGTTGCAGATGAATGGATGGATGTTTAATAATCTGGGACACAGTCTTACGCTTATTTCCTTAAGGACAATATTTTACTGATTTCTTTATCTTAAAGGTTCAGTGGGTAGTATGTCTGAGGATCTATCTACAGAAATGTAATATAAGATCCATAACCATGTTTTCAGTGGTGTGTAAAGACCTTAAATGTTAAATTATTATCTTTTTATTACCTTAGAATGAGCCATTTATATCTCCATAACCGCGGATCCCCCCTTCTATGGACGTCGCTACGTTGCATCGTCTGTTTCTACAGTCACTATGTTCTTCTTGTTCTACTTCTGGTAGAATTCAAGCAGTGAAGACACTTATCACTATGTTGAATACGTATGTTTGAAGAAGTAGTAGTAGTAGTAATATACTGCAGGGGTCTGCAAATAAGTTTTGCATTGGAGCAATATTTTAAACCATTAGATGGTGGATGAAAATATAAGCCGTAATACTGACTTGCATCAACATGTTATTCATTTAGTTTATTTGGTAAGGCGCAGGACTTGTAATCCAAGGGTGGAGGGCTCTATCCCACCTTGAGGCAACCTTTATTTTTCTGTCTTCAACAAATGGATTCTGCAGCGAATGTTTCTCAGATCATGGCATGTGCTGCACTGTTTTTGTTTTGGTGTTTGATCCGCATCCATCAATCTACAGAAGCATTTTTATTTCCCCAGTATCTTCAGGCAGAGGATATTTAGGCGAAAAACATTTTCTGACGGCTCTTTCAGAGGTGTGTTTATTAAGTCAGTGCAATCATATATTAGGGGTGTGACGAGACACAAATAAGATTTCAACACTATTTTTAAGAAATCTTCAATGCTGAATTATATGAATAATTTGAGCAACAAACACTTTATTTCCTGCATTCTGATGAATTTTTCTGCACCAGGTGAAATTTCTTTTATCTATATAAAGATAAACTCAAAATTCAAGTGATAGGTGACAATTCTCCTGTATATCAACTTGTCTCACGTAATCTCATCCCTGCTGAGGCATGATTTAGTCTTCCCTCCTCTTCTGTGTCTTTGTTTGGGGTAAAGTAACCTCTTTAAATGTGACTGCAGTACCTTTTCACCTTAATGAGAAATTATTAAATTTTAATTCATATTTCAAGCCAACAACAAATCCAACAGCAGCTAAACAAACCAGAACAAAAGCTGCTCCCAGTCCGTAGTAAAGTCTGTATCAATTTTTATAAATTCATATGATGTGATTTTCTGGAATTTTCTTTGGGATTCTGTCTTTCACTGTTAGAATGTACATATGATTAAAATTGTAGATTGTTGCATTCTTTGTAAGTGGGCAAACCTGCAAAATCAGCAAGGGGTCAAATACTTTTTTCCCCCACTGTATTATATAAACCCCCCTTGGGCCCACAACCAAATTCAAACCATGTAAAAACCAAATAAATATGTTGTCTGTATGCAATCCACTACTCCGACTAAATCCTTCCATTTTCACAATCCTCCCTGAGTACAAAACCAGACCAGCCATATAAAGGCTTATGTCTGCACACTCAAAATTCAACCAATTTAATAATAATCTGGATCAAGCCACCAAGTTCTTAAAAGAACTCCAGCACAGAGGGAGGAACAGAAAATATTAACACATTATATAAATGCAGCAGTTTGGCAGGTCTGTACGCAGATGGGCCACATTAGGTCCTGATTCTGCAGACAGAGAAACAAACATGAGCACATCGCTCTCAAACACTGCAGGTTGTTCACCAGTGACGAGCTGTGAAACAACAGCACGGCTCTGTTGATTAATAAAAAGGAAAAGTTACGTTGCATTCTCTTGTGGACCTCTTGTTAGCTGTTTACAGGGCTAACACTAACGTTGCTACGTAGCTGTGTTTTAATGACCGGGTCTGTTTGTTTTGGAGAGGAGACGACCTCTGAGGTAATTCGGCTCCAGGTAGAACCCTGTCAGGACTCTGAAGTGGACCCAGAACAACTCTCATCAGCTGTTAGCTGTAAACACTAGCAGGACTAAAGTTACAGTGCGGCTGTGTTAAAATTATTACTTAGCACAACATCACTGCGCTGTAATATTATGCTTTATAAAATGTCACATAATTAACAAAATAGCTATATAATATCAGTCCAGTGACTGTTACCTGACAGCCGACCTGCCTCTCATTCTCCAGCGCTGGCAGTCACTCAGCCTGCAGAATGAACGAAAGACTGAGGACCCATGTGAGCGTTGAACGAGTCCTTCATTCCTGCTCCACAGTTGGAGCTGTCACGTGACAAATGAACGATTCAAACAGACCCACAGTTGAGAGTCGTGAACTAATCAATTCTGTTTCCTGTGCTGACGGAGCCCATGCAGCTGCAGACGTCGTGTTTAATTTTATGTTCTGCTTGCTCAACAGTTGTTTGATAAATGGCTATTAAAACACATTCAGAGAATAATTGAAACGCTTTTTTTTTTTCAATTCTGATCATTTTGGCAGGAAAAACCCTGAACTCTTCTATATCTTCTATATTCCTCATGTCTGACTCTCAGAATCAACATGGAATAAACTGCAGCTACAACATGGCACACAGACACACTGACCTCCACAAACTCACCTGAAACCTCCAGCTGGATCCTTCTGATTGGCTCAGTCTCAATGATCGCTCTCTTACGTCTTGAACCTCCTGTTGCAACTCGACACTCGTATGTTCCAGCGTCGTTGCTGCTCACGTTCTTCAGAATTAAAGAGATGTCTCCGTCCTTCAGCTCTCTGTCCACCAGCTGCTCCCGGTCCTTAAAGGATGGATGCTGCTGGGTTGGATCTGAGTGTCCATCACTGTAAAGGAGGACGTACTCTGGTGGCTGCAGGTCTGGTCTGCTCCACTCTACAGCTCTGAAGGTGGCATCACCAGTCTTACATGACAGAATGACATCATCTCTATGTTTCACTTGGACAACATCAGAATCTAAAAAACAATAACAAACATATGAGGAAGACTATATGTAAGTATATATTCAAAGGAGTCCACAGGACCCAGGACATCTGGGTTTGGAAACACGTCCCTCCCTCTGTTGGTCCCTCTCTCCTGTGGTTTTAAAGCACCGAGCCTTTTCAAAACTGCACAGTTGATAACACAGTCTGACAGTTACATCAAATATCAAAGAGTGATCATACACACTGACAAAGTTGAATATAAGACTTATTAATGACAAACACATATTTTGTAGGAAAATCTAAATTATTATATTTCATGTACATGTTTCATAAACCTTCCTAAATCCAGTCTCTTAAAAAAACTGAAATTAACTACACAAAAACAGATTATCAAAGTACATTTAAACATTTTATCTTTCAAACACATGAACATTTCCTAGGACAAGATGACATTATTTTATAACACAGATTAAAAGTCTTCCCTGCCTACGTTACATGAATGTTTTCACAATAAAAGCTCATCTTTACCAGAAGCTGCTGGAGACAGAAGGACCAACAGGAACACAAACTTATCCATGAGAGAGGAGGTGAAGTCCGTCTTCTGCTGTAACTGTGCTCTGTCTGTTCCTCATTAGTTGAACATAATGTTTACACTGACTGAGAGGGTGGAACATGACTTGCTGGAGAATATCGGCTCTGTACATAACTAAATAAAGTCATAGCCTACTCCACCCACTCGCTCAACCTGTTTTTGATATTATGCTCAAAGAGTAATGTTTTATCAGTGAACTGTATCAAAAACAAATTCTCATTAGAAAATGATCACAAAAACAGAAATGCAACAGAAATGTAAAATAATGCCTTTGACATAATCGCGAAATATTTTCAACTTCAAAAAGGGTTCGGACTGCCAGAAAGGTTAAGATGCTTTACATCACTGGTCATCTGAACATGCAGCATATTGATCTTTCTCTGAGTGTTTCCATCACAGAGCAACAGTGTAGGGGAGACCGGGTATGGTTGTAACATGGGGAGAGTTGTAACAACACCAATTCCACTATTTACCTACTTCCTCCCAGATCAAGCACGGTGGTCATCAAGTCTGGAAAGAGGTGCATTCAGAAAATATAGGCAAGAGAAAAAACTGATTTTGAGGTAAAAAAGTACATTTTTTGATCAAGACTATTTTTGTTTAATATCTATATTGCAGACAGAATTGTTTGGTTTATATTAGATTAAAATATATTTTCTCAGTCAACATGTGATGCATTTTTTCCTTTCTAATTTCAAACCACTATGGTAATACAGCTAACTAAACATTGGCTGACAGAGGTGGGGTGGGTTGTAACACTTGCATCTATACATAAAACTAGGTACTTTCTTTGATTTTAATATTTTATAGCCCCGCGACCCAATCCTGGATAAGCGGATGAAGATGGATGGAAGGATGGAATATTTTATAGAGTGCCCTTTGCGGTCTGAGCCCACCAAGCGTGATCTCCAGGGTTACCAGCATTAATTTGTGAGCACTGTGACCAGTCCTCCCCATTCACATGCTGTACACATGTTGGCATGTGTATCGTCACTTGACCTTTTCTGTTGTCGGTCTCCGCCGGTGGAGAGGGTAGAAAAGTGTATGGGCAGCTTGTGAGAAGTGCCTGGTCGCAAGAAAAAGTCCCGGTACGCCAAAGAGTAACATATAGAAGTGCTGGTATATGTACTAGTGAATACCAGCCCACTTCAAGCACTGACAGTGACTCTGAATAAGACTATACACACATTGACACACACACACACACACACACACACACACACACACCCACCTTTTTTTAGTTAGACCTAAAGATGTACAGAGATGTTCTTTCATTAAGTTTACTTTTAAGTAAGTTTATTCTATAGATAAATTTACAAACACATATTGTACATGCACAGGAGTCATCAGTCAAAGTCTGCTACAACAAGAGAGAGAAACATTGTTACCATTGTGTTTGTTTTTCGCCATTTAAAGGTATTTCAACAAGTAAAAAGGACCGGATTGGTTGGTACACAGGAAGTAAAATAATGTAGAGTCATAAGGATAATTGTCTTTACTTTACACATAACTCAGCAGTAAGTCATGTTAATTACAGGCTACAAATATACACAAAGATATTAGACAAACGCCTGCACAGCAACAGGCTTCTATTATTGCCTATAATCAAGTAAACGTCCGGCCTGGTTACGCTTTAAACTACAAACACATGTTTGGCCACAATTGTGATTATTCAGTTAAAAGAAACGTTAAAGTTTCACAAAGACATACCTTTGCTGTTACCATGGAGATAAAGTGAGGTTTATTTGCATGTTATGTCTGTTTGACCCAGATGCAGCTGTTGTCGTAAAGAGACACTGTGCACGCTCCCTCAGACAGTAATCACTTTTTTATTCACGACACCTGTGTTTGTTGTCGTCTCTCACGTTGTGACCGCGCGCAGCAGATACTTGGTTCACAAGTCCCGCACCTCGAGTACGAGTCAAGTCTGAAGTCTTTTGAGGACGAGTTTCAGTCGAGTCTGAAGTCACTGTGTCTGAGACTTAAGTGCGTCTCAAGTCTGAGTCTCAAACTCGAGTCCCCATCTCTGCATTCTGGTAAGCGAGGTGTTAAAAGCATACAAATTTGTCCACACACTGAAATTCAGCTATCTTAGGAGAACAGGCTACCTACTCAAGACACTGCCATTGAGGTTAGCGCCAGGAAGTAGCATGATAACTCACATTTTAGTGTTAATACATTTGATGTATAGCTAAAGAGCCACATGTCAGGCCCGAGGCCGCAGGTTTCAGACCTCCTGTCCTAGTCCAACAGCAGCTGAAACACTTTACCTCCACATTTGGGATTCAAACCAATCTTTATCGTAGAGTTACATGACAAATACTGCTGTCTGCATCATGAGGGAGGAGGTGGGTTCATCCTGCAGCTGCTCACAGACACAAAGTTAAACTGAATAGAGCCCTGCATTCCAGCCCGGCCCCAACTTGTTTTTCACCGTCCGGGACTATTTTCATGTCATAGCTCACACGAAACTATGAGAAGTTGGAGATTTAAGACATTTCACACTGACACACACACACTGTGAGACTGTGCTTTTGGCTTTAGTGTCAGGAAGCTGTCCTTTGGGATTAGACTTTGGGATTAGCCATGTTCTGTGGTGAAGCCTTGATTTTGGATTCACAGCCCGGGTGTAAGGTAAAACAACCTGCATGGTTTTTATTATTTCTTGAGATTATACAGCCCGTTTGTTTTTCAGCACGGCGTTGCGAGCAGCAGCAGCAGCAGCAGCAGCCTGCCTCAGCTTGTCAAAAATGCTTTTTAACTTGGTGGTGATAAAAAAAAAACCTTTAAGCTAACATTGTGATATGCTCGAAGTATTTTGTTGTAGTCAAGTGTTGATTTGAGATGCTACATTGATCATCAACTCACTGCGGCTGCTGGCCGCTTGGTCTTAAATTCTGAGAATTCTGTTAAAATGTCAGGTCAGGGTCGGGCTAGGGCCCAGATGTGAGGCCTGTGCAGGGATCTACAACTAGTAAGACCTGGATTTTTATTTATGTAGATGCTTGTGTGGAGTCTAAACTGAATTACTGTGACTCAGATCAGTTTTTTATATATTGTTCAGAAAACCCGGTGCTGAGCTCTGAGACTTAAAAGTGATGACATGTGTGACACAAACAGTTGGAACATGAAAAGGTCAATGGCAGCGGCAGGCTGACCGTCAGGAACAGCCGGTCCATTCCAGGTTAAACCGACCGCTGGTCAAAGAGTTTTTATTTTTCAATTTCTAATATCTCACTTTTGTGCTGGCTGTATGTCAGATTGGGCCAAACTAATACTTTCAGTGTTATGGGAAGATGAGCGGCCCCTCCCAACTTGGCCCATTTTTGCTGAAATCTGACTGGCTCAGGCGTAGGAGAAGCTACGGTGGCCGTCAAGAAATTAAGTGTTTAATGCTCAAAATATTCTGAGGGAAGACCCACAGATACCCCCCTCATACATTTCCACATTGATTAAACATTTCAATCATCATTCAATAATTAATTTGAATACTGTACAATTACCTTCTCGTCTTGTTCTTGTGAACCAAGTCTAGTCGTTCCCCATGTTTCGCTGAGTGTATCATCACACCCACCGCTTTTCAACACAAAGTTACGCTCTCGCCCCCGAAAAAATTCTTGCTTTTATCCCTGTAAACAAACTAGGACTGGACAATAAAACAATAAATATTCAATAAATGTTTGATTTTATTCAATTGAATCAAACACGAAGTAGGACTCACTTTTTCAATTAATTTATTTTGTTGAGGGGGAAAGGACCGAAAATAGCTTTTACTTAATTTTACTCTGCATATTTGTTGACAAAGATTGTATCACGATTGTATTGAATGTTCTACCTCAGATTTGTGAAGTGATCCACTGTTTGGTCTCAAGCGTTGTAAAGAAGAGTTTAAAATGCAACTAATCATGTTTCTTCAACCTTTAGGAGCTAAAATCAGCCTTTAAAGTCGAAACAATGTGATATTTATCGTGATAATTATCGATATCAAAAGCTATGAAACTTTGTTATCGTGATAACATTTGAAGCCACATCGTCCAGCTCTAATACAAACTGAGGAGACAGGAGTCATCCTGAAGTTTCTGGAAGGTCTTCAGCATATTCTGATTCTCTTTATACCACAAAACACTGTTATTATTAAGATAACTGCAAAAATATCTTTATCTCAAAAGACCTCTCCATCTCTAAGTCTCAGGCTAAATTTCAGTCCCAGTACATCCCATTATTTTAAAAACCTTCCACAGACATTTTAAAAAAACTTCAGCAGATGTCACAAGACTTCCTCTTTCTGCAGTCTGTATTTATACACGCAGCAGGTCATGTGCTTCATAACAGGAAACTGCGTACTATGACGTACTGTACATACAGAAAACCTTTCCATGCATGACTTTGTTTCCCACTCTGGTCAGTGTTTACATCATCATCCAGGAAACACGTGACAGAAGAGGAAGAAATACATGTAAAACTCTCCAGTACACCATACTGAGGTTTATCAGAGAGACGGTTCACTCCAATAAAGTCCAGAGGAAAAGAAGTTTTCCTGAAACAGCTTGATCAGAGTATCCTGATCCAGCAGTTATTCATCAGGAGGAGGAAACGTGATCAAAGATGGCTCCTCTGAGAGACACACAGACACAAAGCAGAGTCACAGCTGTTCAACATGCATCTGTCCACACAGCAGGTGGGGATCATGTCTCAGCGTGTTCAATTTAAACTTCAGCGTCTTCAGACATACATGAATAAAAGAGCAGCAGTCTGGTTTCATGTGAGTCACTTTTCACCCACCAGCAGTAAAGAGGAAGAACTGAACCCACATCCTGATTCAGACTGAGACGTGGGGGATGGTGAAGTTAAAATGACCTCAGAGCTGCTTCAGACAACAAGCCACCCTGAAAAAGTCCCGTTCATTCTCTGATTAGAAGGGGAGGCCCAGGCAGACATTTTGAAACATCAGATTTCATTTTCTTCTATCGGCTTTAGAGTTACTGTTACGGAAGGTGAATTATCCTGTTTTTATCAGGTTTAAGTGACTCTTAGTTTCATCTGCTCTAGAAGCAGGACTCTGTTCAAAAGTCAACAAATAACTTGATCTGAGGTCCGTTTTTATATTGATACAAAGAGAGAAGTCACACTGGTTTTTAAAGAATACTGTGGAGATGAACTCCCTGCGGACATCATTCTTGTGTGTGTATATATATATATATATGTACATATATATTGTGTTGACTTTTGCCGGCCAAGCAGGCTAACTTCCAGTTTAGTGCTCCGCTAATGTGAATGTGGGTAAAATGTGCGGCTGGTGTAGCCTTTTCAAATGTTACCGAATGAATGGATCATATTCATCATATTCATATTTTTCTGAACACATTACTACACATAAACACAATCCCAGGTTTCTGTTTAAGACTGTGGATCAGCTGGTAAACCCAACCCCTCCTTGTGCCTCAGCTGGAAGTAATGATGACTGTGAATTGTTTTTATCTTATTTTACCAATAAGGTGGTGTCAATCAGAGCCTCTATTACCCGCGTGGCCTCTTACTCAGAGGTTCCTCACCAGCAACAAGAGAGTTTTAACCAGTTTTATCCCATCGACTTGTCTGAGCTTTTAAAAACAGTATCACAAATGAGAGTGTCCTCCAGCCCACTTGATGTTATACCTACAAAGTTTTTACTGAAAATAATGGATTCTGTTGGGCCCCATTTGATCTCTGTTTTCAACAGCTCCCTATCTACTGGTTGTGTCCCTGATTATTTTAAAACGGCTTGCGTGAACCCACTTTTAAAGAAACCTGCTGTAGATCCCTCCCTCCCACATAATTTTAGACCAATTTCAAAACTGGCTTTTATTGCAAAGATTCTAGAAAGAATTGTGTCCAAACAGCTGCTCACTGTGCTGGAAAATAACAAATTATTTGAAAAGTTTCACTCTGGTTTTAGGAAGTACCACAGCACTGAGACTGCCCTGCTTAAAGTCACCAATGACCTTTTAATGTCTGCTGATGAAGGCATGTGCTCAGTCCTGGTACTCCTGGACCTTAGTGCTGCTTTTGACACCATTGATCACAACATCATGTTAGACAGACTGAGGCACTGGGTGGGGATCTCTGGTACTGCCCTAGAATGGTTTTCATCCTACCTGTCAAATAGGAAGTTTTGCGTGTCTGTGAACAACTATGTCTCTTCATTCTGTCCAGTTAAATATGGTGTGCCTCAGGGGTCGGTCTTAGGACCCATTTTGTTTTCCTTGTATCTGCTTCCCCTTGGACATATTATCCATAAACATGGCATTTCTTTTCATATTTATGCTGATGACACACAAATATACTTGCCCGTCAGATCCACAGACCCTGGAATGCTGAGTTCACTTAACAACTGCCTTTGTGAAGTTAAAATATGGATGTCAAATAATTTCCTCCAGCTGAACTCAGACAAAACAGAAATCCTGGTCATCGGGTCTCAGCAGATGGCAAATCAAATACTGCCATTTGCTGGTTCCCTATTAAATCACATTATGCCTGTGGCAAAGAACCTTGGTGTTTGGTTTGATAGTAATTTAAATTTCGAGCAGCACACCACAAAGCTTGTTCAATCATGTTTTTATCAACTTAGAAATATAGCAAAAATTCGATCTATATTAACTTTTAAGGACACCGAGACCATTTTACACACCTTCATCTCATCCCGCCTGGATTATTGCAACAGCCTTTTCACTTTTTGGATGCCAACCACTATTAAAACTCAAAGAAGAAGAAATTAGGAGGACTAAACCCAGTGTTGCCAGATTGGGCTGTAGGCTGTTTTGATTTTGATTGTGCGGGTCAAAATTTGTTTGGGCGGATGGACAAAATTTGGGCTGGTTTGGGATCAGTTTTGCGGTTTTTAACAGTAGCATTTTATAGGTAATTTGAAACAAAACTAAGAGTGCATGTACTCCATCCAATCAATCATCATTATCTGAGCAACGCCCATTTCAAAGTCACGTTGCTCATGGTACTAGAGAGCGCCGCAGACTGTAGTTCCACAAAGTTGCATTCAGATGTTTAACTGTCTTCTTCAGCAGTCTGTTCAAGTGACAGCTGGCAGCCTGTTCTGCATATAAAGGTATAAACCTCCCACACTGTCTGTCTGGAGTAAAGTTTTGGAAAATTTTATTGACTGACACATCGCATTTCTTCATCGTTTTGTCGCTACTGTTACATACACACACACACCATTGGCGCTGCGCTACAAGTCATCTGTCAGTAACACAACATTTTCTGAATGAAGATAAAGCGTGTCATGTCATTGCATTAAAAAAAATCGACTTGCAAAAATACAAACGAGTGTGTGGAGGATATTGTCATTTCACCGTAAGGTTTTGATGGTGTCATTAATTAGAAGGAGGGCAATACTCCAGTCCAGCAGGTGGTGCTAATGCACCTAAAACGGTTTATTTATGGATGCTTTCGGCTGCCGGTGTGTATTACTTGTGTAAAGTATGTAGGCTAAGGCTATGTAAATGAAATGTAACGTATGTAAGGAAACGTGGAAGTTAACGTGGAAGTTTTTGAAATGTTTTTGGGCAGGAATTCATCAGCAGGATCTGGCAACACTGACTAAACCGGAAGTTAGCTGGCTCGGTGTAGACTTGACACAGAAGTATAAACCAGACATAGCTGTTCAGGGACCGCATCCTTCGAAGGCTGCATTTGAAGACCGAATATAAGGCCTTATATCCCGACATTCATTGCGCGCCGGTTGATTGTCCCAGCGTAAATAATGGCGTCTGCTGTGGCTGCGGAGTTGAGCCCCCCGGATTTTACCTATAAATGTAAGTATTGGATTTCAACTCACTTCAAAAGCCAACTACACAAAAAGAGGCATAAAAGCGCAATTTGTCCAATAGTTTTGTGGAAGACGTTAACGTGAGTTAAGTGATTAACTGGCGAGCTAACGTTAAGTTAACGTTAGCTGAGGTTACTAATGTGCTAACGTTAAATGCAAATCGTTTGGCCAAGTTACAACCTAAAAAATAAAGCCTTTAACGTCTTCACTTTAAATCGAAGAGGTTCAGAGTCAGACCTGCGTCTTACCGAGATTATCACGATATATTATGTACATGAAAATAACGTGACCACGTAACGTTAGAATAATTTAACGTTAGACGGGTTGTGAACCCTACTTGGTTTTCACACCTTTAACGTTAGTAACGGTTACAAAAACCTTGGGATATAGTACACGGTTAATGATTTATGCTGCTTACTGTTTGGTGATGTGAAGCATAAAACTTACTTGAACATGTTGTTTTGTTTTAGGGAGCAAGGAGCAAACTGCCCTGTTCATTAAACAGAGGGGGGAGAGCGACCACCTCTTCACTGGGGCAAAGTTTTCTGCCAACGTGGCTTGGAGGTAATTAAAGTATCAATAACCCTTTTGTAATATCTGCATTTAATCATCGTGTACTTAAAGTTACAGTTAAATGAGCCGCCATCTTATTCAAAGCCTTTAACAATAAGAAAACTTGTAAATGGGGCAGCCCTTTGATGTGTCTTCACACAATTACCATGTACCGCAATTTCCCCACTGTGGCACAAATATTTTATTATTTTATCTTATTTGGAGAAAATGGGCTTGTGGGGGAAGGTGACTTCCCTCCAAGCGAAAAAAAAGTGGAGAAAAAAAAATACTATGTATGATTTGAAATTGATATATTCTGTATACGTTTTTATATAAATCGTTCACTGTGCAGCATAAAGGGAAATATAAACCGCATTCATCTTCAACCCTTTTTTAATATAATACATACATTTACCTTGTACGTTGTATATTCATTTCATTCATTTTAGTCATGCACGTTAATAAACACAGTTGCTGAAATTTGTTTTGCTGCTGTTGTTATTTGCCATGATTAATTTCCTGTGCCTTAGGATTGCAAGTGTCCAGAGTCAGGACAGGGTGTAGGGGGGAAGCCCACTGCTGCAACTTGGCCCTGGTTTGTCCTCATGGATGAGGTGTTGGGCTCATCCTCTGGGGCCACAATGTCACCAGCACCAAGGTAGATGTTGTGGAGGATGGCACATGCTGTTATTGGTGGTGATGGCGCATAGATAAGATGCTTGCCTTTGGTGTGGGAGACCTGGGTTCGAGACCTGGGTTCAATTCCTGCTGTGAGACATCCACCATTGTGTCCCTAAGCAAGACACTTAACCCATAGGTCCAGAGGCGTGTGACCTCTGACATGTATAGCAATTGTAAGTCGCTTTGGATAAAAGTGTCAGCTAAATGAATAATTGTTATGACCTGAAATGGTTAAAAATATATTTCAGTCTGAAAAAACATTTATGCTTTTTGATGAATCTGTAATCTATAATGGATCGTGCCCTAGAGTGATGGCTGTTGAAGCGCTGGGCTCCCACACCTTGTATTGGCCTCTTGTAGGGAGGGATGAGGGGGAGTGGGTGTTGGATGCAGAGGTACCATACGTCTGCAAGGATGAAATGCCCTGGAGGAGGGTAGAGTGAACTCCTGTACAGTGGTCTGTAGCGGAGCACTCTGGAGTCATGGACCGACCCAGGCCAGCCCAGGTAGGTGTCAATGAAGCGGCCCTGATGGTCACAGACAGCCTGCAGGATGATGGATGGAAACAGTTTCCTGTTCCTGTAGCACTGACCATCAGGGCCGCTCGGTGGCTTGATGCGGACATGGCAGCCGTCGATTGCTCCAGCTGCTTTAAAAAAGGCTCTGTGTCTTGCCAGCCCTACAAACCCACGGGATATCGGTTGTAACTCATCCTGGGTCTTGGGTAAGTGTATGACCTTGTGGCGAATGGCCACCACCTCCTCAGTGACTGGATCGAGGCATTGCAAACACTCTGGAGACCACCCTGAATGATGCCTCGCTTGCCAGCCAGAAGAGAAACACCAGGGTCTCAATCGTGGCACCCCATCCGTGTCTCCGTTCCTGGTTTAGGAGGCCTAGTAGCACTCCCAGGGTCTCCCTGCTCAACCGGAAATCCAGCCGTGTGTCCTGCAGGTTAAAAAACCTGTCCAGCACAGGAACTCTCAGATTTGTCCTGCAGTACAGGGGCCGGGGCTGGTGTAGAGATACAAGGAGAAGAACAACTGTTGTGAAGTGTAGAGAGCTTAGTTAGATAAGGCTTGTATATCATTCTATTCAACTTGCTTTAGCTGATCAATGACAAAAACACTTTCAATATTTTAATATTAGTAAGGTTAGGTTTTCTTTAAATATGAAATTATGTTGTTAAAGTGAAATGGCAATAGCAACAAACTACATTAACTGAGGTTAACATTAGCTTTAGGAAGCCTATAGTACCTAAATACAAATAAAATGTAACGTTTCTTAGTTACTTTGACCCCTGGCCAGGGTCCTCTCACCTCCTGAGATACATCATGCGGCGGCGCCGGCGGTGAAGTAGCTCTAGTTCCTCTATTAAGAGGTAAAATATTAAAATTAAAATATTCGTCTCTATTGCCGGTGGACCGCAGCTGTGAAGGTTGCTAGGCGACAAGAGCGGCGCTTCCCCACGCATGGGTAAGGGCGGGGTCAGTTGATGACGCAACAGTCCTCCGTAGACCAGACCGTCTCATTGAACAACGGTCTGTTCTGCCTTTTGCGGCCGCATACTTCGTAGGCCTCGAAGGCCACGCCCTTCGAAGGATGCGGTCCCTGAATTGAGACACAATTTTCACTGGAACTCTGGAAGCTTTAAACCAGGCCGCAAAGATTTAGAAGACGATGGTTGTTCAGTACAGCGTGGCTTATCTTCTGTTCTTCTTCGTCTTCCCGGTTCTTTTGACAGGTCTCTCTCACGGTGAGTGTTTCTGTGAAAGGTTTTCTCAGTCTCTAAACCACGAGCACACTGCTAGCATCGTAAGGAGCCTGTAAGCTAGCAAACTGAAAAACCGTTAACTAAACTAACCCAACTAAAGCTGAATAATGCTAGCAAGCTAACATTATCACGTGAACAGCAAACACAACAGACTGTCTGGTACACGGTTTCATTTCCTTTTTCACATAGTTGATATCAAATTAAACGTTTACGTGTTTAGAAACATCAACAAGTCCCAGTTAGTTATTAGACCTAGTTATAATAACAGG
The DNA here is from genome assembly GCF_014851395.1 of Micropterus salmoides. Classification (NCBI taxonomy): domain Eukaryota; kingdom Metazoa; phylum Chordata; class Actinopteri; order Centrarchiformes; family Centrarchidae; genus Micropterus; species Micropterus salmoides. The sequence continues at coordinate 42,185,674 of NW_024041150.1, read as the reverse complement.
AAATATCAGTATTGGGCCTTAGAGGTGAGACAAAATTTGAACTCTGATAAATCTTCAATGCTGAATTACATTCATGCATTTTTGATCATTAAGTACTTAATTTCCTGCATTCTAGGAGATTTTTCTGCAGCAATTTATGCTGGAAATGTTTTTATTTATGTAAAGGGGGGGAAAAATTCAGGTGGCAGACGATGACTCAAAATATAAAACTATATAAAGCAGTAAGGCTCTCTGGTGTTCTGTGTTGCTTTCAGATATGTTTCTCCTGTTCAGCTTTTCTCATGTAATATCAATATTCAAATTAGCTTTGGAGCAGTGAGAGAGACATTTTGCCAGCTTGGTCAGTTTTATTGATCACAGAGACAGCATTGACTTGAATTGAAGTTGGTTCAATATAAATTTTTTTTTAGAAATAGCTTAGATGTAGGAAACTACTTTTGCCATGTTGCTGTAGCTTAGCTTGCTACTGTAGAGTAACTGGTAGCTAGGTCACTACATTTTCCAGGCAGCTTGCCAAACACTGGTAGTATAATAGTTAATGTGTGTTGTGCCACAGAAAGTAAATAAAGTCCGTGTTTATGTAACGTTACTACAGCGGCTCGTCCTCTTCACAGCGAGCTGGACCAGACGGCGAAAAGCTAATTTAGCTAGTTAGCAGCTACAAGTTAGACTGATGTTATTAAAATAGCCTCAAACTGTAAATATCATAAATATGTTACAGAGCTGGAAGCCGCGGTAGAGAAATTATAGAGATCAGGTGATCGATCGCATTTTCTTTCCGCCACCTCGAAACAAACACAGTGACTTGTAGCTGCTAGCTAGTTAGCTTTTCACCGTTTATCACTCCCACCAGAAGCGACCAGCGGAAAAACACTGAAACTCGACCATGACGACATGATCTTACATATAATATATTCGACATGTCGCCCAGCCCTGTTACAAGGTTGAATGACGTATAAGGATTTTCAACAGGCCAATTTTAAAATACAAAAAATTTAAACATTTATTGGCATTGTTCAAACATTAAGAATGCTGTATACACAAAAATCTAATTTTTCCAAATTAAATGATTTTAGTGTGTTTTTCAGCTACATAAAGTGTTTGTGGCCTTACAACATGTCATGTGGTGTGACCATAACTTATTTTAAAATTAATTTCCTTAACGTTCCTTATAGTTCTCATTAATATAAAGGTTTTAGATACAATGTACAGTGAGTAAAATAAGTATTTGAACACCCTGCTATTTTGCAAGTTCTCCCACTTAGAAATCATGGAGGGGCTGGCTGCAAAATAGCAGGGTGTTCAAATACTTATTTTCCTCACTGTATTTGCTTTTCTTTTGGGATTTTGTAAATAATGATCTTATATATTTTTGCTCTATAATGTCACAATCCCCTTCTTAAATGTAGTTGATTAATTTTGACTGTAAATTGCATAAAACTGATAAATATTTAAAAATTACCAATCACTTAAACATACTGCATCAGTAATTAATATTTCAGTCCCAGGAATGAGATTTTATAGTTTACAGTTATTGTTGTTATTGGTCGCACCACATGACGAGTGGTCGCTCCAAATGACATGAACACTGCATATCATTAAAAATATAGATTTGAAGAGATCAATAAACAAAAACTTCAATCAAAATATATATATATATATATATATATATATAACCAGATATCTTTATTAAAATTTAAAAGAAAATAATTCTAAATTTACTTGATTTCACAGGGGAATCGGACACGGTTCTCCTGTGTGAATGTCCTGGGTTTGCCAACACAGCCAATAGAGGTCATTAAAAACGTAAACATGGGTCATAAAGCAGCCTAATAAATCAAATGAGGACAGGCTCCTACTCCAGCATGTTCACAAAAAAATGCATTTCCTCCTAGGAAATGGAAATGCGCACAAGAGCAACATGTTGCTTCATATAGTTTTCATTTAAAATTTTCTTTAAGACACAATATTTTTTGCTTCTTTTAGCGACTCCGCTCTTGCTGTAGGGTCAAAATTATTATGCTGTCCATGGCGAGCAGTTTTTCTTTACTTGGGAGTGGCATCTGGTAAAACGGTTACAATTAAATAATAATGCATAGTTACCAAAGTGAATTTACAAGTTCTAAATATTTTTTGGGGGGCATTTTGCTCATGATATTGTACAAAGACTAAAAATAATCCTTTGTTAATGAAATATAAGAAAAAATGTGTCAAATTACAGAAAATCTATTCCAAATTATACTAAAATAAAAGTACTTTATATGTAAAAGTCAGAAATTGAAACTAAAAGGACAAAAACTAAATTGCCAATCATGGAAACCACTTTTCAGCGGTCGCACCACATGATATTTTCTAATTTAGTCAAAATTTACAGGCAGAGAATAGGCCACCTAAACAAAACAAGCTGGCTTCCCACAAAAGGATTCCATGAAATTTATAATCAAAACAAATATTGGTAGAAATAACTTTATATTATCCAAAATGTGGCAACTACATAACAAGTGATTTGAGAGAGAGTTACAAACCTACTTGCTGTTTCAATGGGTCCTTGGCAAATTGGTATATTATTCAACTTCCTGTCTTCTAATGGATTTCAACATAAAAGTCCCAAAGTGGTCGTTTGTAGATGGTCGCACAGCATGATATTTCATAAAATGGACATTATCTGACAAAGATTGCTTGTGTATTATTATGGAAATATAAATACAGATGCTTTGCGATTTTGAAGAGGTTTACAAAACACTTTGGAAAATAGGGCAAAACACTATTTTGAATAAATTTAAAGTAATTTCGAAGAAGTTTTCAAAACAGCAGTCATGGCATGACATTTTGACACTTCAATTATCAGAAAAATTACAAACAGCTAATGTTTTTTTTAAAGTTAAAGGTGAGTACATATATGGGAGAGGTCCTGTATTTATATGGTTATATGGCTGTTATGCTTTCAACCTTTTTGTTTTTTTTGTGAAAAAAATCCAGTTGGACACAAAATGTAGGCGTCACGTCATTGACCCACAAACACATGAAGAATTCGTAGGACAAGATAACATTACTTTAAAACACTGATTAAAAGTCTTTCCTGTCTACGTTACATGAATCTATTCACAATAAAAGCTCGTCTTTACCAGAAGCTGCTGGAGGCAGAAGGACCAACAGGAACACAATCTTATCCATGAGAGAGGAGGTGATGTCCGTCTGCTGCTGTTACTGTGCTCTGGCTAGCTAGATGAAAGGCCCAAAAGATAACTGTTTCTGAAAAATAAATACTACCCGGAAACACCAAAAATTGCAATTCACCAAGTGGCGACCTTCCAGTCTCATAACTGAAGCCATCCAGGAAGGGATAAAAATCAGCAATTCATCGAGTGGCCACTTGAGGCTCCAAAAGGGAGACAGACCACCACCATGTTAAAATGCCCAAGTTTACAGCAAAAATAAACATGTTCACGGCCTGGTTAAAAAAATTGTTTTAGTGTATATTGCTCATTTCCTTCTTCAGGACAACTGTGAGGGGTTAATTTTATTTTATTTTTTTAAATAACTCAGTTTTCTAATTTACATTAAGGCTTAAAGTTCTGTATAATTAGGGGTGTGGCCACTTTCAGGGAGAGGTGGGGTGCATTCTCAGTGTCTGTCTACTAGCCGACTTCAGCTGACTCACCGGTCATGGGACTTGTCAACTCTGCCATGTTTGTGCCTTCAGGAGATGTTTTCATGCAAATACTGGAGGAATAATAAGTCTGGTTGTGCGTTTAATTGTTCTAATACACCAAACAGCTTTTCTTTGCTGTTGACTCTTGTTGGGTGGTGTTTGGTGGATTGGACGATTGAAGTGTGAAGAAAAAAGAGATATAGGCAATTTAACAATTTATTCAATTAAAGGAGACCAATTATCTTTTCCATATTTTATGACTTATCTTAGTTGAATACAATTTGTCCGTGTTGGTGCGGGTTGAGTCTTATGCGTTGGTTTGCAAAGTACGTGCAGGTGTAAATTTCAAAAATGAACAGTATATAATGAGATAGCCGTGTCCAAAGTCATTTAGATGGAGATTGTCAGGGGCAAGGCGGGTCGTTTGTTTATCCCACTGGATATATCTTTAATGCCAGAGCTCCAAGCATGATGGGAACAAGAAGCTTGGTGGGCGTGTCACAGGTGTTACCCACTCAGCTGGGACAAGTTTGTAAACACAACGGTGTTAAAAAGGCAAGAAAATGCAGTGTGCTTGCGTATATCCGGGTTCCCGCTTGACATGGCTTGTTTGTTTTACCTCATCAATCTCTAGTTGTGATAACAGTTGCCGCTTTCATGTGTCAGAACACTGAGTTAGGAGTTGTTTTTTGTCAGTGTCGATGTTGAGTTTCAAAGCATCCATATATCCCACAGCATCAGCATATAACCCCTCTCACTATGATTGCTTGTATAGTAGCATTGCAACAAATCCATATTTTCTGCTTTAGACCATGAATGTCTTGTTTCAGTAGCCCATTTCTCATCAGATTGCTCTGGTTCCCTAGCACCTGACGCGGACTTTGTTGACCCGGGCAACATCCAAGCCAGTATGACTCTTATAGCGAGTAGCATTAAGGGATACCGTCACGTCCTGATCGGGGGTTCTATTCCCGGTCAGGACGTGACATTAACCACTGACCTATCCAGGGGTACAACAGTTCCTTTTCCCAGTAGGTGGCACTATGACTATAACTGAATGTAGATGTGTTCAGCAAGTATTTAAAGTTTGGCACAGAATTGAGTATGTACAGTGAAGTTACAGTGACTTCCTGTTTTATAGTGAAGGACTGAACTTCACCACCCCGCCATGGACACGCAGTGAAAAGTTCATCAAATGACCATTAAAGCAAAATTTGCCGACTGGGATTAGATACCTAAGTCTCAAAACCTTAAGGCTTTTCCTCCTCTGTTGCACAGAATAATAAAGACCACCATTTATAGTAAGCTCTGTGTAGGACATGATAATTATTCATAATCAGCCTGACCCCTGTATCATGATGCATATTGTGAGATTGTAGGGAATAACCAGCTCTAGCTATTAAATATTGTTGGCTAACATAACTTAGCATTAATCTTTCACACTAACAATTTCGTACCTTTTCCTGAAAAATGTCACAATATTGTGACCTTTATGGGATATAGCCTGCACAAGTTAGTAAATGGAAAAACACAAGTTAGCATTTTTTGACCAGGCTGCAGAAATCGTCAGAACCAAAGCAGCTAATGTTACTTAATACTCAATATGAATAACAACTTGGCATGTTGTCTTCACATCTTTCTTCTACACCCCCTTCTAAATGAATACGCAAAATAAATAGCTACAAATATATAAATCAATAAATATAACTTAAAATAAATTAAGGGGATTTAGTCAAAATACAGTTAAAGTAACTCAGAGAATTTTAAGGCACTATTCTTTTCCAGCTTTTTCAATGACCGAAAAAGATTCTTCAAATCATTAATGAATGCATTAAAAGTTTGTGTTTTTTAATGCAATTGCTTTTAAAAATCTACGCATATAAAATTTTGACAACTCAATGCCTTTGTTTTCCATAAAACAACCAAACTTCACCTTTATGGTAATCAAAAACAGGTATTTCATTCTTTGTTCCTAACCAATCAAATATTCTGTTCCACAACAATTTAAGAACATTACAGCCGTAGAAAAGATGTTCCTGAGATTCAATATCAGTCTGACAAAACGTACGAACATTACAATCTAAATTAAATCTTACTCTTAAGAACTCTTTACATGGATATATGTCATTGTTTTGAAATGAACCGCTTTCATTTTAGGAAACAACGGAAATGATAAAAATCTAGTTCGAACCTTGACACTGTCAACTCTTGAAAGTCTTTCAGACAAAACCTTTCTTTTCACAGGAAGAGGAAAGCATTCTTTTGTCATCAATGACCTCAAAAATTTGTTATCACATTTACTATCTAAGAAATTATACTTATCCACAAAGAGATTAGCAGATGTAGGTATCACAGCAAAGTATTGTAACATTCCTTTTATCTGGTTTATCAGAGGCTTAGGAATGGCATTGACTACTAAGGAATATTGTCTAATTGAGCAATCCAAATTAAATTTTGTGTTAAATTCATCATGACATAACATATTCCCATATTGTAGCCTTATGAGGGGGAAAATTATACATCATTTTCCAATACAGTAATACCTGCATACGATAATCTGATAACTTAAATGGCAACTTAGTTGGGTCAAAATCACATTTTAACAGAAAACCAATTCCTCCTACCTTCTGAAAATGATAAGCTGGAAAACTAAACCATAAACAGTGTCCCTGTTTTATAAACATTTGCAACCATTTTAATTTAATAACTCCATTCATTACTTCAATCAATCACATCCATGCCGCCGCCTTCTACTGGTTTAACCATGTCACTCTTTCTAATCAAATGCTGCTTATTCCAAATAAAATTATAATGCATTTGGTTTATTTTCTTGATACATCTGTCTGGAACTGCTAAAGAGTATGCAGGGTAAAATAGTGTAGAAATTGCTTCCATTTTCGTTAATAAAATTTTTCGAGAGAGAAAAAATCGAGATATTTCTCTGTAACCAGCTATTTAAAATTCTTTGATTCTTTTGCAAAACCTCTTGAATGTGAGTGTTTCTCCTGCCATTATGGCCTTTACTGATGGTTACTCCCAAGTACTTAACCTCCTTTTTGACTGGGATGTTATGAATAAAAGGTTGTGCACAATCGTGAATAGTCAAAATCTCACACTTCTTTAAATTTAAGTAAAACCCTGAAGCTTCAGAAAAAATAGAAACAGCTTTTAAGGCATTAGGTATTTGATCAGAATCTTTCAAAAACAAGAGTGCTGTGTCATCTGGTAATTGTGTTTATTATCAAGGGATTACCCATAACATCCAATGGTTTTATAGTTTTTTTTTTTTTTTTTTTTATACACACACACACACACACACACACACACACACACACACACACACACACACACACACCCACACACACACACACACCCACAGTGTTAACAGTTCAGCTCCAAAAATAAAAAGAACACTAACTGGGTCTCCTTGTCGTATTCCCCTTTCAACATTGAATCTTCAAGACTGCACTTGTTATACCCTTGTACAACATAGAAATAACCTCAATAAAGTTTTCCCAAACCCAAAATATTGTAGTGTCTGTAAAATAAAGGGGTGTTCCAGTCTGTCAAATGCTTTAACAAAAAAATCCAAAAATACTGTCTTCTTCCACCAAGTATGCGTAGTCAAACAGATCTAAAATAAGCCGGGTGTTGTTATGTATTAAGCGATTCTGAAGAAAACCTGACTCTGTTTCACTGACAATTTTATCCATACCACTTTTAAGCCTAGAAGCCAAAGCATGAGTAAATGTTTTATAATCAACATAAAGTAAAGTAATCAGCCTTAAATTATCAAATTGTTTTGTCTTTGTTTGGCTTTGGGATTAATGTTTTTATACCTTGTTTCATTGTTGTTAGTAGCATATTACCGTTTAAATATTCTTTCAGTGCTTCAAAGAGTAATTCTCTTACATCAATCCAGAAAAACTTATAAAAGTTATTAGTTAACCCATCCTGACCTGGTGATTTCCCCAGAGCCATTTTCTTTATAGCAGTATCAAACTCCCCAATACTTAAGTCAGCGTCACATGTCCTTTTAAAGTCTGTGTCAATTTGATGGATTTATGGTTGTAATGTTTTAAACATTTTTTTTCTCAGTTAGCATCTGAGAACGAAGAAATAAAATAGAAATAAAAAAAAAAGAAATAAAAGTTATGATAAAACTTATATATTTCATTGGCTATTTCTTTTTGGTTGGTCACTACTGTATTAACATTCAACATTGTGATTGTATTTCTCTTGTCTTAATTTTTTCCAGTCTACTAAAATAAGAACTATGTTTCTTCTAACCATCTTGCTCTGGATCTTATATATGCTCCTTTTGGCTTTATTCAGATATAACTCATCTAATTTAGCTTGTAACCTAATTAGTTCTTCCTTATTTATATCATCTAACCCATTGCTTTTACAACACTCATTAATGTCTTTTATTAGTTTGTATTTCTAACTCCATTCCACTTCTAACCATAATCAATTGAATATTCTTACTTAAAATTTGAAGAATTCCCATTTCTTTCCATAAGAATCAATTTCCTCATTTGCCTTCACTGAAGATAATATTTTCCTTATCATTTTACAATAATATTCATAATTTAGAAGATTTGCATTAAACTTCCAATATTTCTATCTAAATGTTACCTCCGTGTCAGGCATTGTAAAAAGTCTATTCTTGACATACAACTTCCATTAGGTCTTACCCATGAGTTCTCCCAAATTTTGGTTAATATGTCTCGTAGCATCAATTAGGGAATTGTTGATACAAAAATTGGCTATATTTTGATTGTATTCGTGGTTTGTATATCTTGTAGGGAGTCTATCCAACCATTCGTCGGGTACACAATTAAAATCACCCCCCACTAACATATTATCAGTTGAGTACTTTAAATTTTCCAATAGTATCTGAGATTTGTTCCTAGAACCTCCATTATATCCATAAACATTCAAAACAATGAGTGGAGTTCCTTCCATATTCAAAACGGCAGCAATCCAGTTTAACAAAATAAAAGAAACCTTAGAGCCTATCATAACTAGAACAGATTATTAGAACTAGTTAACAGTCAACCCCTCCCTGAGGTTGCTCAAATCTCTGTAGCTGAAAGAAATGGAAATATTATATTGGTCCCTCCAGACCACACATTGAGTCACTTCAAGAATTTACAGCATATACTCTCCTTGTCCATTTTTACCTTTTTATGGGAATATTTGAACATTTTCTATGAAGCCGAAGGGCCCACGAAAGTAAGCCCTTTTCTTCTGATCTCTTGCTTCTTTAATCTTTGGCCACAGCAGCTCTCTTGCAGCCCTGTCATCTCTTGTTAAATCTTCTGCAAACCGAATGCCAGCTTGTTTGCACACATCAGTCTTTAGAAAGCTTCCAGATTTCATTTCTGCACTCTTAACAAACTGGATGATGACTTGCCTTGAGCAGTTCAGTTCTTTCTTACCGACGCGATGACTGCTGTCCACCATGTCTTCCACATTCCACGGCACTCCAAGGGTAATTTTGGACAGCAGAGAGATCACCGCTGTCCTGACGTTTTCATTTTCCTTTTCTCTCAAGCCTTTACCACGTAAATTTCACCTCCTCTTGTATCTCTCTTGTTCTTTGCACCTCTTCGTCAGCCCCCTCATCTCCTCCACTTGCCGTTGTAGCTCCGCCATTTTTACCTTGTACTCTGTCACCTACTCTCGTAACCCAGCAACCACACTACAGTTCTCCTCCACCTTTCTGGAAATTTCTTACTTATACCAACGTCTTCTGCTTGACTTCCCCTGATTTTTTTAATTTTTTTTTTCAAGAGTTGTAGGTTGTCCGGAGAAACTGGTGGCGCGTTGCGTTTGTTCATGTTGAAAGCACCGTCACTTACTAGCGAATAATTATGATCCCATTTATCCATACACAGGAGAGAAATGCAATTTCTTACTCTTTTTAAGAGTGCTTATTCACTGTTTTAAACATCAAACTCCCATATAAATAGGCATTTTTGAGGGACCGTTGGAAGAGCTCGGGAAAGAGTTGCCGCTTAGAGCACCATCTTGCCGGAAGCCCATGAGGGGGTAACTATCTGATAAACGAGGAACTAAATGTGCCCTGAATACAAAATGGACCGAAACAATAACAACACAACTTGAGTTTTCAAATGTTATATCAGTAAAAGCAGGGACACAAGGTCAAGGTTTTGTAAAGTTTAGGCTTTATTTAGCCATCAAATCAAGTAAAGTTTCAAAACATATTACACTAAAAGGTATCAAACCTAACTTACTACAATTTAAAAAGACCCAAACTAAACCCAACAACTGACCATAAGAAAATACTAAACAAACACTACTGAAACCCAGTGTTAATCTAACAAATCAAATATCCACATGATGCCTTGTTAAGAATTTTGTAGTTCAGAGTCCCTCTGCACAGTGCCAGGAGATGGTTCCTTCCACTTCCTGTGGTGGAGTATAAAAGGCAAAGGTCTCAAACTCCAGGCTGAGTTCAGCCCAGACAGAACGTAGCAAAACGTTTTTTTCCAACTGTAGCCGTGTATGCAAGCGCGCTGAATTTTCCTGGCTCTTTAACACTGTTGTGTTTACAAACTTGTTGCAGCTGATTGGGTAACACCTGACATACGCCCGCCAAACAAGAGAAAACATATCTCAAAGCCTGTTGCAGAATGTCGCACAACGTTGCAAGGAAACATGTCATTCAATCAGAAAATGTTGCAAACCGGTACAAAACGTTTTAAGATTGAACTCGCCCCAGCTCCCCCTTTGGCAGATGACTCGCATGTAACGACATAAAAATGTTCATAAAAGGAAGAATGGGACACAGCACACGTCTCATCCTTACTGTGTGTTAGAGCATGGGAGAACAGTGGATACTTTGAATACAGCCCACATCCCTAATATTTCTGCGTAACTACAACAAATAACGTGGCAAGTTGGTAGGGAATTGAATATAAACATGTCACTTACAGTTGATGCCCTCGCGGTGAGAGTCGAGCTTTCAGTGCAACATCAACAAACAAAGGAGGTGTAATCTCAGTGAATTACTGCACCGACAGCACCGCTGCGCTGTGAGGCCCATTATTTTCAATGGCTTGTGCCACGCCATGGTGGTTTGTTGCTGCGTCGAGCAACATGCATCGCATGGCAAGCTTGCGTTCCACGGTCAAAGTAGTTGAACGTTTGCGCTGAACCCACCTTCAAGCGCAGCATAAATCACTTCTTTTCTGAAAGGACCTTTATGAAGAATGTAGTCCTCTGCAGACCTTCAGTCACTGAACATTTAACGTTGCATCCTGTTCGCTCCTCCTGTCTGTGTTGAGAAAATGTTGCCAGGTGTAAAATATTAACAAAACATCAGGAGCTTATAGATTTTTTTTTTTTTTTTTTAAGGACCATACTAATTAACTTCATTCCAGTTATTAATAATACTGCATGAGAGATGTTCTCATTTTCTTACTATCATTTTCACTAAAACATGCAAGTCATGCTCATCTATATAACGTCTCTGATATCGCTCAGCGGCAACAACAGCCTGCTAACAGGCTTCAGGTGAAATGAAGGCCTACATGAAGGGCCAGTATAGGACAGAAATGTTTGGGGGGGAACTTTGAATCATGCAAAAATGCCATACAGGAGTCACAGAACTATAATATAGGACTGGAAATGCAACATAATGGGTCTCCTCCCCAGAAAATTTTCAGCAATAAAAACTTAATTTCCTGCATTCTGGTGAAACTTTCTGCACCAATTCCTTCCTTTCCTGCATTAATTTGTTGTGGAAATGTTTTTATTCATGTAAAAGGGAAACACAATATTCAATTGGCATGTGACAATTCAAAACATAAAATATAAGAGAACCGAAAACTTGAGAGAAAAGAAACTGTGTTAGGAAGTTGTCAAAGTTACTGACTGGTGCTGCACATTTCGGGGTCATTTTATAATCAGTACCTTGATTTTTTTTTTTTTTATTATTATTATTATTTTTTTTCTTTTTTTTTCTTTACTTGAGTAAAAGAAATAAGTGCAAATTAACCTTTCTCAAAGCATTTTAATTTGCTATTTAATATCAGGGTACCCCCAGGATTCTCTTCTTTTTAAGACCTTTTTAATACCACCTAGGATGAAGTTTAATACCAACTTCACTGCCTTATAATGAAAAATCTGTATGAATTTTAAGCCTGAGAAAATTATTTAAAAAGTTACATGAGTTTAATAAAACATTATTATAATACATTAATATTTAACACACTAGCTTTATGGAGTGTGTTTGTACTTTGATATGAATCAAGGACGTCACTTTGTGTTGAAAAGTGGTGGGACATAAAGGTTCAAATTAAGGGTGTGACGGTAACGTTACCTGTACTACCATATAACGTCAGAGTCGCACCTAACGGATTAAATTATAAAGTCACACACATTAAAAGTGTTTATTAAACTAGTAAACTAAACTTGAATACTTTGGTAATGAAGTTTAATACTTTTAAGGCCTTATTTTTGGAATATGAAATTTAAGACTTTTTTAAAATACTTTTAAGACCCTGTGGGTACCCAGAATATATAAAAAATATTATAAAGTTATTCAGAACAATTTTTACAGATTCTTTCAAAAGTGATTGGAACAAAACTAGCCATTTCAAAAGTGCTAGGGCATCACCAGTGTAAACAACACTGATGCCACTGGTCTCCATAAATGAACGATTAGCTTAGCTAACATTATTTCTAATAACAGTGGGCTAAGTTGTAAAATTGGCAACATTACTGTATCTGACAGGATAGTTAATATTGTCAGCTAGCTTACTGTGTTACATCAGGCTTGCTCTCCGACAGACAGATCGTTCAGCAGTTCAGAAAAAACATCCTAATGGAGTAGTATGTAGCTGCAGTACCAGAGACTGCATTTTCAGGAATGCAGTCCCAGGAACGGAATTGTAGGACCCTTGTTTTATGTGACACTGCCAGCTAGCTTGCTAACTAGCTAGCTAACTATGTTAACTATGTTACTCTTGACCGCTCCCCGAAGCCAGTTACTCCAACTTGTGTTATTACTGACGCTTTCAGACAGCGTGAGGCTGTTGTGCACAGCTGTAGGATTAGTCGTTGTCATGAATTTGGTCGCTGAATTTGGTTTAGGCACAAACATTTCTGGTGGTTATGGTAAGTGTAGGGGGCTTCGGGGAGCTGTAGACACCTTTTTAATACGAACCTGGTCTGTATGAGATGCCCCAGAGTATCTCATACAGACACATCCGGGTGTGTCTCACACAGTCACTGAAGGGTACTTTTAGTGTCAAATAACTACGCTTTGTTACTTTTTTTGAATTTTGTTGGTATTGGACGCCCTGAGATGAGAAAGGTCTGGTTACCCTTACTCTAACCGTCACAGGGGTGTGTGCCTAAACCTAAGTTACTGATTAAATGCATGTTAATCCTACAGTTGTGCAAATGGTTAAACTCCTGTCTGCCTATCCATCTCCAATTCACTAGATGGCGCTGACGCAAAAGAATTATGATCCCAGGACCGCAGGGGTCCCGAAAGTGCAGCCTCTGATACTGCACCTATATAATAATCTCCTAACGCGTTGAGCTGTCCGCAGTGTAGCGGACTTGGAATAGACCTGCCCAGCTCTGCCTCTGATTGGCTGTCAGCATTAGGAGTGACGATTGCTTAGGCATATGCAGCTGTAAAGCTCATGCTAGAGTGGACTCGGTAGATATAATCGACCGAGGATCGACTAACCCTAAATATTATCAGATCGGCACTAATGATGTAGGTGACATAGACGGACCAGTCCTAACACAGCAGTCCCTCCCAGCTGCAGTCAGTCACTCCTCCTCATCTAGAGACTGCAAATGAATCGCGCATACGCAAAAATGTTTAGTGCTACATGGTTGTAGTTCTAAACATGTTTAGGTTTTTTTTATTCACTTTTTGTCTCTCCGACATTATTCCTCTGTCTTACAGTGTCATCACAATTACATGCCAATTATGAAAATTAGGTTATGATTGTGTCATTTAGGGACTTCTTCCGACTTTTAGGGTAGCCAATAGCTACTTTCTTATAGAGGAGTTGTCAACACTGCAACGGCACCAGGAATCATACGGTGTAGACAGCAACAGCGGAGAATTTCAGGAGGCATCCACAGACAAACTGTGCGTGACAAAAAAGTTGGTTGCTGGCAGCCCCGGCCTCAGCAATGATGTTTTACATGAACAGATTTACCAGCTTTAAGCGGTCGTCTTATGTGCATGTGTTCACTCGCACAGACTTCACCATGTACCCATCAGAGGATGGTACATGGTGGCCATAAAGGGATGGACATGGTCAGAAACAATGCTCAGGTAGGCCGTGGCATTTAAACGATGCCCAATTGGCACTAAGGGGCCTAAAGTGTGCCAAGAAAACATCCCCCACACCATTACACCACCACCACCAGCCTGCACAGTGGTAACAAGGCATGATGGATCCATGTTCTCATTCTGTTTACGCCAAGTTCAGACTCTACCATCTGAATGTCTCAACAGAAATCGAGACTCATCAGACCAGGCAACATTTTTCCAGTCTTCAACTGTCCAATTTTGTGAGCTCTTGCAAATTGTAGCCTCTTTTTCCTATTTGTAGTGGAGATGAGTGGTACCCGGTGGGGTCTTCTGCTGTTGTAGCCCATCCGCCTCAAGGTTGTGCGTGTTGTGGCTTCACAAATGCTTTGCTGCATACCTCGGCTGTAACGAGTGGTTATTTCAGTCAAAGTTGCTCTTCTATCAGCTTGAATCAGTCGGCCCATTCTCCTCTGACCTCTAGCATCAACAAGGTATTTTCGCCCACAGGACTGCGGCATACTGGATGTTTTTCCCTTTTCACACCATTCTTTGTAAACCCTAGAAATGGCTGTGCGTGAAAATCCCAGTAACTGAGCAGATTGTGAAATTTTGATTTGTGAAAATGATTTTTTTTGTAATTCGCAACCCTCACCACTAAATGTCACTAAACTCACGCACTTAACCTTTAATCGAGATCTGATGTGTTATTTCAACGTGTTCTCATCTCAGTGCGTCATTACCGATGCTTTCAGACACCGTGACAAAGCATAATTATTTGACGCTACAACTCTTTAGCGTCCGTATGAAACGCCACCATTAGCTACGTTGCAGCAACACAAAGGAATCCAAGTTTTAAAGCTTAGCCTCACGACCAATGTGCTAGCAGGTAGGGTTAGCCGGTCGACATGCATAAATTCAGTGACTTAGGTTTAGGCACTAACATTTCTGATGGTTAAGGTGAGGGTAGGGGGCTTCAGGGGCTTTCAACACCTTTTAACAGTTCAGTTTGGTAGTTCGGTCTGTGTGAGACGCCCCAGAGCGTCTCACACAGATGCTGAAGGATACCTTTAGCGTTAAATAACTACGCTTTGTCACTTTTTCTGAAATTGTTGGTATTGGACGCCCTGAGAAGAGAACGTTCTAGTTATTTTAATTTTCCCTTATTCATTTGATTAGTAATTATAACCAGGACCCTAATGCCCAGTGTTCACCCTCAAAAAGCATTTCCATCCATGAAGACCTCGAGTTTTGTTAGGTACCGGTTGAAATCCTCAGAGCCATTGTCAGATATTACACTGGTGTTGTGGGCCCTGGGTAACCACGGTGATGGGAGTCTCCATCACTAAGTGTGCGTTCAGGTTTAAGTCCCCAACGGGATATAAGAACATGAATCGCACATACATTCAGGTTATCCACAAAGCCACCTTGGTTTAAAGGGAAGTCTTTGCAGTTAACCTACAGCTGCAGTTAAGCTGTGGGTAAGCTAACCAGAGGTGAAGGAAGTATTCAGGTCCATAACTTAAGGAAAGGTTCGGATACCAACCTCACTTTGAAAATACCAGTACAAGTAAAAATCTAATCCTGACTAACGTAAACGTATGAAAGTATCATAGCAACATGTACTTAAAGTACTCACAGTGGAGTAAAGTTTTACTGTCTGATGTTCCTGGATTAATATTCTGCTGCATTAATGTGACTGTTGCATTTTACTGCTTGATGTTTTAACTCCTTCATATTGTGTTGGTAGTTTTTGTCTACAGCAATGTGATGATCTAATGAAGTCAACAGTGCCTGAATAGAATCGTACAGTTGATGAAACAAACCAGTTTTATTCCTGTGGAGTCCTTTTGAAATGTAATTACTTTTTCTCTCTGGATGTTTTTATTGTTTTTAGATGTGGTACAAGTGAAACCTGGAGATAATGCCACTCTGCCATGTCAGGCTGGAGAAGCCTCCATCAGAGCTGTAGAGTGGACCAGACCTGAGCTGGAGTCAGAGTACGTCTTCTTTTACAGAGATGGACTCTCAGATCCAACCCTCCAGCATCCATCCTTTAAGGACCGGGTGCAGCTGGTGGACAGAGAGCTGAAGGACGGAGACGTGTCTTTAATTCTGAAGAACGTGAGCAGCAACGACGCTGGAACATACGAGTGTCGAGTACTCACAGCAGGTGGATCAAGACGTAAGAGAGCCAACATTGAGACTGAGCCAATCAGAAGGATCCATCTGGAGGTTTCAGGTGAGTTTGTGGAGGTCAGTGTGTCTGTGTGCCATGTTGTAGCTGCAGTTTATTCCATGTTGATTCTGAGAGTCAAACATGAGGAATATAGAAGATATAGAAGAGTAAATGGAGGCTGTTCCACTGTTCACTCATTTCCTGACTAATATGCACTTTGATCTTCAGGGTCCAACAGCGGAGACATCGTGGAGGGAAACTACAGACTTTACTACGGACTGGGAGTAGTGGTTTTGTTCTGGTTTGTTTAGCTGCTGTTGGATTGTTTGATGGTGATTAAGCAGGAGATAATCAGCTCCTCTGATCTCTTTCCACCATGTTTCATATTTTCAACAAGATTTTCATTCTTTGAGTGTGAATGTGTAAATCTGGAGTTTGAGGCTCTCTACCATGATGACCTGCTTCATCATTGCAAAAAATTATTTGGGAAGGCTTTGTGTACCCGATCCCAAAGTTGTCGTGTTGTAGATCATTCAAGATGTCCTCGCAGTAAATGATGATGGTGGTGATGATGATGTTAAATGCAGGGTACCCACGGGATCTTAAAAGTAAAAATTATTTTTTTATTTAATATTCTCAAAGGCCTTAAAAAGTATTGAATTTTGTTTACAAACTGTTGTTTTTTTGTCATTTTGTAGGAATAAATAAATACCAAATGTATAAAATGGGGCTGGACAATATGATCTAAAATCAAAATCATGAGTCTGTTACAAGTAATGAAGAAATGTTCTTTTTCTCATGGTTCACCGATAAGGTTTGTTTTATAAATATGTTCAACTATTAGAGGTGGGATATTTTTTTGATTGACAAATGTCAAAAGTTAAATATCTAAATCCAGTGTATTCCATTAAGAGGTCCAGTTAGAGAAAAATTACTCAAGCAAAAGTCTGCAACATCATAATGACTAACTTGCGTTATCATTTAAGTAAGGTTTCAGCTACCACACTCGTACACTCCTTGACAACCCCTCCATCAGTAAATTGATTTTTATGTTGCTCCAAAAGTGAATGAATGTGTTAAGATTCTGCTGGATCGCTCATTTTGGGCTCTTAGATCTTGAGTTGCAATGTTTATAGGAATGCACAGATTTGATTAGCTGAGTAGCATCATATGACATGATTTACAATGCATGCTATTGGTAAGAGTGTTTCCTAGGCCACAAAACCAGTACCATAAATGCTAGAAAGGTTGTACAGGTCATAATGGAAAGACTCCATCAAAAGTTACTAATTCTCATTAATTATAATTAATAATTTAATATAATAATTGCACTTGATCATTAATATCTATGTGCAACTAAAGTTAATGATTTTAACTTGCACACTGTACAAGCATGGTAACAATTACCGCTTGGCTTCCTCTCCTCATTCTTTAAAGGACATCTACGTGATAGGTGCTGTTATATGAGCAGTGAAGTTAGGTCTTTTTAAGGCGTTTTAAATGTGTGTAGTGAGTGTGGCTAATGTGAGAAAGGAAGCAGTAGAACTTGATGGAGAAAGCGAGCGTGTAAGTTGTCAATCTGGCTGTAAATGTCAGTGTAGGTCACAATGTGTCCGTTAATAAAAACCGTGGGAAATGGAAGGCGGTTAGCGCTAGCAAACATCTTCCTGTGCTTCAGACTCAGACGCAATGGGGTACAGAATTAAAAAAATTAATTTTAACATGTTGGTTATTTTATCTTTTAGAGGTTCTGAATTTCAGTTTCTTGAATTACTTTTCAATTAGTTGTCCAGCCCTAGTATTAAATAGTGTGTGTGTGTGTGTGTGTAGGCTAATGTTATAAGTGACTACTTTCTGTCAGCAGTACAATACAATTAACTACACCGCAGTCTCCTTACAGTGTTGTTCTATCCTTATTGTAACTACTGTAACAGTTCATGCAGCCTGTTTTGCTTGAAGCGTGTGGATTTGCAGCCTTAAGTCTCATGAATTGCACATGGTGCGATTAAAGTGGAGTTACTGTGTGTGTCAACTAGTGTTTTACTGTAGAAATAAACCTGAGTATAATTATCTACAAAAAAGGATTAAATAGGGACATGTGGTTATGAAATAATATGAATTATACAAAAATCAAGAGTGCAGTGTGTTATGTAAGTTCAAGCTGATAATTGTTATTAATAACAAGCCTTTAATAAGAAAGTCTGTTCTGTGCTTTGGACAAAAATATTTACATGTTACTGTTGTGTATATTTTGTTAAATGCATTTTTTAACATCATTATGCATTATGATATGCCATATTATGAAATTCCACGCATGTTCTAAAAGTTTAAACTATTATCTCTGCATTTTTTTTCTTAAAACAATGACAATGATTTCTCCTCTTAAGGGAGTGCAATCCTTAGTAAGATATGAGCTCAGGTACAGAAAAGAGTATGGACAGTTTTGGGTTAGGCATGAGTGGAAAAAGTGTGAAGTAATGTAAACGAATTAAGGCGTGGCAGCAAAGAGTAAACGTCGCCAAGGAAAGGGGTATGGCTTTCGTGAGCGCTGAATGGTTGATTTACAATGATTGTGTAATCGGAAAACATTTCAAATCTTTAAAAAAATGTAATCTTACATCTTAAAGTTGTAAACTACACGTGTGTCTATCTCTCTATCGACTTTCTGAAGTTCTAAAGGTGAATATTAAGACTGGATCATCCAAAACTATATAAAACAATGTTGCAGTGAAATTTTATAGTCAATGCAGCCAATTTTAACATACAAAACGTAAAAAGATTGTTTAAACTAAAACAAATTAGTACACAAAGGCCACTGGATGGCAGCAAGGGGTAAGAAATTCACCATCAGAGCTTGGGCAGTAGTAGGAGACTAAGGGCTATAGAAGACAGTGTAACTCAGGTATTTGATTTGAAAAGGAATAAAAAGTCTTTGCACCAATTTTTGTCTGACTCCAGTAAGTTTTTGGACTCCAAGTTAGTGACTATTTTGGCAACATTTTCAAAGTGGTGTTTTGGGTTTTTAGCTGGCCTAGCCCGAACTTATTCTCCATCATTACATTTATTTACGAAAAAAACAAACATATCCTGCACATCAGAACAGCAGGTCAAATGACACACTGGCTTAAATCACAATTTCACTTAATTGTCACTCCAACTAAACTCTCAACTCTATCCTGCCCTACAAATGCAAACAACCTTAACTCGCCAGAGCGTAGAACTGAGAAAAATTACTTTAAATTTGTTTTGTGGCCCGGTCAAATGAATTGTAGGTAGAATATTGAAAATGTGGCAATTCATTGTTTTTTAAATAATGTATATGAATTTATATACATACACATCTTTATCTCAAACATGACCTTTGACCCTTATTTGGAAGTGGAATGTACTTTGCCTTTGCATTGTCTTCAAAATTATAAGGGGGAGACAAAAGGAATTAACTTCAATTTAATAACTCCCTTGGTAGCTTCTTCCTGGATAAAATCAGTAGAATAATATTTACATATAATAAACTAATCATGGCACAGGATTAATTTGAAACAAAACAAACCAGACCGGACTGCATGACATGATTCATTGCATATGTTTTACGATTGCTTAAAGCTGACAAGCCATCTAGTTATTGTTTGTTTCCAATACTTTGCATTCTGATCAGACAGATCAGGATATATGCAGGGTTAGGACAGAGCTCCAGTCTCATCTCGCATCTCCCTCCACAGACAGAATTCATCGACACCGTGTCAGCGGTCGCACCCAGTAATTTATTTCAGGTTCCATCCATTTTTTATTTGAAAAGCAGAGTGTGACACTGAGAAATAATAATTAATAATTATTATTAACTTCTATGTAGGGGTGTGTGACGTATCGTCTACCATCATATCTTTATGTTATCTTTATATCTTGTTTTAATGATGAGTGAGGAGAAATTATCAAATAGGCTACGTCACTCACTTTGCAAAAAACACTTCTGTGCAGTCACTGCATGCAGTACACGTGTGCTAGGGTTAAACAAGCCACAGCTCCAAAAAAAATCAGGAATGAAGTTAAAAATGAGTGCACTATTTTTTTTATTTAATACAGGAACAAACTAAGGAACACTGTTCTCCATGCCTGCATGTACTGAGTCCAAACTCAAAGGGTGAAAAAAATATTCCAAAGAGAGAATCCAAAAAGGCAGAAATCCAAATATCAATATGAACAGGCAGGGTCCAAGCAAGAGATTGTGCCGGAACGTGTGAAATGTGCCATCTGCTGAAAAAAATTATTTTTATTATAATTAACCAGTTGTGATCAAATAACTAATTATTTTAAACGCATAGCGTAACTGCACATTGTTTTAAAGGGCAATCAGAAACCATTATTAGCTACCAAATTTAATAGTAAATAAGGAAATCCATTAGACTCACCCTAATAGGCTGGATGATATCTTGGATTTTATTTGTGTAGAAGGGCAGTGCAGTGACAGAGCGAAAAAGGCTTAAACTCCAGCTAACTCCGGCACAAATTAAGCACTGGATAGAACAGTACTGCAGGCAATACATACAGGGCTAACAACAGAAGTAGACTACTTAAAGGGTGCTTTTTAACCCTTCCTCTTTTAGTTCAGTTGAATCGCACTTGTTGAGAAGAGGGGAGAAGTATCGGACCACCTTCCACACTGTGAGGAGCTCCAACGCGTTTATGTGGAGAGGTTTGTGGGCATGCCACAGATCGCCACATGCAGGTGGACAAACCACCACTGTAGCCTCCTTATGTGTAGGAGGCCCAGGGGGACCACCACGTGAGCCACTGACATGAGGCCCAGAAGCCTCATGATTGACAGGGCCCTCACCACCGTCCATGGGACCACACAGTGGAGCGGCTCCGTCAGAGCACCCATGCTCTCCTGAGAGAGCTGTGCTCTCCAGAAAAAGGAATACAGCATCACACCCAGGTAGGTGAGCCTAGGTAGGGAGGGAATAGGAGCAATCCCCCTTCCAAAATTTCACTGGCGCTTTCCAGAATGCCGTGGTTGCACAGGGGGTTAGACCATGAGCAGGCCACCCCTGGCGCCTTGGGAGGGTGACACTGAGCCGGCAAGACAGGCTCCGGCTGTGACAGCAGGGCAGGAGGCCGGGGGACGGCGTAGTGAGCTGTGCCTGTAGCAGCATTTGGCCGACTATGGCACTGGCAGTCCTTCTTGCGACTGCAGGGGTCTTGCCAGGGGAGTGGCAATTATTTGCATGTTCACAGTCAGGCGAAGCTAGGTTTTTCATATTCTGCGTGAACATTTTCTCTGCTCAGGTAGACACATTGAAGGGCACAAGGCCATGAATAACACACAGAGTATAATCCTTAAGTTTTAGGAATAAAATACTAATCGTATCATACCCAGTGAGACCACAGTCATTCCTTCAATGACTGCAATAAGTGCTCTTCAAAACAAAAAACAGGACCAAGGGCCTCATGTATAAACGCTGCCTATGCACAAAACAGTTACGTACGCTTGTTTTCAAACATACGTCTGATGTATAAAAATTAATGTGACGTGAGAATGTGCGCAAAGTTCACAAACTTTTGTCTCCAAAGTACTGAAACTCACCAAATGTTTCAAAATAGCATTTCTACTCCAGTTTCTGTGCATATGTAATGAAGTAGTCAATGACAAACCTAAGTGTGATCATTTATGTGGATGTTTACTATCAAAATTAAATTGAATGTGAAAGGACTAGATAATGTCTCTCACATTTAATTTCATTTCATGTCACATATCACTTTATCATTTAAACATTCAAACCAGCAGTGTTATTTGTGCTTGCGCTAGTGACCTTTCGGTTGTAAAAGATACAAGCCAAGTGCCAACTCAAATCTCCATCCCAGAACACAGAGGAGAAGGATGGACTGTTGAATGGATTAATCCAGAGGAAAAAACACTCACCTGGGCGAAAACCAAACAACATCATTGTCGTCAACGTAATTGTGGAGCATCTTGGTACTGAGGTTGTGGACCCAACCACTTACAAAAAATTTGTATGCCTGCTATACTTTTGTATGCTTTCATTTGTTGTCTTGAGTAGAAGGATGTCTGCAGGACAAGGTAGTTGCTGATATCTACCGCCTCGATGACAGGCAGATCTTTCAATTCAGTTGAAAAATTGCTCCTCTTCATAACATTAGGATCACATCCAACATATGTTTCAGTTTTTTGTTTATATCTTTCTCTTGTAATAGCGTCTAAAGTAGTACAATGAAATTACAAATTATACATTTGTGTGCACAGTAAAGAAGCAATAGCCTACAAACAAATAATTTTTTTTAAATGCATATACCAAAAGTATAAGCATTATGGGTCACTTGATGGGCACATGGGGGTCACAGTCTTGTTATCGTTATAGCAACACAACCTATAGTAGGTCTACCAGAGAGGGAGCAGGGAGCTTGAGTGGAAAGTGGAAGGAACAAGAGGTTGCTGAGCGGTCGGTGCACTGCGGACTGTCGGTGATCACTCCCTTTAGTGGGATGAAGCCTCCTAATTTTATGCTTGAACCATGACTAGGGGTGTGACAAGATCTCATGTCACGAAATCTCGCGAGATTAAATTGTAACGAGATATCTCGTCAGGTAAACTGCTGTCTCGCGAGACTCACGCAAAGGAAATTTTTCACATGCGGTCAAGCAACGCATTAATTTTCGCAGGCAGTGAAATACAAATGTACAATTGATAAGATAGAATCGTGGAGCTAATCAACTCCGCCCAGCTGATGCCACACCGGCGTACGCCCTGATAGTAATCAACCGCACTGCTCGCGCAGTGAGTCCAGACAGTTGTGACAGTTGTAACGTAGCTGGTAGAGTTTTGCAACATAAACATCTAAAAACTGAAGCACAACCTTGCTCTGTTTGGGACTGTGAGCCAGGGCTGGACTAGTAATGACAGGTGGGCCGACGCACATTTGTAAATTATGTATTTATATAACTGTTTAAAAAAAATGGGCCGACGATCAGCCCATAAAGCATGGACAGCAGCCCAGGGTAATTTTCTATACCGACACTGGGCTGGCCCAATCACATCTCTTACTAGCCCCAACTCCCTCTGCTCTCTGTTTCCTGCGTTACGGCCCCCCCCAAAGAGCTGGGCCACTGCCAGTCTATAGTGTTAGCGAGTGACAAAGTGACGAGCGACTGAGGGAGTGAGAGAGCAGGAGGAAAGTGGAGGTGAAGCGGTAAGCATGGAGTAGCTCAACCTGTTGGGAGGAAGGGTCATTTACACTGGGGACGCTGGGAACATGTAGGCTACCCACCACGTTTTAAAAGCATTTGTTAAAAATGTTCTGAAAAATAGCTTGCCGCAATAAAATTTAATTAACAAATAAAAATGCTATCAAAATAGTTTATTTGCACAGTAAGCCTGCAATGCAAGCAAAGTACAACTGTGTTGTCCAAAAAAAGTAACTTAAGCTAAAAACAATAATAAGCTACTGATTACTTATTATAATATATTTTTATATTCTGTCACCTGCAGTTGCATTATACATTTGAAGGTTGTATTCAGGCTGTCAAACTGACAGAAAACGGACGTGAAAAAAAGATAGATAGAAAGATAGAAGCTAAAGCCTACCAATCTCAAGTGAACCACCTCATCCTCTGACGATTGAGACAAAAGATAACTATATGAACCATCAACACTGTTCCTGTACAGCTGGGTAGGCCTCTATTCATTATTACAATCATTAACATTAGGGCTTTATAACATTACATTCAGTAGGAAGTTAGCGTTAGCTGACTAACATCAAATTAGGAATGATCCACAGTCAACATTTTTCTGGGGTGATTTTAGGTTTTGGAAAAAGAATAAATCGTACTTCCCCTATCAACCTCCCTGGGTAGCAACTGTAACCATTACAAGTTCCCCAGGAACAGCGTTTGACCATATCTCAGGAAAAAATAAGCCAAAAAAAAGCTACAAAACTACTCTTTTTGCATTAGAGTCAAGGGAGCGCAGCCATGCAAGTGTCACACCTCAGTTAGTGAGAGTCCTGTGCTACACTGTGATAAGCCATAAGCCATTACATCAATAACCATAACAAAATTACCACTCATAGATAGTGGGTGGAAGGATTTGGAGTTCTTTGTGGCAAAGCTTGGCAATATATTCATTCTTATGCAATCCATCCATCCGCTTATCCTGCGTACATGGTCTCTGGAGCCAATCCCAGCTGACATTGGGCGAAAGGCGGGGTACACCCTGGACAGGTCGCCAGTCCATCGCAGGGCCACACACAGGCAAACAACCTAGCACACGCACACCATAGCACAATTTAGAGTCACCAGTTAATCTAGTCCACATGTCTTTGGATGGTGGGAGGAAGCCGGAGCACCCGGAGGGAACCCAAGCAGACAAAACGCACAAGATAAAACTAACTAAAATGCACAAAGCTGATACAAAGAGAAGACGAAGAGATCTGCATATCTGATAAGGACTGTGTGAGGTGTGTGTGTGTGTGTGTGTGTGTGTGTGTGTGCGCGTGTGTGTGCGCGTGTGTGTGCACATGTGGTCACATAAAAAAAATGAAGGTACAACTTTTCTGTGAAAAGGAGTTAGTAGCATGCAAAGACTGTGTGAAACAGCATTTCTAACCAATTTAGCTGTGGCTGAGAAATGCAGTTACATAATCTCATGTTAAAAATGATCAATACAATAAAATCTTAATAAAAAACACATTAATGTACATTTACATAAACAGTCCCTTGCTTAGCCAATTTAACATTGCAGTTAGCTATGTGAAATTATGCCAGTAAGCCCGGTACGTTACCAATCCTTAAAGGAAGAAATTTGCTAGTTGTTGGCTGGTATGCTTGCTGTGGATGGAGCTTTTGAGTACCTTGTTCTCTGATAGGTTACTGTGTCAGCCAGCTGTACTTGAGACTGACAAGGAGATTGACTCCCGTTTTGTATTTATATATATATAGATTTATACGTAGGACATCTATAAGCTTATTCTTTCCACCATAACATTGTGTGAAAGCAGGGGGAATTGAGACAGACAAACAGGCAAGACAAAACTCACAGGCAGTGGAAGCTGGCAAAATCCAAAATGCAGACCAGGTAGCGCAGTAACTGGCTGAACACAAATCATGCAACAGAGCGTATACATACTACAATGACCGGACAGGGAATGAACAGAAACACCAAACATTAATACACAGGGACTAACGAGCAGGGCGGGAGCAACACAGGGAAGGGATCAGGACTAGCAAGACAGGCAGGCAGAGAGACAGTAGGGGAAAACAGAGACTGGCAAGCAGGCAGATCAAAAGGGGGAACAGACCTAACACAAGTTACTGAACAATAAACATATCAGAGAAATATAAATGACAAACTAATACAGACACAAGCAGGTCCCTCTAATCTGAACCCGAGTGGGTGTTTGTTGTTAGACTTATGTGCTAGTCATGGATTACACCATGTTCGAGCATAAGGATGCTCATAAGTGTACATGGTACCAGAGCACCCTAGGCTGAAGATCGATGATTGATTTTGTAATCGTTTCATCTGATTTGAGGCCGCATGTTTCGGACACTCGGGTGAAGAGAGGGACAGAGCTGTCAACTGATCGCTATCTGGTGGTGAGTTGGGTCAGGGGGTGGGGGCAGACTCTGGACAGACCTGGTAAGCCCAAACGGGTAGTGCGGGTGAACTGGGAACATCTGGAGGAGGCCCCTGTCCGTTAGATCTTCAACTCAAACCTCCGGCAGAGCTTTTCTGGCATCCCTGTGGAGGTTGGGGACATTGAACATGAGTGGGCAATGTTCAAAGCCTCTATTGCTGAAGCCGCAGCGGAAGGCTGTGGTCTCAAGGTCTTAGGTGCTTCAAGGGGCAACCCTCGAACACCGTGGTGGACACCGGTGGTTAGGGAAGCCGTCCGACTGAAGGAGGCCTTCCGGGATTTGTTGTCTCAGAGGACTCCGGAGGCGGTTGCAAGGTACCGACGGGCCCGAAGTGCTGCAGCCTCTGCTGTGGCAGATGCAAAGCAGTGGGTGTGGGAGAAGATTGGAGAAGGACTTTCGGTCGGCACCAAACTGTTTCTGGAGAATTGTCCACCATCTCAGGAGGGGGAAGCGGTGAACCGTCCAAGTTGTGTACAGTAAGGATGGGACCCTGTTGACCTCAACTGGGGAGGTAATTGGGCGGTGGAAGGAACACTTTGAGGAACTCCTAAATCCGACTGACACGCCCTCTCTAGTAGAGGCAGAGCTGGAGGCTGATGGGGATTTCTTGTCAATTTCCCTGGAGGAAGTCACTGAGGTAGTCAAACAACTCCACATTGGCAAAGCCCCAGGGATTGATGAGATCCGCCCAGAAATGCTAAAAGCTTTGGGTGTGGAGGGGCTGTCTTGGATGACACGACTCATTAACATTGCGTTGAAGTCGGGTACAGTGCCCAAGGAGTGGCAGACTGGGGTGGTGGTTCCCCTGTTCAAAAAGGGGGACCAGAGAGTGTGTGCCAATCACAGGAGTATCACACTTCTCAGCCTCCCCATTAAAGTCTACTCCAAGGTGCTGGAACGGAGGGTTTGGCGGATAGTTGAACCTCAGATCGAAGAGGAACAATGTGGTTTTCTTCCCGGTCGTGGAACAACTGACCAGCTCTTTACTCTCACAAGGATCCTGGAGTGGGCTTGGGAGTATGCCCATCCAGTCTACATGTGCTTTGTAGATCTGGAGAAGGCGTATGACCGGGTCCCCCGAGAGATACTGTGGGAGGTGCTGCGGGAGTATGGGGTGAGGGGGGCCCTTCTCAGGTCTATCCAATCCCTGTACATCCAAAGCGAGAGCTGTGTCCGAGTACTCGGCAGTAAGTCGGACTCTTTCCAGGTGAGGGTTGGCCTTCATCAGGGCTGCGTTTTGTCACCAATCCTGTTAGTGATATTCATGGAAAGGATATCGAGGCGTAGTCGTGGCGACGATGGGCTGCGGTTCGATGGGCTTGGGATCTCTTCACTGCTTTTTGCGGATGATGTGGTTCTGATGGCATCATCGGTCCGTGACTTTCAGCTCTCACTGGATCGGTTCGCAGCAGAATGTGAAGTAGTTGGGATGAGGATTAGCACCTCCAAATCTGTGGCCATGGTTCTCAGCAGGAAACCAGTGGAGTGCCAACTCCAGGGAGGGAATGAGTCCTTACCCCAAGTGAAGGAGTTCAAGTACCTCGGGGTCTTGTTCACGAGTAAGGGGAAACTGGAGCAAGAGATTGGCCGGAGAATCGGAGCAGCGGGGGTGGTATTGCTCTCACTTTAGCACACCGTTTTGACGAAAAGCGAGCTGAGCCATTAGGCAAAGCTCTCGATCTACCAGTTAATTTTTCGTTCCTACCCTCACCTATGGTCATGAAGGCTGGATCATGACTGAAAGGACGAAATCGCGGGTACAAGCGGCCGAAATGGGTTTCCTCAGGCAGGTTGCTGGTGTCTCCCTTAGAGATAGGGTAAGAAGCTCGGCCATCCACGAGGAGCTCAGAGTCGAGCCGCTGCTCCTTTGCGTTGAAAGGAGCCAGTTGAGGTGGTTTGTGCATCTTGTAAGGATGCCTCCTGTACGCCGCCCTAGGGAGTGTTCCAGGCACATCCAGCTGGGAGGAGGCCTCAGGGAAGACTAGGTGGAAGATTATATTTCCACACTGGCCTAGGAACGTCTGGGGATCCCCCAGTCAGAGCTGGTTAATGTGGCTCGGGAAAGAGAAGTTTGGGGTCCCCTGCTGGAGCTTCTTCCCCCGTGACCCGACCCCAGATAAGCAGATGAAGATGGATGGATTTATTCTTTATTATTTATCGAAATCTTATTATTATTTAGGGGGGCTTGGGATAATTTTAGGGCAGAGTCAGCCCCTCTAAAATAGGTCTAACGATGTCCATGTGCACCACTAAGGACTGTGAGTCATCAGACTCTCATCACTGTCAGCAGTCCAGCAAGACATATGATCGATATTGCACTATAATTTTATAACTGAACGATGAGCAGAAATCACGCTTTCACTTTGTTGTCTAACCCTAATGAAGTTGTTTTGGTGTCTAAACCTAAGCAAGTAGTTTTGGTGCCTAAACCTTACAAAATAACTTTGGTGTTTTAAAAATATCCAAAACTGGAACTGATTCAAGGGCAGATGCTGTAGGCATGTCCCGTAGCACATCTTCAAGGAAGTGTGATTCAGGAACAATCTGACAACAACTTGCAATTATAAAAGCAGCTTTACAACAAGAAAAACATTCAAAACAGAAACTACTGTGCTAGTTGTGAGCCAGATACTGACTACAATAGTCAAGACTATTGTCAAGACTATTGTAGTTGAGTCAAGACAGGACTGTCTGTCCAGCCTTGCTGTTGTGTCAGCCCTTGGCTCTGTGTCCTTTCACAGTCCTAAGACGTACAGGTTTTTTAGAGACCCTAAGGTGTGATTTTTCTCTCAGTATGTTTCAGCCCAGTGGTTCTGATAGATTAGTTACCTGTCCAAGTGATTCCCACTTCACTGTGATCTAGCTGTCACTGAGATTCTGATGTCAGTTGTTCACTTTGAGGTGTAATCTGTTATAGACAATTGTTTTTTTCTACATGTGCAAATACACGAAACATAAAGCCTATTTCCTGCTAACTGCGTGCGAGGAAACCACAATGATGCTACAGAAAGAGGAAGCAGGGGGGGTTTTACTTGGTGTGACTGGTGAACATTAATGTGTTGATCTCAGATGACCAAGATTAAAAATGGAGGCATTGTCTTTTCAGTGGCTGCTAGGTGAGTAAAAATCTACTTAATGTGTGAATGTTTGTCTCCATATCTCAAAGATTAGTTCTAAAAATATTTCTGGTGGTGAGAGCAACAGCGAGTAAATAACGGGAATACAAAGACTAAATTCAGCCAAACTGCGTATAAACTGCAAATATATATTAGCTATGACAAAAGAGCAGGAATTTCAGTGGGAATTAATTTGGTAATGTGACAGCAATGAAAGACAAAATATGTATTACAGCAAGTGGTAACAATGTGTAGTTATTCTTAGTTTTGCTTTAAAATATAAGAATTAGAAGAAGAAAATGTTTTTCCAAAAACAAAGGTATTTAATAGGTCTGCACAATTAAATGAAATCTCACATTGCAATATGTGCAACATCCAAATCACAATTTTTGATGATGGTAAAATGTGTTATGATTTATAATTCTTCTTTATAATTAAGTACTGTAGTGCTGCAGAGATGAGAGAAGAAAACTCTTTGTTTGGGACAGACCCAACAAAATGTCACATCATCATGATTTAATGGTTTATTCCATGAAAATTGTGATGCATAAAATGTCATTCCGGCTAATCGTGAATCAAATCACAAATTGAAATATCTGACAAAATAATTGCAATATGATTGTTTTAGCATATCATGCAGTCGTAGTATTTAGTACACTGAAGTGCTTCAAAAGAGAACATGTTGAACACCAAAATGGTTGCACTTTATTTTACAGTATACAAATAAAACATAAGCCGTACTTGGTACCACAATGCAGACCTAAACTAGAAATATGTATATGAAATATATATAACAGCAACTCATACTCCTGTGAGTTCAGAGAGCTGTCTGTAACAATTAAGGACCATTTTAGGATGTTGAAACATTGTGATCAGGTCTTTTACAATAAAACTGATATATGACTGCTCAAGGTATTAACAAGAAGCTATCTTCAATAATAACTTAAAGGGTCTATATGTAGTTTTTCAATGAAATAATTGATTAATAAATCAAATTTTCACTGCTTTATTGTCAATGGGCTCAAACCTCACTAAGAAGTGACACACCTGTTTGCTCTCTTGCTTGCATCGGCTACTATTCTGCTTTTAATGTGAAGAAACCGAGTCGGATTCAGCCCTGTCTGCGCTCCCAAGCCCCTCACCGACTACAGCGTCTACACCGCAGCTAATTAAAAGCAGTCCACTAACACCACAAAACAACCGCTTTCCAACACAACACAGACTCCAACATATACGTAAGGATAAAAACAGCAATAAAGGTTTATTGATGAAGCCTGTCAGACCAAACAAAATTCAGATGATGTCGGGTAAAAACAGTCACTACAGAAAATCACTAACGTTAACCAGTTGATAACATTATCCAGTGACATGAATTGTTTCAATCTGAATTTTAATTGCTCTACTTGAATAATTGCATAAAAAACTGAATCTGAATAGCATCATTTGAAATTTAATTTATTAGTTTCAAATTGAATTCCCCCCAAAATGAAACTGAATATAATATTGAGAAATTGAATTCAGTTGCAACTGAAATTGTATTTGAGCCTCACTAAAAATTCAACTTTTTATGACACTTTCAGTTCTCTCGGTTCAAATATGGTTCTCAATTCAATTTCAATCCACAAGATTTACTTTAAAGGTTAAGGTCCTTTATGCAAGTTATGTTGTAAATTCTAGTCTTGCAACTGTTTTTGTTTCAGTAATGCATGAATCACAAATTAGTAATATTTTACATTATAACTAGGTTAAGTTAGTTACTTTTTTGGTACTTTTGGGGGGCATTTGTTTTGTTGGAAATTTTAATGCGAGTTTACCCCAAAGCAGGGGCTATTCTAGGATCAGTTCTTTAGGGGTGCTCAGCCCCTAATGAGAATGTAGCATACACGCATGTATACCTTTCAAAAGTGTCCACTAATCGGTGGAGAGTATAAGTAGGCCTACTAGAGAGGAGCTGCTGCAGAGCAGAACAAGGGCGTGACTTTGTGTTGAAAAGTTGTGGGTACATAAGGGCTCACATCAGGGCATGATGATACATTTGGGTCATGAGAGGTGATGATGCACGAGAACAAGACTTTTTCAGCAATTTTCAGCACTATTTAGATTAAATATTTGATGTTGAAATATTTGTGAGGGGGGTCTGGGGGTCCACCCCCATAAGATTTTGAGCATTAAACTGGTAATTTCCTGCATTCTGGAGACATTTTCTGCTCCAATTTACAGCGAAAATGTCTGTTTTTATATGAAGGAAAACTATATTGCATTGCAGGTTTTCTTATTGTGCAAATAAATCTTTCTCAGAGCATTTTCATTTGTTAGTTAACATTTCTTAGTGCAGTTTTCAGAACATTTTTAACAAATGCTTTTAAAAAGCGATGGGGACAAAATCAGCCATTTCAAAATGTGGTGGGTCCACAGTGTAAATGACACCTATGGAGTCAGTGGACCAGTTAGGGTCAGACAGCAGTGTGGAGCTGTAGACTCGTCTTTACTCCCTCAGAGGAGGGAGGGTGTTAAAACTGTTCAGTGTGCCGTCTTCTGTATTCTTGTTATGTGCTTGCTTTCTCTTTTAAGGAAGTAGTTTTCTGTTGCTGATTGAGTTTAATTTGTCAAAAATCTAAATGGTTTTTTGGTTGCACATAATCTGTGGAGTAAAAATTATTTCTATTAGTATAATATTCTAACATTAAATTAAAACTAATTTCATAGCTAGGCCTACTGTTAGCAGTGTTGGGCAGGAATGTGCTAATAATACTTTTCTCACTTTACATTTACTTTTCCCAGTAACTAGTAGTGTAACGTATTATACGTTTTTTTGCCTCCTTCTCTGTTGCACTTGTCACACAGCCCTGGGCTGAGTTCAGCCCCAACAAAACGTAGCAAACGGGTGCAAAAGGTTTTGGATTGAACTCGCCCCAAATGGAAAGTAAACCCCTTCGATCGGCGCCTTAGAGCCAATCAGAAATCAGCAAAAATGAGGATCAGTCCAAGTTGGAAGGGGCCGCTCGTATCCCCCCTCAATATTGAAAGTATTTTTGCCCAGACTGACAGACATACAAACAGCATTCCACTGCACCTGATGGCCAGCGCGTTCGCGAATTATTACAAAACATTACAAACGGAACAATGTCTGTATTTAGGGACATTAAACCAGTTTAATGTAAGAAAAGCCATATGAAATTGTAGGTTAATTGGCTGTCACTTCTCTTACTTCTCCAAAATAGTTTGAGGACCAAAACATATATTTGGAAAATAATAATAATAATAATTTTAATTTTTGGAAATTAAGTCCCAAAAAAGGTTGAGAACCACTGACGTAGACTCACAATGCACTGCAAACAACAGACAGAGTCAGGGCGTCATATACCGACGATTTGAGAAAGAGGCAGAAATAGAGACAAACCGGGTGAGTCTCTATTTGTGAGTGAGACGTTCTGGGGCGTCCCATACAGACTGGAAGTGCTAGTTAGCTAGCGGTAGCTACGCTCGTGATAAAGGTGTTGACAGCCCCCCGAAACCCCTACCCTTACCACAACCATCAGAAATATTAGTACCTAAACCTAAGTCACTGTCTTTGGGAATGTCGACCGGTTCCCTTGTGTTGCTGCAACGTAGCCAACGGGGGCGTTTCATACAGACCCTGAAGGGTACCTTTAGCGTAAAATCCTTATGCTTTGTTACGCTGTCTGGAAGCATCAGTGATGACGTACTAAGATGAGAATGTGTTGGGTGACCATATTTTGGTTTTCAAAAAAGCAGACAGTTGGGGCAGGAAGCGGACAGACACCCGCAGTGGGTGGAATGTTGGATATGGAGGGGATTCAGTAGGCTAATTGATGGCACTGAGGCAATGTGTATGGACACACACTCACACACTTTACATTACAACAGAAAAAGGCCAACGTGTTTCTTTCAAGAATAGAGGTGGCAAAAGGAGCAAATATTCTCACAATGGCATCATGCCTCTGGCTAAATCTACATCTGTCCACTGCAGACACTATTGACCTGGAGGAGGAACTAGCATTGTGTGTAATATTTTACATTAAATTTTAAAGTTTAATGTTAGTATAATACTAATATATTCATAGATTACACTTTATTTGGCTTATGTCTGCCTACAGATTGTTTCTAGTAGAGCTATTTGTAATTTTTCAAGAGCTTATTGATATTCAACCATTCAACTGATTCACAAATAAAAACATTTTATGTCTTGTTAAAATTTAATTAGGGCCAACATTAGTGTATGCATTATAATTTCAGATAAAAGTATCTAGCTTAAAACATCAGACTTCTGTCTTTATTACTTTTTTTAGGTCAGTTTGAGTCAGTTTAACCTTTAGCCTGAATAAAACCTTCAAATACAAAATGCAACTGCAAAACTGTCTGCTTCTTTCTGAGATCGCTTTTTCCAAAAATTAGACAATATTTCTTCAGGGAGTGCAGTATTAGACAGCGGTAGTGGCGTGATAAAAGTCCAACAGTTTATCAGCAGTAACTCAGGGGGATGTGGCTTAGCAAAGGGTCAATTGGTTTGAGTATGTTCACTTCTCTATGAGTTGCCCCAGGGTGGTAAAATTTATTACCTCAGTAAACACTTTCACAATGAGTTTATGGTTTCAATCGCTAGTTTCAGGTCTTCTGATGTTCATTTTGTAAATTATGGTCCCATTTAGAGTAAAGTAGACTATAATGCAGGTTATGCTTGTGGGATTATCTGTGATTGACAAGTCGTTACCATGGCGACCTGTCAGTAGAGTGACTCGTACCCTCAGCACTGTGTAAATTTAACCAGCGCCGTTGAAAAAGCTTATTAGGAGTTGGCTGTTCACTTTCTCTGGTGAGTACATTTAGTTTTGAGAATGTTGTTCGCTAGACAAAATTTTCAGCCCTGTTAAAATGAAATACAAACGCACCTAGCGAAGCAAGCTGGCTAGCACCGCACATGGCCGTTAGCTCCACCGTCTCGTCCAAATATGGTCACACTTGTTATGTGTTTTATTTCCAGTTCATGCTTTTTCAGGCAGTTCATCAGAACTTGGTGAATACCATTTACAGTTTCTTCACTATCTTCATGAACCTTCAGTCGGGGATAGATCTTTCAGGATATCTTGTACAGTCTTTGGTACTAAAACATTCAATGTGATCATCTCAGCTTTCGTTCTTACCAAGTGCATCTTCTTCACAACTTTTCACTAGTGAATATTGTTGTACCTTTAACTTGAGTAGAATTTTGAGGACTTTAATTGTGGATATGTTATTTCTCCTCTTTTAAGTAAAAGAAAATTGTACTATATTTAAAGAGAATCGGTCCTTCACTGTTAATTTTAGCTGGATCGGGCGGCGGCAGTGTCGTTGCCCTTTGAACAACAGGAGTGGGTTCAACTCCAGCTAAGGGAAAGCCTCTTGCATGGTTCACTAAGCATAGACAGTAATGTGATACAATCAAGCTCACAAACATCTCCCCAGAGCCCCCAACTGCTTTTTATAAGCAATAAGCAAGACATTAATGATCTCAAAAAGATACAATGATGAGATCTCATCTGTTACTTTAATTTATCCTATTGTAATCTCAATTCAGTATCCAGTTGTCTTACTTAAGTCTCAAAACCTCAATCTCTCTTCATGTCATCCTACGGGGTTTTAGGAGCAACAATTCAGATTGGAGTGATCTCAAAAAGATATACTATTGAGATCTTAGTGTTTTCTCAAGAGTTAAAGAAAAGACTATTCTGAGCAAAAGATTTTTACTCTTGTGGTGTATAACATATGTGCATCTGGCCATTACGTGTATCCGGCCATTACAGTTTAACATAATGCTCTGTAGCTGGTGAGAGGGACAGTGAACCCTTATGGGGAAGTAATGATTGAGGGGTGCAGTGTTAGGGGAAGTAGAAATTAGGTATAAAGAGATTAGTGTGTATAAAGAGGTTAGTGTGTATGAAGGGACTGTACCCTTCTGTGGTGTCTAATAGATGGTTACACTTATTCTACAGCACCGTGCCCTTATATGGTTTTTAGCAGAGACCTAAACATGTCCTATATAAGCTGTGTTCGATGTACAGAGAGACAGAGTGGTCATCGGGGCTGGGTCACTCTCCAAGCTGCTGCAGAGCTTGTAATTGATGCTGAATTCTTTGATGTAATAAACTTTTATAACCAAGAACAGTGTCAAGCGGATTTCTTCTCAACACATCATCGTAGCATTATCGTTCGGACACCACACTCTGGATAGTGTCAACTTTTACATCCAACTTAAGAGAGAACATACAAACGGCCGGTGAAGCTTTCTGCTTTCTTACAGTGCAGATGCTTTGCTGCTTGCTTTCCCCTCTGCTTGCATTTTTTTGCTGATATTCTTGTTTTTTTATCCTAGAAAGGATAAACAGCGGCTCTTGGATACTTTTAAATTACTGGGACTGTCATCTATTCAGATAAAGTAGGCTATTGACATATTTTAAAGAGGTGGTAGTTTGAGTTATTTCCAGCCCAAAGGGAGTTCCCATCTCCCACAGAAAACTCTGCTCTGAACCGCTTGACAACAGCTCGTTTGTAGTCCAGCCCTTCACGCGTCATAAAGCTTGCCAAGAAGCTAGCGTGGTCAGGCACGCTCTCAAACCAAGCTAGTCTGAGGTGAGGCCCTGTGGCTCGACTCGCCTTTGTTTGGGTTTCCATTGTAGAAATGTTGTACCTGTACCTGCTTCCAGGTACTTTTTTTCATATCACCTCACCTCCATCGAGGTTCCAAGCGAGCTGAGGGATACTAAAATGTAACGTGAAAACACGACAGACTGCTGACTGGTCAGAGAGAATCGTCTCCATTCACTGCATCACCATTGCGAGCGCCAGAGGCCAGCAACAGAAAGTTTTATATTTTACAGTTTTTGTATGGAATTTCATCCTTAAATCCACTTCTGAGAAGTTTTGAGGTGGGAAATCAGTTGTATAGATTTCAAATATTGACAGTTTTACGAGAAGTGATGGCGGAACAAAAATGTGATGAGTTGAGGAGCTCCGCGAGTGTCTGTGGGGGAAGCCTGCTGTGAGAATGAGCATGTGAGGCCGGCCAGCCGCCCGTTCACAGAGCCCTCTGCTCCCGCCGTCACACAGACCGCTGCAGCAACAAGGGCAGAGGAAAACACAGCTGGAAGGTTTTCATACCGCTTATCTGTCTTTACATTCTGAGGAATGTTGAAACGTTTTAACTTAAAGAGAAAGCTGTGTGGATCGCTGGTGTGCGTGTCGCAATGAATATTACGTCGCGGCAGCTGTGTGTGGCGTCGCTATGACGACAAGCTACGTACTATCTCTGGGTACTTTCTGCAATGGAAAACGAAGCAGGGCCGAGTAGAGTCGAGTCTATCGATTTGCGCTGTGGTAGCATTTTTCGGCAAGGCAGCATAGATCGTCAGAACACCGGCAACAGTTCAACGCTTAGTCCTGATGGTAAGATGTGGAACAATGATGTTGTGTGGTTGTGGACTTGTGAGTAACTTATACCATCTGCTAGGTTACGGTCGCAGTCTGAAGCGGCTTTGATTTGGCTCACACTACCTTGTTTCTTACGACCCGCCCTTCTCTGCTTCTGATTGGCTAGTAGTCCTTACCTGGGAACTGCGCATGTGCAACTCCCAACAAAGATTTTGTACAAGTAAGATGCATCACTCTGTAGCTCAAGAGCGGAGCGAACAACACACAGGGTGAAAAGAGGAGCTGCACCAATGTGCAGTATGAGAAAAAAAAATGGTGTTTTTTGAAAATTAAACCATGTAAACCTGTTCTGGTACAACCCCTAAATAACATTTTGAACCTGAAAATGAGAATAATACTCTCTTTACGCACTTTTAGGATCTCAGTGCTATGCGAATGTGGCCTATCAATAGCACAAGCCTAAACTGCAGTGACTGGAGTTGTAGCTAATACTAATTACCAACAAGATGCCCCCCTTCTCCACGGACGACTTCCACAAACTTCTACAGAAAATTAAAGTGTTGGAAACTAAGATCCAAAGGTTAGAAGTTAATGTGGAAGTGAATGGACTATGTGGGAATGACACTACTTTACCGTGGACCCAAAATAGTGGACAAGAGCATGCTGACAAACGGCGAGTAATGAAGAGTAAATCATTTCCCAGGGAAATGGGAGGACGAGTAACAGGCAGAACCCAGCGCCCTGAGATTTGTGATGCGACTCTTTGGCCTGCGTTATCATCTAGGCAGAGCGCCTCTTCAACCTCTGTTCTTAGTAGGACACAGCGGTGGACAGCTGCAAAAGGGAGTGTTAGCAACAAACCTCCACAACAACCGAGTGTGCAGTGCAGTGAAGTTTTCACCACAGTTCCAGGACCCTGGATCTCCGTCTGATGACCTGGATAACATCCCATCCTCACACAGAAGGGTAAGGACAGCGTTAATCAGGACTTAAAAGGCTACAAGGAACAACTCGGCCTCAAACTCTGGGTCTCAAACTCAAAATTTTGGGTGACTTTGCTGTAAACGATGTAAGAAGCATGCTACACACACAATATATAATTAAGTGTATATTACAATATGGTGACATATAAAATAAAATAAAACAATATATACAGTTATTTATATACATATACATACCAGTATACACCAATAACATTGCAAAGTGCATTTTTTGAATTTGCATCTGGGGTGAATGTAAACAACAGCAACCAGATGATAATATGGTTTCATCTTCACAATAAACAGTCTGACATTTGGCAAACAGAGTTCATCTTGACTGCGTTTTTAGAACCAAGCATCATCAATGTAAAAGAGTCCACCTCTCATCTTGCTGGAGACTTCTCTGATTTCCGTTGCTTGGTCAACATGAGCCCCATTTTGTCGAGACCGGATCTTTAGGAGCAGAATTAAATCTAATGTTTTACATATTAAAACTCATTACATTTTTGTCTATGTAAATATCATGTAATCTTTGTTTAAATATGTATTGTATTTTAATTCATGTAATGTATTGTTTTTCAAGTCATGGTTGAAAAATTGTGTTTTACTTGTGCTCAATGGGACTTTTCCTGTTCAAATAAAGGTTTATATATATAAAACAAAACCTCAAGAGTTAAATACTACTTTATTTAAACAGCCTGTTTAATAGCTTGTTTAGCAAGAATAACATATAGAAAGCGTTATTTTATCTGCTCTGTCTACGTCTCATCCTCTGTGTTATTAAAGCACACTGCGCTAACGCTAGTTTGATGTGAGATGTAAGATGAGCTAAATGAAAGCGGTTTGTAGTCTAACTGTTCCAACCCGGTCTCACTCCCAAGTCGTCACATATGGACGCTTGGTCAAGAGCCATAATCGTCAGTTTGTGACGCACTAGGGATCCCTTTGACGTCATAGTTCGACGTATTGAGGGAAGCCCTGTTGTGTCAGTTTTTGATGGTAAAGGCAAGTATGATATTTAAGAGAAAAGACGAAGTAAGGAGGTGATTGGGGTGGATAGAGGGCCAGAACCCGGACCTTGAAGCAGGAGAACAGGGTTTGTGTCCCGTACGAAACAAAACATTAAATGTTTTTATTTAGGCGAGTGAGGTAAATTGACATTAACGTTAGTTAACTTAAGTCTTAATTGACATACATAGCTATTTTAACCCAAACCATGATCTTTTCCTAACCTTAACCAAGTAGTTTTGTTGCCTAAACCCAACCAAGTACTTTCTGTGCCTAAACCTAACGAAACTGCAACGTTTCACGACTTTAATTATGCACGTTTCAACATGACAATGTATCGAAACGTTACGTTTTATCTGGAAAGTGTAACCAGATATTGCATATTTATTGTTGCTAAGCGTTGCTAACTTGACTGTGGATCCCTAAACGTCAATAATTGATGCAAAAGGGCTACCCAAGTCTTTAAAAAGCGACGACAAAGGGCCTTGACCATGCATCAGACATTTGACGAGTAGGGAGTGAGACTGTGTTGACTGTTCAGCTTAGATTGCCACGTAGCTTCGATTGGCACATTGTTACCTGCAGTGAATCACAGCAGAGACAGAAGGAAGGAGGACAGGAAGAAGGACTGATATATGCCATATGCAATGCGCTGGTTTTTTTTTCTGAAACAGTGGAAAAAATCTGACTTTGGCGACATGTTTGTTTGGCTCTAGCTGCCTGAACTGCATCTGTGAGGCTCTATCCACGCACAGCAATATGAGGCCAGGAGAGTGATAACAGGAAAGGCGCCTGTAAGCATGTTTGACTCTTAAATTCTCTGCCAAATAAATTTCTCGATGTTATTCCATGAAATATGCCAATCGGCTTATACCTATCAGATTGATAATTATTGTGCATCCATATCAGATATGGCCTGAAAGGCGGAGCTGGGGTGGCTGTGGGTTATGACCTGTTTGCAGAGGAAGCAGCAAGGACAGGCAGGCTGGTTAAGGCAGTTTAAATATGCGCCTTGTATGAAATTTGTCAATGAATAATAAGAGAGGAATCAGCTGAGTTGTCAGCAGATGTGGCTGACTTAGAATGGCTGCAATCAGCTGATGAGCTGGGATTGTAAACTGAGCTTGACTTTGTTGCCTGCCCGAACTAATGCTATGCTAGATTTATGTCAGAGGGATGGGGTTGGTGATAGAACAGTGGAAAAGACACATGCCTTTGGTGTGAGAGAATCCAATGTGTTCCTGAGCAAGACATCTAGTTCTAAGTCACTTTGGAGAAAAGCGTCAGCCAAAAAACATTGTAAAAAACAAAAGTGTAGCGAAGTTTGAAGGAGCGCTGCCGGTTGCCGTAGCAATCATAATGATGTTGGGAAGCAACAATTTGAAAAAGGACAAAAGAGTTGAGAAAGGCTGAAAGCTGAGGTGTTTATCAATGGCCCTCGATCACCAATTCAAAGAGGAGTTCATAGATTTAGTAGATTGTTGGCACTGAACATGTGTCTCTCAATGGCACACACTGTCCATTCAGTGTATTTCATCGATAATTTCAACTTTTTCTGGGACCGCAGATGTCTTTTTAAGGAAGGACTTCGCCTTAACAAGTCAGGAGTTAAATTGTTCAGCTCAAACATATTGCCATTTCCGCCCCTGCTGGAAGAGAGCCCAGAGTGACATTACTGTCTGATGCAGATCCGGCAGTTAGGGGGAACGTTTCGGGAACTTACTGTTGTGAAACTGTGTTTCTGGACCAGTTCTGATGTGGTGTACATGCGGAAAAACATATAAATTGCCCTTTACAGTATTTTCATAAACAAAATAAAGATTAAAC
Organism: Micropterus salmoides; assembly: GCF_014851395.1. Classification (NCBI taxonomy): domain Eukaryota; kingdom Metazoa; phylum Chordata; class Actinopteri; order Centrarchiformes; family Centrarchidae; genus Micropterus; species Micropterus salmoides. Next base: position 42,145,527 of record NW_024041150.1, on the reverse strand, counting down.
AAATCTGAAAGTAATGTAAAACAAAACTCATAATGCTGTAAAAAGTTGCTGTCAGTGTTTCACTATTATATATGATGTTTCTGGATTAATATTCCTGCTACATTAATGTGTATGTTGCATTTTACTGCTGCAGATGTAAAGTTGAGCTTATATTATCTACTTTATATCCTGTTTTGCAGTTTAAACTACAGTAATTATACAGAGTATGCCTCAATCAAACTCCCATTGAACGTCACGACAATGCACACATTATTTGCGTTCTGGCTTCATCTCATTACAGCTCTGCTCTCTCTCCTCAGCAGTGTGTTTATTAATTGAATTGTGTATTTAAGACTCATGGTCTGTTCATTTTCAGTGATTATGGGATCATTTTAGCACCATAGTAAAACAGTGTTAAAACTTGACAATTGTAGTCGACTCGAAAATTCGACACAATTTACAAACAGAATACAAATTTCACATGTAAATAAATTACTTTGCATTCATTCTAATTCTGGTTTTAAAGTACAAGTCAGTGATTGGTGAATCATGATGTGTTTATTTGTGGATTTTTAATCATTTCGTAGATCATGTATTTGTGTTTACAAGTCAGGGTCTGTTCATTTTCAGTAATTATGGCATCATTTTACCCCCATTCCTGCATTTCCTTTCTGCAGCTGAACAGCTCCTCTGCTTTTACTTAACTATTGTTTTAACAAGAATTCAAAAGAAAAACATTGATTGTGTTCTGTTCTGTGCTGTAGAAAGTCCAGATGTCTTGTTGCATGTAAAACCTCAAACTAACCTGAGTGTGTTTTCTCTTTAGTTCTGACCTCACTGCTGAGCTGCACAACAAACCAAGGTGAGAAAACTTCTTCTGTCACAGCTGAAAAGTTATTCACTCCCTGATAGAACAGTTAGTGTTTGTGGAGGGAAACAGACACTTTACAAATACAATAAAACACTGAATGCAGTTTTGATGCCACAGTGTGACTGGAGCCAAAGCTAAAACTGATTGGAATAAAAATGTAATTCAGAAACTGGACAGCATAATGTAGCGACTACCAGGTAAGTGGGAACACCTAATTATATAAAAGTTTTAAAGCCCCCCTCCGGTTAGTTTTAACTACTGTTTTTGGTTAAGGTTCTTTCTCAAACAGAGAATAGGGGTGTGGTTAATAGTCGGACGTGATACATTACCATGACAACCAGAAACTGACTGGGGTTTTCGCTAACGATATGCTGTGTTAACATCACTACACTGTAAAGTTTAGTACACTGTGCTGGCAGGAATAGCTATTAACTTACCCATGATGGTGCGTTTACCGCGGAACTTTACTAAGAGGATAAACAGTAAACTGGAGAGATTAAAACTGAATCTGATTTATTTCTGTTTATGTAAGCTATAAGAAACTGGATTTACATCACCGCTGCTTATATCACAGTGACAATAACAATATTTTCATCAGCTTTAGCTGTGGATTTTGTGTCCCAATATGACCAAGCATACCATTCACTTATAGGCAGGTTGTCTGCTGGGCCTAAGGAGGGCACATTATGAAGTCATTACCTTTATGGGTTGTGTCCTGAAGAATAGGGTATTTACATTTTATACAGCCTCATTTGTCTGACAGTAAAATTTATCACACTTCATGCGGTTGCAATCATATATATATTAAACAGATGCATAGTGCATTAATGGTTAAACACATCTTATATAAAACTATTGTTTATATATATATATATATAACAAACTCAAGATTGGAACTTTTAAAAATATTTGTGTGGGTGCACCAAATGGGGCAGTTTTAGGTTTAGCCGGTCAACATGCATAAAGTCAGTGAATTAGGTTTAGATACTAACATTTCTTATGGTGATGGGTAAGGGTAGGGGCTTTGGGGGCCTGTCAAAACCTTTAACACGAACGTAGCTAGCACTTCCGCTCTGTTCAGGACGCCCCAGAGCATCTAAATGCAGACGCTTCCAGAAGCGTGTCATAGAGACGCACCCGGTGCTTCTCACACAGATGCTGAAGGGTACCTTTGGTGTTAAATAACTACTTTTTCACTTGATGAGATGAGAAGTGGCTGATCCCCTCACTCAGAGCAACCAGTTCTCACTCTCCGACTTGTCACGTATGGACGCACGATCAAGACCCATCGGCGTCAATTTGTAACATACTGGGGAGCGTCATAGTTCAACATAGTGGGGGAAGCCTTTATCATTCATTAAGGAAATTTCAGTCTGGTAAATGACGAATGAGCAACGCTATATAAAATGTAACATTGTTAACGTATCAATCCTCCTGTGTTTTAGATGCTATCATGGTCCATGTTGGCAGCATTCGTATTTCTAGCTCCACCCGATTAAAATGGAGGCTCTGCCTTTTTACCCATTGCCATGGTGAATCGTAGTATCAGAGCTCCATTGATGATGGCTTTTTTTCATCCCCACGCACGCGCTCCCATCAGGCTCAACATACTCAGAGTTGAACTTATTCTGATCGGCTTTTTTGAAACCGAAAACTCTGATTTTCACATCTCAGGCTCAGTCAACTCAGAGCTCAGGGATAAGCTCAGAGTTTGTTTAACCTGCTTTCTGAAACAGGGCCGTGGTTACAGGTGAACTACTCGAGTTGACGGAGTTGCGTTACAGAACGCTGAAACGTGGTGTTTTGTTGGGATGCAGTGTCTTAAAAAACTATAAATCGTTATGACTTAGAAGACGTGGACACAGTGGACATTTTATGAGCACCGACCAGGTTAAGCAACACTGAACACTCCTGGTTTAGAATAAATACAAATAATATCCATCCGTTAATTATACCTGCTTATCCTTTAGCCTATAGGGCAATGTAAAATGATGTTATAACCCTCAGTCATGTTGTTGGCTGCAGCAGAACTAAACATCACAACTGCTGAGAGGGAGTTTGGGCTTTTAGGGAGGGACGAGAGCCTCAGCTGTAAAGGAAAGTGGTGAGCTGGATTTATAAAACAAAATAAGTATCATTGTTAAACAGCATTTGGCACAATTATCTTTTTATCTTAATTAACTTGTTTTTGTCATCGGTGGAAGCAATGTGCGAACTATTTCTCTTCTGAATCACAGGAGCTATTAAAGTCCAAGAGTTTTGTGATGGCAAGCTTTCAAATAAACAGCTCAGGCAAACACTTGTCTTTCTGTGAATTGTATTCAAGTCTTCTGCAGAAGGAACTCACAGTAACACACATATGCCGTGTACATGTATGCTCGAATGAGTGAGGAGAGCTGAGTGAGCCTGCTACTTATCCAGCTTTAGGGTCAATCATGTCATCCCACAGAGGCATGTTGTCCCTGAAGTCTGTTATGTTTACACAAATTCAGTGCCAGATCAGACAAGTCTCCCTGACTCCAGGGTTACATGCAATATCTTTGGAATTCCCATTACAGTTTATAACTGAATTAAAATGAATTAATTTATCATTGAGGTGAAAAGGTGCCACAAGCATATTTAAAGAAATTATTCCCCCAAAAAATACATAAGAAGAGATGTAAATCAGTGTTGAGCAAGTTACTTCAAAAATGTAATACATTACTGATATACCAGTTGCTGTCATTTGAGAGTAATTAGTTATATTGCTATTATATCTGCCGATCGAATGTGTCTTTGTCATAACCTTCTGATTAATAGTGCGGGGGGGGCATCATATTCTTAATATGCTTGATATGTTTTCCCACCAATGTAAACATGAAACCTTGACCTTTAACATCAACTTTAAACAGCCAACTGTAAAAACATACAGAAAGAGTTTGTTTATCAGCTCATATCTGAGTTTGACTACAAGTTTAACTCAATACCTGAAACACAGATATCAGTTCAGCAGTTAAGATGTGACATTAAGAAAGTAAAAATATGAGGAATGTGGAAAAATGACGTTTAAAAATAGAAAACCACATCTTTCTGTCTCTTCCTCCAGACTCTCTGACTGTGAGTCCCAACAGCTCTCAGTTTTTCCGATGGAAGTCTGTCTCTCTGAGCTGTGAGGATGACGACAGCTCTGCTGGATGGACGCTGTGGAGGAACACAACCAGAGGAACCAGGACTCAGTGTGGAGCTGGCTGGGGGAAATCAGCTAATTCTTCCTGTAACATCAGTCTGACAGTCCCATGGGACAGTGGAGTTTACTGGTGTGAGTCCAGAGAGGGAGCAACCAGTAACACCATCAACATCACTGTCACTGGTAAGATCAGACTGTGGAGTTAGTGTTGATGAAGCTGTGTGTAAATGATGAAATGCTGTAGTTTGTCTCTGTGTTGAGGTGGACCAGTGATCCTGCAGAGTCCTGTCCTCCCTGTGATGGAGGGACACGATGTCACTCTGCACTGTAAAACAGAGACCCCTCCCTCCAACCTCCCAGCTGGTTTCTATAAAGATGGCTCCCTCATACGGACTGAGCCTACAGGTCACATGACCATCCACCATGTTAACAAGTCTGATGAAGGCCTCTACAAGTGTAACATCAGAGGTCGTGGAGAGTCTCCATCCAGCTGGATCTCTGTCACAGGTGAGGAGCTCAAAGATAATTCTCAAAATGACCTGGTTTTGTTTTCTACATTGAGTTCAGCAGGTTTCAGCAGAGATGATTCATGATGTGACAACATTTCTAACTTTGCAATCTGCAAAGAAACAAGAGTGAAATCTGTCAGAGTTCAACCCACCGTTTGATACAAGATCTTTTTAACTCTAAACCAGACAGACATTATGAACTCACTTCTGTGTCTTTCTGTTAGCATGTTGTTAAATAATTTATCTATTTATTTTTATTTCTGTAATTTCAATTTCTTGTTAATTTCAGTGCAACCCACCACTACGGGTCCTCCTTCAACTCCCTCTCCTCCTGATTTCTTCTCTTCCTCACCCACCTCTCTTCCTAGTTCCCCCTCTCCTCCCTTCGAGTTGTGGTCTGCTGTTCTATCTTTCTGTGTTCTGGTTCTTCTGGTTCTACTGGTGAGACAATGCCTCTATAGGAAACGTAAAGGTTAGTCACAGACTCCACATGCTGCAGTTCACATGTTAAGTCACATTTTACTGTTGACACATTTCTCTTAACACTTCTGGGCATACAAATAATAAGTTAATGTTTCTTTAAGTCAGACGTCCATCAGGATTCTCAGAAATTACATTGTTGCTGTTAATAAAACAATCTCACCACAGGGTCCATTTAGTGAGCTGTGGAGCTTTTGATTGATTAAAACTTTTGCTCCTTTTGGTTCATTCAGCTGCTGAAGTAGAAGTTGGAGTTGATGACATCACAGACGACATCACATACAGTGATGTCAAAATATTACGTCACCAACAGAAGCCAATCAGACGCAGCAGAGGTAATGACATTTTATTGATTCTGTTTTTCAGGGACAGTTACTGTGTGTTCTTGTTCTTACGTCTTTGTGAGGACCGATTTAAATTTTAGACTTTGACAGGACATTTTGGTATTATAGGACAGTATTATAAAATAAGGATATGTTAGGTATGTTCATCAAAATAAATCAAATGTAAAATCTATTTTTTTTTAGTCTATAAAGTTTCAGATTGTAATCTGATCTGTTTTGGCTGACAAGATGTGTTGTGTAAGATGTTTTTGTGCCCTGCCATGAATCTATCAACAGACTCTAGCAGCTCTGTGGTTGTCCTGTTTCCTGTTTCTGATAAAAACACTTCAGCCAGACGTGATTCTGCACATGTTCTGCATGTTTCACTGAAGGACTGTTAATGGAAATAAATAATAATAAATATTAATTATAAATGTTCAGATATAAATGTATTTTACTCAAACACTATTATTGATCTGTTTAGTTAATGTAAATAGTAAATTACCCATTTTCTTTTCCATGTTGTGTCACTTTTTTTTTTTTTTGTTTTAGGTTCATGTGACGCCACTTCACATAGTTCTTTGTATTTACATCAAATTTTCAAATCACATTTGGATTTCACTTTTATACGGGATTGATTATGTAGTTTGAGTGAAGTCCTGACATATTGACTAGTCAACATGTTTATCCTGTGGTGATTATTTTAACTTGATCAAAGCTAGCAGCTCTGTGGTCGTTAAGTTTTCCAAATTAGATAAATCCGCTTCACTTGTGTTATTTTCAGCTTTCACAGCAGCAGCAGTGTTAACAAGAAAAAAAACTGATCTTCAGTATAATTATTGGACTTTAACATGTGTCTTCAGCTACTGTATATGCTGATATTTGCTGCCATATTGATCAATTTCTATTATGTCCTATTCTTATACAGAAATGCATAATATTGTAAGAGAAGCATAATAATCTCAATTCTTTTTGTAATTGCTGCTGCAGTAGCAGTAGCTACACTAGTAGCAGTATTTTCTGTAATATCTGCAGTAATGTAATTTTGTATGTATTTTGTTTTCCAGAGTGTGATCCAGCTGTAGTCTACACAGCATTGAGAGGAACAGGAGACGTCAGTTATGGACAAATAGTGATCAAAGACAACAAATCAAACAGGACGAGAGGTACAGCTGCTTTTCTTTATTTCCACCATGAACCAACTCTAGAAAATATGTTAGAGAAGAGTCCAGGATTAAATACTAAACTTTCCTCTGGATTTCATTTCCTTGTGTTTGTGTTGTTTCGTATGTGTTATGCATTCCTTCTGTTTTGTTTTCTGTTTTGCTTTGTGGTGTTCTTCCTTGAGTGTCTTTTGCTACTTTTACTTCCTGTCTTGTCCTTCATTATTTGCACCTGTCTTGTTACCCTGATTGTGTACACCTGTGACTCATTATCTCCAACCCTACTGTGTGTATTTGCTCATGCATTGGCTCATTCTTGTATCTCCAGTGTTTTTTGTGCCTCCCCCCGTGGACTATTGCTTTCCCTGTGTGGATTTATGCTTTCTGTTTGGACATTTAAATGATGGTCTCTGTGGTGGAGAACGTTGCTTGTTTTGTTGGACTACTACAACTGCCACATTTCAATTGGTTTTGTAGTTACCAGTTACCTGGATTCAGCTCCCAAGCTAAAATAACAACCCCCCCTAGACTTAAAACATTACAGGACAATGGCCGTACACCAAGACTTAAAAACATGCAGTTTAAAAAATACATAGTTAAAAATAAAAAGAGGGTCATACAACAGTGACCGCATTGTTCCTGTTACTGTGTGAAAATGTATCAGTATTTTTATCAAGCCAAGGAACACGGTTGCTGAATGCAAGTTCACAACCATTTCTCCTATTGATAAAGTTGTAGCTGATTGTTTGCAACAGTAATTAGGATTTTTGGTTTTAGCTTCTGTTGTCTGAGAACAGATACAATTGCATATTCTAGCTAATCCAAAGCCAGAAACCGCTGCTGAATGAATGTTCACTGATGGTGGATGTATGTACTTTCTTTGGGGCTTTCTCTCCTCCTCCTGCTTACTAACCCCCCATGCACACACCACGTGATCTCTAAAGCTAACCACACCTGTGACCCACAGCAGGCTAGCATCAGAGTGCATTGAGGACTCAGGGTTTTATTTCAAGACCATAACCCTAAATTAAGATTTGTTACTGTTAACCACTGCCCCCCCCTCCCCGAGAGGGTAAGCATGGAAAAGGAGTGAATAAAAATCCTTACATTGATTTCAGCTCTTAGTGTTTGTGGGTGTTTTAATGTGAATGTGGATCTTTCAGATCAATTTCAGAAGTACCTATGATCTTGTTCCACATTTTATTGTGTCATGTAATGTGGGGAACTGGTCTTGGTCTTGACTTGGTCTCCGTTTGGGCGCTCTTGACTACAACGCTACCTCAAGCACATTCTGAACCGGATCACAAGCACGTGGGTCGGATCCACCCCCTTTCTTAATCTTTGCTTAGAATAGTTAATACTGATTTCTTGCTAAAGTTGTTCTTTGATCTATCCTTGAGTTAAATAAATCCTTTTATAATTTTAAGTTGTTGGTTATTGGTCCCTGATTTCAGGGAGGTACCCCTACTTATTAATTATAATTAATACATTTTGAATATTAATTGTATTAAGATTTCTAGAATATCTTTGATATTCAGCTACTAACCAAACCTGAGCCCGTGTTGAAAACCCCAACATATGGTGCCCCTGTGTGAGGCCATATAAATACCAATTTTATTGCAGTATTTATGCATAAATAATCCAGAATTATTATTTTTTAACTTGAAAAATCTTTTTTTCCTTGATTCTAATTTATATATTGTATGCTTTTGCCAAGCATTTTTCATTCAGTTGTGTTTTGGAGTTTTTGTTGTGTGCCAGAGGATAGTATTTGCATTGTTTGGATTTTTTGGCACACGTTTGTTAAACGGCTCTTCAGTTTGCTAGGTACCCTCCAGGGAACTAGTTATTAACAAAACTAACCTGCAAGCTAGATTGACACCAATCACCTTGTGATAAAGGATTCTTAAGTCTAAGTACTCAACAAATTAATTGCTACCAAGTGTTCTCTTAAACAGAGTGGTGAAATTAATTGCCAAGACCTCTAAACTAGGAGCTGACACCCCCTAGTGGTGTAATCCCCAGCCTCAATACTCTATTCGGCTATCGAGCGCCCCCATCTGCCCACACGCCAGCAAAGTACACCAGTCCATCACTGGATGCGTTACCTTGCATTTTGTTCAGACTCCCCTTACACAGGAAAGGGGGAGTTGTGCAACAGAGCCCCAGGTGGCTCCAACCCCTCACCTGCTGCTGAACCACACAGACCCAGTAGATAACACCTGCGCTTGGTGGAAGTCCATCCCCACCGTGACAGGATAGAAGATGCCCTCATCGCTATAGCAAACTGAGTGACTATGAAAGCTCGGACGACTCTGACTACTGTTTGGTACTCTGGACTCTGCCAAGCCCTGCGGAAATGGTAATCAGTGTACACTGACCACACCATCGCCACCATTGGCGCCTTTGCTGTCATCCAGGAATAGGATTTAACAACACAGGAGTATTACAAACAGCTGAGAGCATACTTCCAGAGACACAACACCCCAGGACTGAAGCAAGAATGGCTGTTCAAGTCCCTGTTGCTGCAATTTCTCCATGAAGATGTGTGGTATGATGTCATTTATAAAATTGTACGTAGAAAATACTCCTAAAGGTTGCATACGTACAAAACACAGGAAGTGCGTACCCACAAAAATTTATATAATTGTGTTACACTTCAAACACTAATATACACCTATATCAATAGATATGGTCAAATTGCACTTATATTTGTTTTGATAAATTTTGTTTTCTGACAACGTGTGTTAGATCTGTTTTGTGCCCTGTGGTGAATCTGCCTACAGACGCTAACAGTTCTGTGTAGAACTAGCAGACAAAATATACTTGGTTGTGTCTACATTTATATTTTTTTTCCCACTCTGCACCTCAAACCACAGCAGCAACTTCCTCCTGTTGACTTCTGTGAACAGTGGTTTCTCACTATAGTGTGGTCTGCTTTAGCAGATGGTGATGTCTGTCTATTTTCTGCCTTGCACTAAAAGGTGTGAACTTGTTGAGTTTCACACTAGCCAGCAGCTTTGTGGTCGTCTAGTTTCATTGTTTCAGATGAATACCCCACAGTTAGATTTTGTCTTTCACCTTTCCCAGTAGTGGTGTTAAGAAAAACTGTCAAACTTGCAGCCATTTATAAAGTTTAACTTTCTTTAATTTCTTTAGCAGTAGTATCATTACGTGTTGCACAACATCTACGTCTCGTCATTTAGCTGATGCTTTTATCCAGAACGACTCACAATTGCTATATGTCAGAGTTCGAATGCTCTGGAGCAACTAGGAGTTAAGTGTCTTGCTTAGGGACACATTGGATGTCGCAGTGGGAATCTCTCACACCAAAGTCATGTGTCTTCTCCACTGCACAACTGCCACCCCCACTAAATAAACCAGTAGTAGTAACAGCAGTGAATATTGTTACGACTCTCTCGTTATGGAGAGAGGTATCATAAGGTATGGGATAACTGAAATGAGATGGCGATGACAAATGGGATAATTCAGGTTAGTGATAACTTGATTTATTTGAAAAGGTTTGTGAAGAAAACAAAGGTACAAAATGAACTGGCTACATAGATGCAGTCAAGGCTACATGTTCACAGTGTAACAGAAAGAGGTATTACACGGAGACATACTGCACTGAACTTAAAAGAACAAAAACACTCCAGTTCAGAACAAGGTAACAAAAGGAGGACTGCATTCATAATCTTACAAAACAGCAATGCAAACAATCTAGAAAATAACCAGTGTCACATCTAAAAAAAGAAACAACAAAAAAACACACCATGTAACTTGACCTGGCAGCGAGGTGGACTGATCACTGATTCACAGCCACCGTGAGCTGTGTGCACACAAACTATTTATGCAGCAGCCAGTGTTGATTGGAATCTTTGGAGTGGAAGGGTCGACCACAGCCACACCAACCTCATCTCCGTAGGAGCTAATCCTCGATGGAGAATCACACAGCTGACTTGGCAGAATACATAACGTCTCTTACGAAATGGCACGAGATTAACATAAACTAACAACCACCAATAGTAACCATAACAATATATCAGCACTAGTATCAGTTGTAGTACCTGCAGTAATGTAATTTGTATGTATTTTATTTTCCAGAGAGTGATCCAGCTGCAGTCTACTCAGCAGTGAGAGGAACAGATGACGTCAGTTATGAACAAATAACCGTCAGACCAAACAGGACGAGAGGTACAGCTGCTCTTTATTTATTAAATTCGGACAGAGCCAGACTAGCGGTGTCCCCCTGGCTTCCAGTCTTTATGGTCTACTCCTAATAAGCTTTTTCAATGCGCTGGTTAAATTTATCCAGTGCAGTACGAGTCACTACTGATTGGCAGATCGCCATGGTAGCAACTTGTCAATCACAGGGTAGTCCCGCCCTAAAGCACTTGTCAATCAGGCTAGAGTGACTCTTACCCACAACAATGTGTAAATTTAACCAGCGCTGTTGAACTAGCTGTTTAGCAGTTGGCTGTTCATTTTCCCGTTAAGTACACTTTGTTTTAAACCTTTTTTTTTTTTAAGTGAGCCAACATTAGCAACCCAGTTAAAGTCACAGTTAATGTAAATTACAGCTGTAACTAGCCAACCAAGCTTGCTAGTGCCACCGTCTCATCCAACTATGGTCACGTTTGGTCTGGTTGCAAAAATCAACATTGCTGAGGCCTATCGGCCAAACTCTTCTCTTAAATAGTCTATGGTTTTGCCTGACAGGCTTCATCACATTAACCATTATTGTTGTTCTGTATCCTTATATGGAGTTTAGGTTGGAGTCAGTCTTTGCTGGGAGCTGGTTGTTTAATTATGTTAGTGGACTGCATTTCGTTAGCTGTGGTGTTGTCGGCGAGAGCCTTTGTAGCGCACACAGTGCTACATCTCTAATATAGGAGGAGCGTGTGTCTGTTTGTGTTTTGATTATCGAGAACTTTTCATCCAATTGATGCACAGTGTTGTGTTTGGTGCAATTTGGACTAAGCTTACGTTAGAAACCAAAGTGTTGAAACAGATTTGTAAGAGTTTTATTACGATCTACTCATCACTGGCTGAGACGTTTCTTAAGGTTTACTGGTGCGACCTGATTTAGTGAATCACTAGTTTGAAACTCTTCTTAGTTCCTGAGAACTCGGTGAAGCAGAGTTGTTGTTGATGGAGTTTCTTTGTCAGTTTCTCATGTTGTTTGAACTGTTTGTGTGTTCAGAGTTTCCAGCAGAGACAGAGGTCGTCTACTCTTCACTGAGGAAGACCTTTGCACCTTCACACCAGTCCAACCACTGATGTCCAGTTGACCTGTAACTGGTCCCCAGAGCCCCTCACACCTCAGCACATCCATTTATTATATTTCAGTGTTAAAGCTAAATTAGACTCAGGCAGCTACAAAGAAACAGCGAGGTCAGATTTTGTGCCTAGTTTAAATCAAAATATACAGTATAAAACCAGTGACTAAAAAACAAACAAGAGTAATTAAATTGTTAAAATACTTATTTAAAGTCCCTGTAAGTGTTTCAGTATTTAGTACACTTCACCGACATGTTACATGTTTTGTTGTACTTTCATTCATTTATTTCTACTGAACAGAATCTAATGAAATATTACAAGTTTTTTTTTGTAGGTAATGTAACTTTAATGTTATTTATATTTCATTTCACTTTTTTTGTTTCTTGTTGCCGCAGCAGTGAACTTGTTTCTTGGCAGAATCAATAAACTTTGGTCTCGTTCTTGTTGTTCTCCTGTGGTTCTGTGGGTTTCACAAAGCCAACACATTCTCATTAATGACTAGTCACATATTGACGCTTGGTCAAGGCCCTTTGGCGTCGCCTTTTAACGACCTGGGTAGCCCTTTTATATCAGTTCTGCGGTCAAGTTAGCAATGCTTAGCAACAACAAATATGCAACATCCGGTTAGACATTCAAAATAAAACGTTAGAGATCGAAACGTCACCATTTTGAAACACTGCATTATTAAACTTGTGAAATGTTGCAGTTTGGTTAGGTTTAGCCACGAAAAGTACTTGGATGGTTTAGGCAACAGAAGTACTTGGTTAAGGTTAGGAAAAGATCATGGTTTGGGTTAAAATAACTATGAACTATGATGGTAAAGGGATCCCCAGTGCCTCACAAACTGATTATGGCTCTTGACCATGTGTCCATATGTGACGACTTGAGAGTGAGAACGGGTTGACGAAGCTGTCTGTTGGAAAATGTGATGTGTGACTTGTTCTGGTTTGGCTGTGGCTAACGGATACACACCTGCAATTCATAACTCTCTTCAGTGCAGATGGCTGAGAAGAATCAAAACTGCAACCACAGACTCTAAACAGCCCCTTCAGCTTCAGTACAGTCTGTTTGTGTGATTATAATTTTGAATATTTTTAATCCATTTATAGCATAAAAAGATAAAGTTAGGAGTACTTAATACAGTCATGGTCAAAAATATGGGCACCCCTGCATGTCTGTCACACAATGCACTACTTCTCCCAGAAAATTGTCACAATTACAAATGCTTTAGTATTCTCATGATTACTTATTTTGTTTGCATTGGAACAACACAAAGATGAGAGACAATAGTAGTAGTTATGTTATTAATTTGAGTGGAAAAAGTGAACATCCCTTTCAATTTCAGTATTCCTTCCACTTCCCTCTGCATCCGATTCTGCCGCACATTGCATCTTCCATATTGAAGGCAAATCAGTATAAAGTGCAGCATGTAGGAGAAATGCTTGTAGGTTGTTTAGCTATTGTATAGCTGCACATGCTCAGTACAGTCCCAGTCAGCTTGGTGACAGACGCAGCATCACTCTGAGCTGTCCGCAGCGTCAAGCTACTTTCTAAATTCTTCCATCTCACGGAGAAAAGAAGTCAGGTCGAAACAACACCCACCCCCGAAGGCTATGCTATGGTTCACACACTGTGTGAGGAAATGCAGTTTCAAGAAGTTTGGGCATGGCAGGTATTGCGTGATAACAGCTCCAATTCCTATAACATACAACAGTTTTGCCAAAGCTTCAAGGAAAATACAAAAAATAATGATTCAATTCATAAAGTTCATCAAAAAAATAAAATGAAATAATTTTATTTATATATGTGGCCAGGCCAGGAATGATGAGGCCAAACACATATCAGAGTCCAGTTTTCATGTTTTTTTTTCTGAACAGGTATCAGCAGAAACATTTTTCTTTTATCAGGGAGCAGCAGAAACAGTCAGTTCAACAGTCATGTTCAGTAGCAAGTTTCCCTTTTAGAATGTGGTGAAGTGGTCGAGCACAAGATGTAGCGGCAAGTGGGCACGTTCCCGTGAAACTGTTGTGGTCGAGCTCGCCTCACGCACATGTCCACCCGCACGCAGAAGTTGAATTGTCTTGAACTTTTTGTACATGACACACAGCAAAAATCATTGGAAGAGAGACTGATCCTCGATGTTTGTGAGTTTCCAGAATCTATTACTGTTTACTAAATAGGACATCAACAGGAGGCAATTCCCATCCCCACAAAACTAGATGAAGGCCTATCAGTTTAAGTTATGTAGCCTATAATTGTAACTTGAGTTAAATAGGCTACAGTGGTGTAGCGCACAGCAGCCGTTGCCACGATTACTCTCAATAGAGCGCCTGCCGTTTACTCGCGGAGCGCTGTCTTTGTCCCTCTGCTACATCCACTACCAACCCGTTCTCACTCCCAAGTCGTCACATATGGAAGCATGGTCAAGTGTCATAGTCGTCAGTTTGTGACGCACTGGGAATCCCTTTTCCGTCATAGTTTGACGTATTGGGGAAAGCCTGTAGCATTAGTTTTAACGGTAAAGGCCGGTAAATGATATTTAACAGAAAACACAGTAAGGAGGTGGTTAGGGTGGATGGAGGGCCAGAACCCTGTCATTGAGCCAGGAGACCGGGGTTCAAGTCTCATGTGAAACAAAAAGTCAACATTAAAAAATTTTATTTAGGCAAGTTGCGACGTAAGTGACGCTAGTTAACTTACGTGTTAACTGACATTTAAACCCAAACTGTGATCTTTTCCTAACCTTAACCAAGTAGTTTTGTTGCCTAAACCCACCCAAATATCTTCTGTGCCTAAACGTAACCAAACTGCAATGTTTGACGACTTTATCGGCATTAATTAATTAATGCGTTAACGCGATAATAATGTTTTAACATGCCCAGCCCTAATATATTATATTTTTCATTTCTCTACATATTCATTTATTACGTCTGTGTCTCCTTCTCGCAACGATAACAGCAGCCATCTCTGCGCACTTGTAGGTTTGCACCTTCCTTTCAAACGTATTAAATACAAATGTTGTTGCACTCACTTGAAAATTGCTTTTAGGCTTGTTAGATCACATTGTGTGTGGTAAATAAATGTATTTGCATGTTACCCTCCCATTGCTTTGCTCAATGAAATTGAAACAAGGTAGTAAATGAAAAACAGGTGTTATCTTGCACTTTTGGAAGACGTCATTCTCCGTGCACACCGTTAGTAGATCAGCTTACGTGTTCATTTCCTGGTGATATCAAGTTTGCGCAAACCTTTAGTAAATCAGGCCACATGTGTACTGAGATTATTGTTGCTCACAGGTGTATTAGTATATTTGTGCTTGTTCTGTATGAATACATTGAAACCAAGCTGGATGGTAATTTTAAACTTGAATTTTTGCTGAACCACATCTCAGACTTAAGATTAAAGTGTGTTTTGCTGGGAGGCAAAGATAAAGAAAGCATTCAAAACTTCAGTGGCATCAGCTCATTTTTCTAATCTGACTCTCTCCAGCAGGCTTGTGTTTTCCAACAGTTTTAAGGGACAGTAGTGAACTTAACAATACAGCCATACAGACTTCTATAGAGTCCCCTCCAAAAGTATTGTAACGGTAACGCAAATTCCTTTGTTTTTGTTGTTCACTGAAGACATTTGGGTTTAAGATCAAAAGATGATTATGAGACAAGAGTTCAGAATTTCAGCTTTTATTTCCTGGTATTCACATCTAGATGTGTTAAACAACTCAGGACAAACCACCCTTTGTTTGAACCCACCCATTTTTCAAGTGAGCAAAACTATTGGAACATGTGACTGACAGATGTTTCTTGTTGCCCAGGTGTTGCCTTTTAGGTTGACTGTCCAAACATTAAATATCTCTGCATGACTGGTCTAAGTTTTCATTCTTGGTTCAAACCTATGAAGACTGCATTTCCTGTTAAAGAGGATAAACCAACATGAAGACCAGAGAGCTGTCTGTGGGAGAAAAGCAAGCCACTGTCAAGAAAAGAAAGGAAAATCGACCAGAGCCATTGGACAAACATTGGGTATAGCAAGCACAAATAATTTGGAACGCCCTGAAAAAGACAGAAACTACAGGTGTACTGAGCAACAGACGTCCAACAGGTCGACCAAGGAAAACAACTGTAGTTGATGACAGAAATATCATGATAGCTGTGAAGAAAACCCCCAAAACATCAGGAAGTGACATCACCAACAACCTCCACAGTGCAGGGTGAAGGTATCACAATCCACTGTTGAAAGAAGACTCAGAGAGCAGAAATATAGAGGCCACACCAAATGATGCAAACCACTCTTCAGCAGGAAGAATCGGAAGGCCAGACTGAAATTTGCAAAGCAAATCCAAAGCATCTGTGAAGCATGGTGGAGGTGATGTCATGGCTTGGACGTGCATGGCTGCTTCTGGAACAGGCTCATTAATATTTATTGATGATGTAACTGATGATGGTCGCAGCAGAATGAATTCAGAAGTGTACAGAAACATTTTGTCTGCCAATTTATGGAGAAATCCATTGTAACTAATGGGGAGGAAGTTTATCATGCAGCAGGACAACGAGCCAAAGCACACTGCCAACAACACAAAGGACTTCATCAGGGGGAAAAGTGGAAGGTTTTAGACTGGCCAAGTCAATCAGCTGACCTTAACCCAACAGAGCTGCATTTCACCTCCTTAAGAGGAGACTGAAGGGAGAAACACCCGAAACAAACAAGAACTGAAAGAAGCTGAGATAAAAGCCTGGAATAGCATCACAAATGAAGAATGCAACAGTTTGATGTCGATGGGTCGCAGGCTTGAGGCAGTTATTGCAAGCAAGGGTTATGCCACCAAATATTAAATGTTATTTACGTTAAGATTAATTGTTCCTGTGCTGTGGTCTAATACAAACGGTGATATGTCATGAGTTGTTTAACACATTGTGGATATACAATACAACCCTACAGTGATATTGCATAATATGATTCTCTTATATGCTTACTTATTACTTATGATTGCTCATATGATACTCAATATTGTGTGACATGCTTATCTTTGGTAACTCAGCAGTTAAGACAGTTAGAGGCTTGTGGTGAGCAACAGGAAACCGGACCCGGACATTAATACACTCTGACACACTTCACATTTTTCTTAATACAGTGACACACACTCACATGACAGCCCCTAAGGCACACTATAAATATTCTACACCTATTGACAACTTCCATATAAGGTAACATGGGATGTGCAGCTGGGTGATGTCTCATCAACATATACACAGCTTAGCGGAAGAGTAATCAGACCCTTACTTAGGTAGCGTGCAGGAAGGGTCTCTAGATATATCTGTCTCAATAAAGGTGTGATGTGAATCTGATCTCTCATCTCCTCTAAGTTATTTTCCATCAAACAAATCGGGGAAGTCATTGTACTTCAACAACATCTAGATGTGAATACCAGGAGATAAAAGCTGAAATTCTGAACTCTTGTCTCATACTCATCTTTTGATCTTAAACCCAAATATCTTCAGTGAACAACAAAAACAAAGGGATTTGCCTTACTGTTCCAATACTTTTGGAGGGGATTTCTTCTGATTCTTCCAACACTTCTGCACTTCCTGGCCCTTAGGGATGCATTATTTGACATTCTTCAATTCCAACCAAGCTCTAATCTAGGTCTTTAAACATCGACAATGCATACAGACGATAGGATCATGACTTGATGACATCAGCGTTGTCGGGTCATTTTTCCGGGGCTTTAGCCTAGAACGTTTTGACTGTAAGCTGTAACTCAAGGACGACATCAAAAATATTTGCTTACTAATGCAATAATCCTCATGATGCAGCCTGTCTCACAGGTCTTCAAAGAGCGGAGGCTACTTGCAATAATAATGCTACATTTTGTTTGAAGTTCACGTAACGTGACCCCCCACCGTTACTCAGCCTGGCATTTAGAGAGAGAGAGATAGCGTGAGAGAGAACACATTGCTCACAGCTTCAAGGGCATGTCAATGACTACTGAATTGTCTCTAGCAAAAATTTTATCAAAACATTTAAATATAAATGTTGTCGGTCAGTGTCTAGTCAATGTGGCCCATTAGCTGCACAAACGGTTAACAGTCCGCCTCAAAGTATTATATATAGCTGTCTCTGTCCTCCTCGCTCAGAGGAGCTCTGTTTGACTGTCTGTGCTCCAGGATCTTTCCCTCTGAAGCGGCTAAGAACTGCACTTTTTCAGAGGTGCTCAATAGTGTTGTAGTCAAGACCACCCAAGCCAAGACCAAGACCAGAGTTTATCAAGACTGAGATAGGTCTTACCAGCACCGCCCCCCTATTTTGCGTGTCAGTGCTTCTTTTGTTAGGTCTTGTTGTATGAAGTTTTAAAGCCAAACATTATGATGAATGGCACAGCAGCTGCCGGTGTTGTCCTCTCTCACATGTGGTCGGGCACAGCTGATACTATGTGTTACGTAGGCAGGTTATAGGTGACACCAATCTCAAGTCAAGGCTGACAGATTACAGGACACTTCTTTTATCCTAAACCATGATACAGTATTTCCTAAACCTAACCGAGCAGCAACAGTTTTGTCATATCATGTAGTAGGCATGTCTTGTAGCAAGTAGCTTTAGTTAAAAAACTAAAGGGGTCTTAAGAATGGACATAAGAGAAAAGTAGACTTCCTACTGTGTAGTTGGCCAGAACCAGACATAACTGACCCAGATACATTTTTTATACTTCCATTAATGGTATTTCAACAGACAAATTATTTCTGCTGGTAGAGGATTTCGTTTTAATCTAACCAATCATTACTGACAAAGCCGGTCCTATGACATCATTTTCAGTTCACACTGAGGCTACATTATATTAAGTGAGTTTACAGAAATCAGTTCTTCAGAAAAATAACATTTTCAAAATAAAACAGCAACAATGCACAACTTGCAGTTCTCTCCATGTAGACCATCGTGTTCCTGTATCAGGACATATCAGGGCTCGTCCTGGTCTGATCTGAGGTCATTATCATTGGTACAACATGGACACTTTCCACAGACTAGCCAATAGTCAAGACTATTTAATTGAGACTGGGATGTCTGCCCAGCTTTAGTGTTTTTGTCAGCCCTCGTGTTTGTGTGGGTTTTCTCCCACTCTACAAACACATACAGGTTGTTGAGACTGATCATAAAGCCTATTTCCTGCTAACTGTGTGAAAGAAAACCACAACAATGCAAGTGCTACAGACAGAAGGAGGTGGGTTTTTAGTTGGGGTGACTGGTAACCATTAATGTGTTGATCTCAGATGACCAAGACTTAAAATGGAGGAATCATCTTTACCATGGCTGCTAGGTACGTAAAAATCTACTTAATGTGTGAATGTTTGTCTCCATGTTGGCTCAAAGATTAGTCCTAAAACATTTCTGTTTTTAAGAGCATCAATGAGTTATAGAGTGAATAATGTGAATACACAGAGTGAATTCAGCCGAACAGCATCAACACATCAAATACATGTTAGCCACGACGAGACAGCAGGAATTTAATTAATAATTATTTGGTAATATGGAAGCAAAGAACACACAGTAACACATACATTACAACACATACATCTTCTCTCTCTCCCTCTCACTCTCACTAGCATACATTACTGGCTGCCTAGTGCAAAGTACAAATGCTGTAGAGAATAAAAGAAGCATTCACAAACTCAGTCAGTCATTTAAAGTTTTACATTCATGTCATAAAGTCGCTGCACTGCATGTATCAAATACATACTTCTTATTTAATACTTTGGTAAATGTTCATTAAACAACATCACCCAAAAGCTAATAACCAAGTACCATACCCACGGAGAGGATAAACAGGATTAAATCTGTTCAGGTAACCCTGCCCAGTGCCCTTGTGGACTATTTACACACAACTAAATCCAGGCAAGCAAAGCAAAATAAACAATATAACCACATCAAAAATGGCACACATAGCTGCAGACACACAGAGATGGAGGTGTAGCCTACATTTCACTCACTCTATTTGAAAAGGAAGGCCATTCTCCTGTTTTTCATGGTGACTGTGGTGGTCAATAAACATGTCATAGAATTTCCCACTGGCCTTTAGGTCCTCATCAACAACAGAGTCAATTGATATTTTGGCCAGAAAAACAGTCGCTGAAGTTTGGTGCGACCAGTTAGCCACTCTGTATGAACATAAGTTGGTTTTACTCATTTAGCTTTTGGTGTTGGTCTTCCATCAAATACGCTCTGTCGGCTCTTGTGCTAAATAAAACGTGTGGTCCTCCATTCATACAAATTTCTCTTCTTTTCTTACTTCTGATAAAACGGACTTCCCTTGGCCTCTAGGAGATAACAACACTGATAATATATCATAACATAGAAGAAGAGGAACGCATGTAGAAAATTTTTAAAATTTTAAACACAAAGGTATTCACTATACTGAAGTGCTACAGAAGACAACATTATTTGAAATTAAACAATAAATGAGTTGAAATGACCAACCAGTCATTCAATTTGTAAATCATTCACATGACTTTGTCATTTAGTCAGTGCTTGAAGTGGGCCGGTACACGCCAGTATGCAGTACTGGCACTTACTCTTTAGCGTACCATGGCGTTTTCTTGTGTACTGGTAGTTCTCACAAGCTGCCGGTACTCTCCTCTGCCCTCTCCACATCAGGTTATCTGGGCACAACATGATACTCACCTGTTTCCATTCTCACCTGCTGGTCTCGTGAAAGACAGAGGATGGAAAAGATCAGGTGCCTTTCATGCAGCCATGTGCAGAAAGTTGCTTATCAGTTTCACTTTTTGTGAACAGACCATTTACAGTCAGGATGGGGCAGGACATAAAAAAAGCTGACAGCCATAGGTGTCATTTATACTGGGGATGCTGGGGACAGGTCAGGATCAGAATGTCCCCATCACTTTTTGAAAGCTTTTGTTAAAAATGTTCTGAAAAATAGCTTGCAACAAAAAATGTTACAAATAACAAATGAAAATGCTTTGAGCACAAAAAGAAAACATGCAATGCAATATAAATTTAGAAGAAACAAATGTGTATTTTAGAAGCTACGGATTACTGCATTATATTCCATTATATTCTTATATCTTGAATTGTCACCTACTATTTTGTGTTTCCCTTCATATAAATAAAGACATTTCCACCATAAATTGGTTCAGAGAATGTCTCCAGAATGCAGCAAACTAAGAGTTTAATGCTCAAAAAATTCCCATAACCCCTGCATTTCAGCATCGAAAATTTCTTCTAAATAGTGTTAAAATAGTGTTGTAGTCAAGACCGCCCAAACTGAAACCAAGTAAAAACCAAAACCAGAGTTTATCAAGATCGAGACAAGACCAAGACTTTTAGGTACTGAAACAAAGTTGAGACCGAGGGACGGTGAGACCGAGTCAAGACCAAGATCAGTTCCCCGCATTACATGGCACTCAAAATGTGGAACGAGATCAGAGGTACTTCTGAAATTAATCTGAAAGATCCACATTCCCATAAAAACACCCACATACAAATACTAAGAGCTGAAATCAACGTAAGCATCTTTATTGAACACTCCTTTTCCATGCCTACATTTTCAGGGTAGAGGTGACAGTCATAAACGGGAACAAAACATTTTTAATTAGCGTTATTGGTTCCATTTGAAGCAAAACGTTTTACATCCAATCAAAGATAGGATGTTAACAAATAAATCAGACAATGCAAAAACTATTTATTGATATTCCAAAAGTTATGGTCTTGACTGGTCTTGAAATAAAATCCCGAGTCCTCAATGTCCGAGACCAGGACAAGACCGATTACAAATGCAGTCGAGTCCGAGACAAGACCATCAAAAAGTGGTCTTGAGACCAAGACCAGTATCGAGTAATACAACAATAAATCAGAGACTAACCACCGTGTAGAACATTTTTCTTGCACAATAATTTAATGAATAAAAACAACAAAAACAATGAAACAGTTGTTTTGTCCAACTGGAATTAATATTGTAGACTACAAGTTATAAGCCATATTATATTCTATATTATTTTCTGAAATAATAATAAATACACTGGCATTAGCCTTAATCAAACACATGCCAACGTGTGCTCTTCAGACACTGCATTTTTACTTACTACTGCTCTGTTTAGGTAAATTGATTTTTTTTTCACAACCCACCACCACAAAAAGTACAACTTTCTGACTTTTTGCAGTTCATGACTGTCTTTCTCATGTGCTTGCATTTTACAGCCACTACAGGTCACTGCCACAATAAATGTAAACATGGGTCCTACTTTTATGCTGCACAAACAACCTATATGGTTGTTTTTGTTGAGGAAAGTTTCAAATAAACACAGAATATGTCCTTGAAGGAGATCTATTGTGCTTTTCCATATTTTATGACTTATCTACAATGTTACAATGTTGGATGTTCATGTTAAACGTGGCCAAAGCTTTAGATAATGAGGTTAAAGTATTTAAAAGAAATCCCTCTGATCAAACCCCTCAGATTTCCTCCTGTTCTGAACGCTCTGTTTTCAACATCTTTTTCTACTAATGGCTCCATTCAACAATACATGGAGCCAGATCGAGCTGGTATTCCATGAATGGTCATTTGCTCAGCATAGGTATGCTCAGTCTGTCTGTAGCTCAATGACCACTACAGCCTGGTAAGATGCTTCAGGTCTTAGCCAATCAGAAGACTGTGGGCTTTGAGAGGGGGGGACCTTAAAGAGAAAGGAGCATCTACAGCTTGTTTCAGACAGAGGCTGAAGTGAAGGTCTAGATGAAGAGTCAGCATTTTGAACTTTGAATTGTGCAAAGCTGCCATAGAGGAGTCACAGAACTACAGGCAGTATAATAGGTCTCCTTAAGATCAATATAATTTGTTATTTCCACATCTAATATCAATGTGTGGCTGTCCTTCTGTGCACTACAAGCAGGTTGTTCTTTGTTGTAGAAAGTCCAGATGTCTTGTTGCATGAAAAACCTCAAACCTCAAACCAACCTGAGTGTGATTTCTCTTTAGTTCTGACCTCACTGCTGAGCTGCACAACAAACCAAGGTGAGCAAACTACTTCTGTCGCAGCTGAAAAGTTATTCACTCCTTGATAGAACAGTTAGTGTTTAGGACAGTGTTTGTGGAGGGAAACAGCCACATTACAAATACAATAAAACACTGAATGCAGTTTTGATGCCACAGTGTTGTAGACTGGAGCCAAAGCTAAAACTACTGGTTTAAAAATGGAATTCAGAAACCAGGGCTGCACAGTGTGATGCAGCAGCTATGAAAGACTGGGGGAAAAATTACTTGTTGCCAGATCTTCTGCTGTGTTGAACAGCAACGTTGAGAGTTAAATTTGAAAACGTGCAAAAAACATTTGTCTATCAGCTCATATCTGAGATTGATTCAGATTTCTTCTTTGAAACTCAGCACCTGAAACAAACAGAGATCAGTTCAGCAGTGAAGAAGTGACAGTGAGAAAGTAGGAATATGAGGAATGTGGAGAAAATAAATGCAAATGTTCTCTCTAACCACATCTTTCTGTCTCTTCCTCCAGCCTCTCTGACTGTGAGTCCCAGCAGCTCTCAGCTGTTTGAAGGAGAGTCTGTCTCTCTGAGCTGTGAGGACGACGACAGCTCTGCTGGATGGACGCTGAGGAGGAACACAACCAGAGGAACCAGGACTCAGTGTGGAGCTGACTGGGGAAGATCAGCTGGTTCTTCCTGTAACATCAGCTACATCGCTGCATGGCACAGTGGAGTTTACTGGTGTGAGTCCAGAGAGGGAGCAACCAGTAACACCATCAGCATCACTGTCACTGGTAAGATCAGACTGTGGAGTTAGTGTTGATGAAGCTGTGTGTAAATGATGAAATGCTGTAGTTTGTCTCTGTGTTGAGGTGGACCAGTGATCCTGCAGAGTCCTGTCCTCCCTGTGATGGAGGGACATGATGTCACTCTGCACTGTAAAACAGAGACCCCTCCCTCCAACCTCCCAGCTGGTTTCTATAAAGATGGCTCCCTCATCAGGACTGAGCCTACAGGTCACATGACCATCCACCATGTTAACAAGTCTGATGAAGGCCTCTACAAGTGTAACATCAGCGGTCGTGGAGAGTCTCCATCCAGCTGGATCTCTGTCACAGGTGAGGGGGTTACCTTTGATTTTAGGACTTATTTCATTCAGAGATTCACCTGACCAGGTGGATTCCCTCTACAGACAAACCTAGAACCACAGCTCTGCCTACCCCGACAACCCCGCCTCCTCCAACACCCCCTGCCTCAGCCCCCTTCCAGCTTGTGTTTAGACTGATCTACCACCTATTGGTCTTCTGTCCGTACTGCATCTCCACTGTCCTCATGGTGTCTTTATATCGACACAGGGCCACAGGTAACACTCTGAATTATTCACTGACCTTACAATCAATCAATCAATCAGTCTCACACTGTCACTGGTGTTGGCAATTGACGGTTGTTTCTAACAGATGAATTATCTTCAATTATATGAATCTACATTTTCTTTCTAACCTGCTCTGAATACAGAGTGCAGTGCAGACCTGCCAGTCTCCATGGTGATGACCCTGCCCACCCAGGCTGAGGAGGGATTGGATGAGGACTATGATGATGTCATCACTGATGTCACCACAGAGCATCACTTCTGAGTTGATCCAGTGTGTTCAGTGTGTTCTGGTTCTTAATGAAGCTCAAATGTTTGAGTCATCAGCAAATAAACCCCAGATTTCCTTCATAGATCACAAACAGCAGAGGACCCAGAACACTTCCCTGTGGAATTCCTCATGTTCTAGTTTGACTTGTAGATGACGTTCAACTCAGGATCTCAAACTTCAACAGCACTGACAGTCTCACTTTAAACTCTTCTAATCTTATTCTGTAAGCAGCTGTGTGAGAGCAGTTGGAGAAAGACTGACTCAGGTGAACTTGATTCATGATACAGACCCCTGGACAAATGGACAAAGCTGTAGACATGTTTTTGGTCCAAATGAAAGCTGAATTTTTGTTTAGTTCAAACGTTTTTTAATCGTGCAACATCTTTAATTTTTTATTTACTACTTTACTACTACATTTTTTAAAGAGGTGGTATTATGCTTTTTGGCTTTCCCCCTCTCCTTTATTAAGTTATATATCTTTTTTGTGCATGTAATAGGTTTGCAAATTGAAAAAGCTCAAAGTCCAGCCCAAAGGGAGTTCCCATCTCCCACAGAAAGCACTGCTCTGAACCGCTTGAAAACAGCTCGTTTGTAGTCCAGCCCTTCACTTCCTTTACTTGTGATGTCACAATGAAAACGCATCATAAAGCTTGCCAAGTGGCTAGCGGGGGTCAGGCACTCCCTCAAACCAAGCTAGTCTGAGCGGAGGCCCTTTAGCTCGACTCACCTTTGTTTGGTTTTCCATTGTAGGAATGTTGTACCTCTACCTGCTTCCAGGTACTTTTTTTCGTATCACCTCACTTCTGTCGAGGTTCGAAGAGAGCTGAGGGGTACAAAAATGTAACATGAAAAAATTACAGACTGCTGATTGGTCAGAGAGAATCGTCACTATTCACTGCATCATCATTGCATGCGCCAGACAGAGGCCAGCAACAGAAAGTTTTATATTTTACAGTTTTCGTAATTTTTTAGGTTTTGTAATTTCATCACTAAATCCACTTCTGAGAAGTTTTGAGGTGAGAAATCAGCTGTGTAGATTTATAATATTGACAGTTTTACGAGAAGTGATGGTGGAACAATGTTGTCAATTTATGGTTACTTTGCTTTAGTTGTACTGTGCACTCCAAGCCTAGATTCACCCAGGACACTCAGAGCACTCCCAAACTGCCGGGGGCAACCATGTAGCTTTTGGGACTATATTTGCCTGCGCACCCACGGAGAGAGCATGGCATTGAAATGTTTGTAGAGAGTTCGGTTGGTTCTCTCATTTATTCCTGGAAAAGGACACTATGATTACAGCTCCTGATCATTCAAAGACGCAACTGGTAGGACAATTTATGACTGACTGTGTTTGAATATATTGAGTTTTAAATGTTCAGGTTCTGCTTGGATTGTAATTTGCAATTTAAAATAAGTAATGGGGATTTGTTATGT
Organism: Micropterus salmoides; assembly: GCF_014851395.1. Taxonomy (NCBI): domain Eukaryota; kingdom Metazoa; phylum Chordata; class Actinopteri; order Centrarchiformes; family Centrarchidae; genus Micropterus; species Micropterus salmoides. Next base: position 42,119,699 of record NW_024041150.1, on the reverse strand, counting down.
GAATGTTGAACTTGACAGAAGTAACATATGCATGAGTTTAAAAATGGGATTGGTATTTTCTTGTTAAAATCCTAGGTTAAACTTAATGATCGTGTTTAGTTTGGTTTGAAGATTCAATAGCATTTATTTATTACTTCTGTGAGAAAGTGGTATTGTGATTTATGTGTGACTGATTCATGATTTATCTGTAACTAATTCATGTTTGGTTTGTGTATTTGAAAGGTTATCAAACTATATCTACTACTCCATCACTGATCTATCAAGTCACCTTCAAGAAACTATACCATATTATTCCATCACTGGTCTATTAAACCATCTCAAAGAAAATAAAGAATCAAGAAGTGAAAAGATTGAGTTGTCCTTTGCGTTCTTCAGAGAGAAAAGCAGTTTTTAAATTTGGGCTGAGCTGTAATCAATTAAAAAACACACAGAACTTGACAAACAAAAATTGCTTGAATATTGTCGGAGTTGAGGAGCTCCACAAGTGGCTGTGGGGGAAGCCTGTACCAACCCGCGGGAGGAGCGTGTGAGGCCGGCCAGCAGCCCTCTTCTCCCGCTGTCACACAGACCGCTGCAGCAACAACGGCAGAGGAAAACACAGCTGGAAGGTTTTCATACCGCTTATCTGTCTTTACATTCTGAGTAATACTGAAACGTTTTAACTTAAAGAAGAGAAAGCTGTGTGGATCGCTGGTGTGTGGATCGCATATAACATTACGATGTGGCAGTTGTGTGTGGTGTCGCTATGACTGTGTGGTTGTCTGTGTCATGCAAAGTTAGAGTTAAACAGAGAACGTTTACGAAAAGGGGAGGATGACCTTAACAGAATCTTTGTCATTGGTATATCAATGATGAGCTGAACTTTAATGATTTCATGTGGGAGAAGGCCAACACATTCTCCCAACTCTTCAAATATGGTCGCTGGGTCAAGACCCCATAATGTCACTACACACCCGTAGTATCCCCTTAGCATCATTTTTGGATGTGTAGGGACAATAAATATGCAAAACTAGTGGTTAACATTGTAAAACGTCTCAGTTTGGAGCTTCACTAAATACATTCAGTGTTGACATTTTGTTTCACACTGTAAACAAACACCAGTCTCATCGGCAAAAGTCCAGTTTCTGGTCCAACCGTCCACCTCAACAACCTCCATACTTGGACTTTTCTGTTTTTTGAATCCCACACCTTATTTTAGAGTTCATAAATGACGAGCTTCATCCACTACGTTGACCTATGATGCTAATGAGCTTCCCAGTGTGTTACTAACTGGCACAACAGGTCGTGATCATGCATCCATATGTGACAACTTGGGAGTGAGAACAGATTGAGAAGGTAGATTCCCAAACAGGGCTGACAGACAAAAGGATTCTTCTCCTGTGACAGCAGCTTCAGAATTCAGCCTTCATGTCTCTGGTTGTCCTGGATCTCATCTGAACGTCACTCTGAAATCTCACAGCTAGTAGTGAGCAATACCACTTAATTCCTATTCGATCCAATACCAAGTAATACCCAGGCTGGTATTGCCTATACCAATATTTTTTACGTATTTTATTTCTAGTTTAATGTGACCTCCCTACTCCCGTTTGTGTATTTATGAGAGAAATAAGAAGTAGGCTGTAGCCTTACCAATTCAAAATAATAGCTGAATAATTACAAGACATCAAACTACTGTCATATTCTTTAATTATAATAAAAATATCCTGCTCAGAACTGCCGCTTTATAACATCATCCGATTATTTTGACTTGATCTCAGATGTTTACCGAAGTTTGCAGTGTTGTCAAAGTATTTCACTGTCTTTGCACACACATCACACACAGTGTCATTATTACCGTCACAGCTAAAATACAGCCTGACGTGACGTTTTTACAGTCAGCCAGTCAGTATTCAATCGGGGTAAATGTAAAGGGCTGCAGTGGCTCACTTAAAAGAAGCTCCGTCACAGAGCCGTAGCGCAAGAATGACTTTGACAAGTGGAAGGAAAAGTAGTTCCTATCAACTAACCCTAATTAGACCATCCTGGTGACATTAAGATACCTATAATAAAACACACACTCACTCCAAATTACTGAGTTGAGATATCTATCCTTTTATATGAGTATCGATCCTACAGCAGGAAACGTTGGTATCAGAAATATCGATACTTTAGGATCAATCCGCACATCAGTACTCACAGCTTCATTCTCCAGTGAAACAGGAAAAAGTGATCCCACTTTGGAGGTGATGTCCTACACATAGAAATCTGTACCAAACAGGAAACCAACCCTGTTCCTTAGTTCCCCTTCGAGGGAACTCGAACTGCGTCGGTTACGACACTATGGGAACGCCTCTAGGCGTAGCAGGTCTGAACGTGAATGAAATCACTCCAATCCTATTGGCTTGTTGCTAGAACGGTAAGGTGTGACGGAATAACCGGAGGAGTATAAAGCACACCTGTACACACTCATCATTAGCTTTTTTCTATTCAGCAGGCGCTCTGTATGTTGTTTGAAGAAAGCTCCAGTCCTACAAGCAGTGTGTCTTACCTGAAGAAGAAGTCTACCAGCATGTCCGGCAACCAGATGTACAGAAGGTGTGTTTTTTTTTTTTTTTCTTGCCCTCTGTACATCACGGATGGAGATTCTCATGAGATGTGTGTCTCATGTTTGGGGATGGAGCATGCCCGGCTGCCTGCGCCCGTTGCGAAGCCCTTTCCGTGCGGGTACTGAGGTACAGCATGGCTCTCTTTCCGAGGATGGTCGGATGTGTTTTCCCCATGGCGCGGGCCCTGCGGCCGCTGAGGCGGCCCGGCGGCTTCACTCATGGGTTCACAGCGTGATCTGTCGGAGGATTTCGGGACGGCTGAGGCTTTTTCCCGACCTTCATCCGCTGGCTCCGACGCTTCCTTTCCTCGTTCGGGAGCCCGTTCTCGGCTTCTCCCGCTCGCGGTTTGGATCCGGAGACGCGGCAGCAATCCGACTCCGAGGAGGCGGACGTGCTCAGCGCAGTGGACGATGACTTCCGGGTGTCGGGGCGGCGACATCTGGCCGCGCCCGACTATGACGTGCTGCTGGAGGTGGTGACTAGAGCCGTGGCTAAGCTCAACACCAAGAGACAGGAGGAGCAGACACCACTGGCTAGTGGTAAGCTTGATGAAAGGTTTCTTAAGCACCACGCACCACCTCCACGCCGATCTCTTCCTGATTTACATGATGAACTGAGTAAATCATGGGGCAGACCCTTCTCTACACGGCTTTCCACACCCCAATCACTGAACTACAGTAATGTGATGGGGGTTAGGAACCGTGGTTATGGGAGGATGCCTCGGGTGGAGGATGCGCTTGCGAGCTATCTCTCCCCTCGACTTGCGTCCTCCCTGGAGAAGCCGGCGTTACCATCCAAACCATGTCGCACCACATCCACGCTCGTGGGGAAGGCGTACATGGCAGCGGGCCAGGCAGGTGCGAGCTTGCACACCATGGCGGTGCTTCAAGCCTACCAAGCCGACCTGCTACAGGAGATGGTTCAGAGGGGGGGTCCCTCTAGGGAAGATCTGGCGGAGCCTCGCAGAACCACGGAGCGTTAGACGCAGGGCGATGCGTTCCGCCGGTACCTCCCTCGCCGGTCTGCACCCCAGGCAGCTGAGGCTGCCGGGCGTAGGTCCCTTCCCTCTACGAGCTCCTACCGAGAGGAGAGCAAGCAGAGTGTCGCTTCTCGGGGCCCCCCCCCGAGGGGCTAGGGCAGCGAGGCGGCGCTCTCAACCTCAGCCTTCTGTGAGACGCGATCTGAGGACCGTCATCCAGTCCCGACGGAGCTCAGGGAAGAGGTCCTGAAGACCGGGGTAGGGGAGTTTTTTCTCCCCTCCCGCACCCCCCCCCCCCCCCCGGAGGCCGACCGAGGTCCCCTCCGCCGTGGCAACAGGTGATGTTATCCCGCCGTTTACACGTTCAGGACGCACCTGCCACCATCGAGTCCGCGCCGTACTGCCTGCCCCGAGGGTCTGCAGGCGGACGGCATCCCGACTCACTCACCGTGGATCTTCGGCGGCTCCCCCCTGCCGTTCTGGGGCTTCAGGGGTCCACCAGAAGATCACACGAGACACCGACCACCAGCCCTGAGGGGCTGGTTCCGTTGGCAGACTTTGCAGAGGCTTGGCGGAGCCTGACAAACATTTCTCCGCGGGTCCTGCGCACTGCCATAGATGGGTATCGACTACAGTTCAAAACCGCCCTCCAATTCAACAGAACAGAGGGGGTGGTTTGGACTGTGGTCCGCCCGGAGCAAGGTCCGGTGTTGGGACAGGAAGTTCGTACTCTGCTGAGGAAAGGGGCCGTGGAACGTGTCTCCCCCCCAGACAGAGACGCCGGTTCTACAGCCGGTACTTCATAGTCCCCAAGAAGGACGGAGGGCTGCGTGCCCTATTTTGGATCTGCGGGTTCTAACCGGTCTCTGAGGAGATTCAGGTTAAAGATGCTCATCATCCCCGCCACCGTGACGCACATCCAATCTGAGGATTGGTTCGTCACGATAGATCTAAAGGACGCCTATTTCCAGGTCTCCATCCGTCCTTCTCACAGGAAGTTCCTGAGGTTCGCCTTCGGGGGTGTGGCTTACCAGTATCGGGTTCTTCCATTCGGCCTGGCACTTCCCCTAGCACATTCACCAAGTGTATGGATGCAGCACTGGCCCCGCTGAGGCTCCGGGGCATCCGGGTTTCAACTTCATCGACGACTGGCTCATCCTAGCCCAGTCTCGAGAGTTGGCAGTTCGGCATCGAGATGTCGTTCTGGCTCGTCTGCGGCGTTTAGGGCTGAGGCTCAACGCAAAGAAGAGCGCGCTGGCGCCCACCCAACGGGCTACGTTCCTAGGGGTTGTATGGGATTCGACAACGATGCGGGCACAATTGTCTCCGACACGTGTCGACACCATATTGGCTGCCGTGAAAGGGGTGAAGTTAGGCCACGCCATCACTATGAAACACTTTCAACGAGTGTTGGGTCTCCTGGCGGCTGCGTCCAGCGTAATACCATCTGGACTGCTGCACATGAGACCCCTGCAGTGGTGGCTAAGGAACAAGGGTTTTTCCCCGAGGGGAATCCTCTCCGTCTGGTTTGGGTTACGCACAAGTGTCTTCGTTCCCTATCAGTTTGGAAGGAAACTTGGTTCCTGTCCCAGGGGCCCGTGCTGGGAGGGTCTTGTCGCCGGCTGGTTCTTTCAACAGACGCCTCCCTCACAGGCTGGGGCGCGGTCATGGAGCGATGTATCTCCTGGGGACGCAGAATCAGGGAGCAGACCTGCTGTTGAGGCAGGGGCTGAGGCCCGGGGAATGGAGACTTCACCCCGAAGTGGTTCGAGCCCCATAGACGTGGATCTGTTTGCGTCTCAAGAGACTACGCACTGCCCGCTATGGTTTCTCTCGTTCCTCCAGCCCCGTTGGGTCTGGACGCCATGGTACATTCGTGGCCGAGGCTACGTCTGTACGCTTTTCCCCCAGTCGCTCTGCTCCCGGGGTTCTGGAGCGGGTCCGCCAGGACTATGTCGGCCTACTGCTCGTAGCCCCGTTCTGGCCAACCCGGGTGTGGTTCTCGGACATCATGTCGCTCCTGGACGGCCCGCCGTGGCGGGTCCCTCTGAGGAGAGACCTGCTGTCCCAGGCGCAGGGCCGGGTTCTTCACCCTTGCCCCGCCATATGGCGACTGTGGGTCTGGCCCCTGAGGGGGCACAGTACCTAGAGGCGGGTCTAACAGCCGGAGCAGTCGAGACCCTCCTGAGCTCCAGGGCCCCGTCCACACGGAGGATGTACGGCCTGAAGTGGAGTGTTTTCTCCACTTGGTGTAGGGAGCGGTCGGTGGACCCTGTTACCTGCCCGGTGGTTCAGGTACTTGAGTTCCTCCAGGACCGGTTCTCTGCTGGTCTTTCCCCTTCCACCCTCAAGGTGTACGTGGCAGCTATTTCATCTTTCCACACCCCTCTGAGGGAGGGGTTCTTGGGGAAACTTCCCTTGGTTGTACTTTTCCTCCGTGGTGCCCGGAGGATGAGACCTGCGACTCGGTCCAAGGTTCCCACTTGGGATCTGGCAGTGGTTCTTGGGGCGTTGGCTGAGGCCCCCTTCAAACCCCTGGAGTCAGCTGAGGCTAAGCACTTGACCCTCAAGATGGCCTTTCTCCTTGCTATCACCTCTCTGAGGAGGGTGGGGGAGCTCCAAGCGCTTTCGGTTTCCCCGCAAGCCTGGAGTTTGCCCCGGGGAATATTAGGGCTATCCTGCACCCTCGTTCAGGATACATCCCTAAATGCCTTCTTGTGCGGCAGGGTCCACAGTGCTGCAGGCATTTCATCCTCCACCTCATGTGACGGCGGAGGACGGGAGACTTCATCTGCTCTGCCCTGTCAGAGCACTGAGTAGTTACACTCTGAGGTCCTCCCGTTGGAGGAAGGCTGACCAGCTGCTAGTGTGTTTTGGGTCTCCCAGGGCCGGGCTCCCTGCATCCAAACATACTATTAGCAACTGGATTGTTCAGACTATTTCCCTGGCCTATCAGGTGCGCGGTTTGCCTTCACCTGTGGCTGTGAGGGCTCATTCTACCAGAGGCAAGGCGGCCTCTCGAGCCCTCCTTTCCGGGGCCTCTTGCAGGATGTTGTTTAGCGGCTGGCTGGGCCACTCCGCACACATTCATTCGGTTTTACAGTCTTGACCTTCCTTCGGCACCTGGCACTCGTGCGCTCTCCTCTTAGTAGTGCCACTTTATTGCACACAGGGGCAGGCGGGGTTTTCGGCACGGTTTAGTGGGTATCTCGTTCCCATAGTGTCGTAACCGACGCAGTTCGAGTTCCCTCGAAGGGGAACGTCTCGGGTTACGTATGTAACCCTGGTTCCCCGAGAAGGGGAACGAGAGACTGCGTCGGCCCGCCGCACCTCTCTCCCCGCCTGAAGCGCCTGCTTCATAGTTTAAGCTAATGATGAGTGTGTACAGGTGTGCTTTATACTCCTCCGGTTATTCCGTCACACCTTACCGTTCTAGCAACAAGCCAATAGGATTGGAGTGATTTCATTCACGTTCAGACCTGCTACGCCTAGAGGCGTTCCCATAGTGTCGTAACCGACGCAGTGTCTCGTTCCCCTTCTCGGGGAACCAGGGTTACATACGTAACCCGAGACGTTCCCCGCAGGATGAGCTGTAATGAGTTTGGTTATCCTCTGACTTTTCATCTACTGCCATCATCAAATATCCAACTTTTTGCTTTATGACCAAATACCTGCAGAGCTAATGACATTCCAATCAGCCCATTTTAGGACACCATGAGGACAATGGAGGGATGAAGTATAGGTTATTCTCAACAAGTAGGATTGGATCTTGAGGGGATGGAGGTTCAGCAGGTTTCGGGATAGCAGAGATGATAGATATGTGGCAACATTTCTAACTTTGCAAACTGCAAAGAAACAAAAGTGAAATTTGTCAGTATATATGTGACATATGTGATCTTTTTAACTCTACCTAAGGCTGTCAGAGGTTATAAATTCAATTCTGTGTTCTGTTGTGTGACATCCTGACATCAATTTGGGCTATAAGAGCATTCATTTTGACATGTGAAGACATTAAAAAAGAGTAAGTAAGAAATCTACATTATGAGGACATTTTTTATGTAAGCAAATATCAGCAAATGACATTTTTAAAAAGCAAGCAATTTTTAATATGGAAAGAAACTGGGTACTGCATGTTTTTATGAAAAGTGAGGACATCTTGTCTGGTCCTATCTCTTTAAAACAATATATATTTATTATGTTTCAGTCAAAATAAGATTTAGGTCAGAAGTGAGAATATGGTAAAAAGAGAGGACATTTTGAATTATGAGGATTTTCCAAAATGTTTGGGACTAGAAAATGAATCATGTCAGTGAGGATCAGAAGAAAAAAATGTTGTTTACCAGCACATTGGTCATTTTATGAGTTTATTCTGAAATCACATTATATTATTTTTTTTTTATTTGAATTTATGTGATCATGTTACACGTTGAACACTAACCAAGAGTGCTGCAGCACCCCCTATTGACAGGGAGGAACACAGTGTGCAAATTACATGTGCAGACTGCATAATGGGCACTACTATTGCTATATGACAACATAAAACACAGCAGGTTAGTGCTGAATGCCGAGTATGCTCTTGATAATACAGCATAATAATTTGACGTAAGCAGCTGTTTGCACTGTTTTGTCACGATTGTAGGAGCTACACTGGTGTAATGTGCGGATTGGCTCTGAGACAATCTGTGGGTGGTGATGGAGCAGTGGATAAGACACTTGCCTTTGGTGTGAGAGACCCGGGTTCAATTCCTCATTGTGATACATCCACCATTGTGTCCCTGGGCAAGACACTTAACCCCTAGTTGCTCCAGAGGCATGCAACCTCTGACATAGGAATTGTAAGTCCCTTTTGGATAAAAGAGTCAGCTAAATTAATACATTTAAATCTGAATGCACAAATCATCCACCAGCTTGTTATACATTTCTCTTGTTGACGCCAGTGAACTGTTGAAGCTCTGCCTGTAAACAGTGGTGCTCTCAGTTATTGCACGCACAAGGTTTTCATGTGCTTATTGTGTTTCCCCAAGTGGAACTGAGTCTTTCAAGTTGAAATGATGGTAGAGACTTGTAATCAGCTGCATCCGCATGGCCTTCATTTAAGTTGATCGTGTTATCAATGTTTTTTATTTGAATGATTTTATTTATAGATACATACATATAATTACGGAGGTCCGGACCTCGGTGACCTCATACGACCATGCTTGTAACCACTCGATGATGAAGGAAAGTGTGTGCCCACACATAGTCCTGTCATGTGCCCAGTGTTGGGCAAGTTACTGCCAAAATGTAAGACATTATAGATTACTAGTTACTGTCATTTAGAGTTATATCCCCATGTGACGCCCTGTGGGGTCATGAGTGAGTGTGGCCTGTCTCTCTCTTTCTCTCTCTCTTTCTTGTGGAGGAGGAGCTGATTGCAGTGGCTCCGGGCACCTGTAGAGTATTTGGTACTGTTTTCTCATTCTGCAGGGAGCTGCTGTCAAGACCAGATCAGATCTACCTGCGGCCGGCTCCCTGGTTTTCCATTTAGTTTGGTTTTCTTTGGTTGGACTATTGCTTTGTGGTATTTATCTTGTTTTGCATATTACAACACCTTCACACATACATTCATGCAACCTGGTCTGCATGTCTTTGGACGGTGGGAGGAAGTGTGGTGTATAACATATGTGCATTTGACGCATAACAGTTTAACATAGTACTGCAGCAGCTGGATAGAGGATTAGTGACCTTTTAAGGGGAGAGCAGAGGTCAGTGGTTATGTGGAGACTCAGACCCTTATATGGTGTCTAATAGATGTCTACACTTATCCTATAGAACTGTGCCCTTTGTAGCTGACCTAAACATTTTTAGTTATGCATTTTAATAAATTTGTGAGAATTGATACCCAATTATGAATTTTTAAGATTCATAAAATCAAATTTATTCCTCGTTTCAGGGCACCACCGGAGTTGTTATAATCCTAGAGTCTCCGGACCTCTAGGTAGTTTTGAATAATTATACAATTATTACTAGTGATCAGTTAGTTAATAATCGCTCAATTATCTTAAATCAGTCAGTCAGTCGCATAGCACACACATACAGGGAACATAAACATTTGCTGAACAATGAGCCTGTAGCTTCGATTGTGGGAAGCATTTGAGTCATACGGCATAGAAGAGCTAATGAAAGTAAACTAATGCTGTGATTTTAGGAGTTAAAATGGACATCTGATCACAGATCATGTGTTAAGTCTTACTGCTTGTCGACAGCCTGTTTTTGGCCTGTTGCTGGTCCCACGCTAGCAGCCGATCCTGGCTTTTTGCTAGGGATTCTCCGGGGTTCTCTGTGTCTGATTGAAAACGCCTCCTCCGTCTGGCAATTCGGCTGTTTGCAGGTTTCCTTCGTTGTAGCTGGCGAGACCACGTGGCTTGGTCTGACCTCGGTGAAGTTGGCTCGACGGAAAAGGCTTAAAATGGAACTTGGTCGTTCCTGAATTAGTCCAGTGTAACTTAACGGACTCATGACTTTAACAAACAAAAGAAATAAAGAAAATAAAACAAACTGAAGGCAGAACGATGTCGCGGCACTTCAGGTGTGTAGCTTCAGGTGAACAAAAGGCCTGTCTCGCTGGCCCAGTCTGGGCGTTGCCTGGCGATGCACGCCGACGCGTGCCGAAGCGTCCAGTGAGCAGAGCAGAGTGGAAGGGAGCCAACAGCGAAGAGAAGAGAGTGAAGAGAGGTCGGGTGTCGCTCTTGGGGGAGCTCAGGTTACATGAGGAAAGCTTGGATTACATTAGATGAAGGAGTGTCTTGCTGAAAATAAAAACACTGCACAAGTAACTTTCTTTTCAGCACTAATATCAACAACAGATAGCAACAACAGTTAACATAACTACTCAAATAGAGGCAAACGTAATCAGGTAACTAAAGATTTAATTAAACTTAATTAAATGCTTTGAGTCTTTGGAGACTGCAGTCTTTGGCCATTCAAAGTTCAGTGTCTGGACCATGTCACACATGGGTGAGACAGGGGTTTTCCTTTTTGATGTGGTAATAAAACAAAGAATAAGGTCAGTTGCCACGGAAACGTGTGTGGGGGGCCAGTTTTGATAGGCTGTTTAGGGAAATGCCAATGGCTGGTTCGTGTCCCTTTGTCAGTTTAACAGTCAGGCCCCGCGTTATCACTTTCGGAATCAAAAAGGTGCCAGTTTCATGGTCGGGATAGCACTTAGAGAAATCAACTTTGACCCCTCCCCTTCTTCTCTGGGGAGGAGAAAGGAATTTAGAGTAGCTCCAAATTTATTCAATATAAAATGCACAAATCCACACCGTTGTTCACTACACCTTATATGGATTGGTGCCTTAGTTTGCAGACTCAGACCCTTATACGGTGTCTAACAGATGCCTAAACATGTCCTATATAAGCTGTGTACCACTCTGTACAGAGAGACAGAGTGGTTATCGGGCTGGATCACTCTCCAAGCTGCTGCAGAGCTTGTAATTGATGCTGAACTCCTTGATGTAATAAACTTTTATGATCAAGAACAGTGTCAAGCGGATTTCTTCTCAACACATCATCGCAGTATTTTTGTTCGGACACCACAGAAGCCAGAGCACCCGGAGATTTGTTTTGCAAAATGTTTCTCTTTTAATTCAGTTTCAGACTGTAGTCTGAATATGTGTTGCCCTGTGGTAAATCTGTTTACAGATACAAACAGTTCTGTGTGGTTGTGCGTCTGTCTCTTTTTTTCCCACTCTGAACATCAAACTATACATTTCTCTTGTTGACTCCAGTGAACTGTGTTGTGAAGCTGGTGGTTTCTCACTACAGTGTGGTCTGCTTTAGCTGATGTGTCTGTCAGTTTTGTGCCTTGGCTGAAATGTGTGAACTTGTTTTCACAGAAGAGAGCAGCTTTGTGGTCGTCTAGTTTCAGATAAATACTTTCCATTTATATTTGGTCTTTCACCTTTCACAGCAGTGGTGTGAAGATGAAAAAATTTAAGACCTACTGCCATTTATGAAGTGTATCATAAAACGTATAATTCTACATGAACATTTTTTTAGATTATTTCTACAGCAGTAGTATTATTGAATGTGTTGCAGTAGTAGTAGCGCAAACAGTAGCAGTACATTTACATATACAAAGTGACTTAAAATTGCTATATAAAAGAGCATTGCCCGTTCACAGGGGCCAATGGGACGCCTCCCTGCGCTTTGTAGATGTAGTGGTGATATAGTGCAATGCTTGTTCAAAATGTGCATCTAACATTAATAACACTGAAACAACACAACAATGGCATTAATGGAGATAGATATTTAGTGCTTCTTCAGAACTTCATAAAATTCTTACAATTCAGTTTCAACACATTTGTTTCTATGAGATCAAGGAGAGGAGACACAATGTCTCAGACACGGAGCTGTCCAGTGGAGCCGAGTCCGGTGCTCCGAGCATGACCTCTGTCCTTCCCAGATTCCAGTTGCCAGTCTGGCCTACTCCTGCTCCCATGAGATCAGTAGGATTATTTATGATAATAATAATAATAAAAATAATAACAATAGGACTAGTAATTATAATTGTAGCCAAGGGTGTCAAGCAAGTACATGGTAGCAGCAGGCGGCTTGCAACCCCAGATCCACACCAACGGAGTCCTTGGTGATGGCGTCAGTCAGACCGCTGACGAGGGACCAGGAACAGGTGTGTGTTGGACCACCGAGTGGAACATGGGAGCAGGAGTAGGCCAGGCTGCCGACTGGACTCTGGGCAGGACGGAGGTAACCCCCCCAGAACACCGGACTAGGCTCCACTAGACAGCTGGACAGCCATACAGAACAGGATACAGGCAGGTCAGTCAGATAGCTAGCCATTGTAGCGCCAGCCGAACAGTATGCAGGCAGGACGCTAACCGGCAGACCGCTTGTCTGTCAGGAGCTAACAGAGCGGGGAACAGACGGCCCACAGGTAGCTGTCCGTTACTCACTGCTAGCAGGCCGGCCTGGCAGAGGACTAGCATCGCTAGCAGGGCACGACAGGAGGATGCTTCCTAGCATGCAGCTGGCAGGCTGGGAACAAGTCCATTGGGGGCTAGCAGGCCGGGGAAAAGGCTGACCCCGATGCGAGGCTAACAGGTGAGGACCCGATGATGACCTGGCAGGCAATTGACTGAGGTGTGGAGGTGGTCAAACACCCAAGCCAGGAATGAGTTTCCCACTCCTTCCCTTGCGGCCAGTCTCTTCCAGGTAAGAGACATGTCCTTATGGCTAACATGACTGGCTCTTATCCACATGTCTCACAGCTCCAACACATCTCATAGAAGTTCATGTTGTTACTCAGATAACTCAGTGTGTGCTGGGCTCTTTTGTGGTCCGGTCATTCTCTCAGGATTTGGTGAGTGCACAGCAGGATAGAGCCCAAACGCACAACACTAAAGAGCTTTTTAATTATATAAAGATATTAAAAGAGGACCAAATTTTGACAGTTTTCACAGCTTTTTTATTGCTGGATATAGAAATGAATTTGACATAATGGACAACCTCATTCTGCCATTAGAATTAATGGGAAATTGGACCATCCAAGTAGCACGTGAATGCACAGTGAACAGTCGGTTGCAATTCGTAACCCTCACCACTAGATGCCACTAAAGCTTACATGCTAACCTGCTATAATTAATAATTATGTAAACTGAGAAGCCTTTAAATTATATTTCATAAAAAACACAACCTACCTTAAATTACAAAAGATGCCGCTAATAATAAACACTAATGTTGAAGAAATATTGTAAGCCAGGTTCAGGTTTGAAGGAGTTTCGGAGACTGATGAAGAATTAACATAGCAGTGTTTATTAAGCCCGGCCGAGGAGACACAGTGCCAGCATACAACATGTGAACAGATCAAATGCTAACACCAGATCTGAAGGAGAACACCTTTTGGTCCCTTTTATGTTTCTCTCTCCCCCCTAGTGCCTGTGGGTTTCTCTATTAGGTCACCTTTCACCTAGAACAACTATCTATCTGATGTTTAAACTCTAATCTGTGGAGCCAGTGAGTTCTTGTAAACACTCTTGTAGGACTCAACCTCGTAAGATTCCCAGAGAACACTGATATCTGATAGCCTGACACCTGAGCTACTGTCTCTAACTAATAAGTTTATTGTTGTCTCCCTGACAAGGACAAGTACATGTGAGAAATACCTAAAGCTAGAATGTCAGAAAACACTTATGGGGTCTGCTAAATAACTCTAAGCTAGACCTGTCTTACCTTTCCCTGTTACATCACCAAAGCCCCTTAAGAAATATTCTCAACAACTAAATGACCAAGTACTGTTGATTAGCTTAGCTTTATTGTACATTTCCATCCTCAATATGAACACACAGATCTGAAAATGTTATTTTTCAGCTTGTGATGCTACAGTGACATCCTGATTGCTCCTAATTGGACAACGCTGCAGACATTTCCCAACAACAGATTCAGATCACTAAAGGCTTTTCTAGCTGAGACATTTCTTAAAGGTTCAGTGTGTAAGTTTTAGTGAAATTCTCCTTGCAAATGTTTCAGTACGTTACACAGCACTGACATGTTACCTGTTTCATTGTACATTCATATATTTCTCCTCAACAGAGTCTAATGATAAGTTCATGTTGTTTGTAGGTAATGTTATAACTAGCTTTACTGTAATTTATATTTTATTCACATTTTTTGCTTCTTGTTGTCACATCAACTTGTTTCTCTGCAGGATCAATAAACTTTGGTCTCATTCTTGTTTGTCTCCTGTGGTTCTGTGGGTTTCACAAGCTATCAGATGGAAAATGTGATAAGTACTGGTTTGGCTGTGGCTAACAAATACACACCTCTAATACACACCTTTCTTCAGTGCAGATAGCTGAGAATACTTTAAACTGTAACCGCAGACTCAAACCAGCACGAGCAACTTTCAGCTTCTTTTTTTTTGTTAAAAACAATTCAGTATGTCACATTTATGACTCAGTAAGTGAAAAGTTAACTTATTACTTTCTAAAAATCTAACCAATAGTTGCTGAAATATTTTAGTCTTCTCTCTCTGCTAAATTTCATCAGGCAATAAACTTTAATTTAGTTTATGTAATTCCGGTCTTCAACACACCTAGTCACACGATTCATTATCATTAAATCTCATGGTGCTTCATCATCATCATCATCACAGGAGAGAAAGGTATTGTTTGTGGCAGATGGAGGAGAGTGTGAACTGTGAAGCTCAGGAAACTTTCGCCTGATGCTCGTTGTTGATGGAACAGCAGGTTCATCTTCAGAGGCCTGCAGCTTCATCCTGTCAGTGAAACTGCTCTGCACAAGGAGGCGCTTCCTCCCAGTGAAGTTCACATAGACCCACACAATGTTGGTTGTATTGTATATGTGCTAATTTGAGTGAAAAAAATTTAACAGCTGAACACCATCATCACTGTTTCAGCCTCACTTCTTCTTCCACCTTCCTCAGCCTCCCATTCAGCTCCTACCTGCATCTTTCACACTGAAGGCAGGTCTTGGTATAAAGTGCAGCATGTAACAGAAATGTTTGTCGGTTCTTTAGCTGTTGTATAGCGGAACATCCTCAGTGCAGCCCCAGTCAGCTTGACAACAGAAGCAGCATCACTCTGAGCCCAGCAGGGGGCTCTGTTGGTTGTGCAGTGCTTCAAATGATACAGTGTGGAGGTGAAACTCCATGTGTACTGACATTGTTGCTCACAAGTGAATTAGTATATTTGAGCTTGTTTTGTATTTGAATAAATTGAAACCAGGCTGGATGGTAATTTTTAAAATTGAACCACATCTCAAACTTCAGATGAAAGTGTGTGTTTGCGTGTGAGGCAGAAATAAATAAAGCGTTCAGAACTTCAGTGTGATCAGCTTGTTTCTAATCTGACTTTTTTTTTTAATATCACTTAAAACCAGGACCAGTCAAAGCGTTGTCCATAAATCAATACATCCATGCATACAAAATAAATGTTTCATCCATATGTGTAGAATTTCAACAGTAGTTCTTAACATTTGTATTATTTATTTATATTATTAATTATTTTTACGGAGATGAATTAATATATATGTGAAAGAATTAATGAATGTGTAATGTAAAGTAGTGAGTGTACAGCTTGTATAACAGTGTGAATTTGTCCCCAGATGCTGTCCCCTCAAAATAACATATATCAATTAATGTCTAAGCCGCTGCCAACAAAAGTGAGTACACCCCTAAGTGAAAATAGCCCTTTTCCCTCCCCGGTGTCATGTGACTTGTTAGTGTTAGGTGTGGTGATGGCGCAACGGATAAGACACTTTGGTGTGAGAGACCTGGGTTCAATCCCCTGCTGTGGCCCATCCACCAATGTGTCCCTGAGCAAGACACTTAACCCCTAGTTTCTCCAGAGGCGTGCGACCAATTGGAAGGATAAAAGCGTCAGCTAAATGAATAAATGTTACAAGGTCTCAGGTGTAAATGGGGAGATAATTTAGGGATAATTTCGTGTTTTCGCTCTCACACTCCCTCATACTGGTCACTGGAAGTTAAACATGGCACCTCATGGCAAATATCTCTCTGACGATCTGAAAAAAAGAATTGTTAGTAGAAAATAAAGGCCAGCTTTGCCTGTAGTGCCAGTACTTGCCAGTACCAGTGAAGCTGTAGAGAACCTCCAAGTATGTTTGAACTGCACTGACTGGGATGTTTTCAGGACTGCTACCAACAATCTGGTTGAGTATACAGAGGCTGTGACGTCCTACATCAGTTTCTGTGAGGACAGCTGCATTTCAACACGGACAGGGTAAGTTATAACAATGACAAACCCTTGTTCACAGAAAAGGAAGAGGCTTAAGGAGTCAAAGTACTCAGATATACTACAACACCAGTTCTCAAAAAATGACTCTTCTTCTGTCTGTAGAGGCTTCAGGCAGAACACGAGCTACAAACCTAAATCCCTCCCGCTCCATGAACGACTCACACCCTTGCCAACGAGTTGAACCAGTTTTACTGTCGCTTTGAAAGACAATAGGACAGACCTGACACCGTCCTCCGTGACACTACTGATTGGCCACAGTCCACCATCTCATCCCCCACCTCCTCTCCCCCTCTCTTACCATCCTGGAGAGGGATGTCAACAGACTCGGTCTCCCCATGCACCCTGAAGCACTGCGCCAATCAGCTGTCTCCAGTGTTCATTGACGTTTTTAACACCTCACTTGAGACATGCCATGTGCCAGCCTCCACCATCATCCCTGTCCCCAAAAATCCAAGGACCACTGGACAAAAGAACTAGACCCGACGCCCTGACATCTGTGGTTATGAATTCCTTTGATTGCCTTGTGTTGTCCCACCTAAAATCCATCACTGACCCACTCCTGGACCACCTGCAGGTCTGTAGACGATGCAGTAAACATGGCCCTTCACATCAACCTCCAGCACCCGGACCCCCCAGGAACCTATGCCAGGATCCTGTTTGTGGATTTCAGCTCTGCTTTCAACACCAACATCCCAGCCCTGCTGCAGGACAAGCTCTCCCAGCTGAGTGTGCCTGACTCCACCTGCAGGTCCCCACTGTCAATGACTCTCATGACCCCCTCCCCAAACACACACACACACACACACACACACACACACACACACTCAAACACACTCCTGACACCACACTTTACAACAACACTCAACTGTGCTTTGTGCTCATGTTGTGAACTTTTGCACACACTTCTCAGCAATGTATTATAGTATTGTTGTATTCTTTGTATACTTGTACATTTTTCTATCTCCTTACATTTTATATATTTACATTTCTATTTATGTGAGCACCGATTTATACTAAGGCAAATTCCTCGTATGTGAAAATGTACCTGACAATAAACTCAATTCTGATATGAGATATGAATAGATGTATAGAAGCTGCCAGCATTGCTACAGAGGTTGAGGGGATGGGGGTCAGCCTGTCAGTGCTCCGTAAGCTGTGACCATACACTGCACACTGCATCAAATTGGTCTGCATGGCTGTTGTCCCAGAAGGAAGCCTCTTCTAAAGCTGATACACAAGAAAGTCTGCAAACAGTTTGCTGAAGACAAGCAGACTAAAGACATGGATTACTGGAACCATGTCCTGGTTTCTGATGAGACAAAGATAAACTTATTTGGTTCAGATAGTGACAAGCATGTGTGGCAGCAACCAGGCGAGGAGTACAAAGACAAGTTTGTCTTGTCTACAGTTCATTGAGGGAACAATGAATGCCAACATGTACTTGTACATGATCCCCTCCCTTCGGAGGCTGGGCCGCAGGGCAGTATTCCAACATGATAACGACCCCAAACACATCTCCAAGACGACCACTGCCTTGCTAAAGAAGCTGAGGGTGAAGGTGATGGACTGGCCAAGCATGTCTCCAGACCTAAACCCTATTTAGTATCTGTGGGGCTTCCTCAAACGGAAGGTGGAGGAGAGCAAGGTCTATGACATCCACCACCTCTGTAATGTCATCATGGAGGAGTGGAAGAGGACTCCAGTGGCAACCTGTGAAGCTCTGGTGAACTCCACGCCCAAGAGGCATCGTTCTCTCAGGTCAGCCGATCAACTGCTCCTAAGTGTGCCCAAAAAAAAGCGCAAGCTTAAAGGGGACCGTGCTTTTGCTGTAGCAGCGACCTCTGCACATTAGACAGGCATTTTCGCTGTTTTTAAGTCTCTTCTTAAAACCTACCTCTTTTCCTTGGACTTTGATAACTGAAATTGACATTTCTTGTTTTGGTTGTTATTGTTTTTATTTTTATTATTTTTGTATTTTATGGGTTGTATGTATTTAGGGCTTTTTATGTATTCATTTATTGTTTTACTGTACAGCACTTTGTGTCCACTTTGGATTTTTAAAGTGCTCTATAAATAAATTTGATAGATTGATTGATTGAGGGTTAATTGGGCTAATTGGGCCCAATTTGGACATGTTCACTTAGGGGTGTACTCACTTTTGTTGACAGCGGTTTAGACATTAATGGCTGTGTGATGTGTTATTTTGAGGGGACAGCAAATTTACACTGTTATACAAGCTGAACACTCACTACTTTACATTGTAGCAAAGTGTCATTTCTTCAGTGTTGTTACATGAAAAGATAATCAAATATTTACAATAATTCACTTTTAGAAGAAGATACTTCTACAACATACATGTTACAGGGAGCAGTGGGCAGCCTGGGGACCAACTCCAGATCTTTACCCGTGTCTGATCAATAGTACTGACTGGAGGCATGTTACCCTCCACCAGACAACACTGTGGACATGACAGTCCTGGAATGGCTCCAATCAGGCTCCTGCCTTTATTATGTGTTTGTTGGAACCTGTGTCCAAAATTCAGGAGTTGTCTGACCACTGGGATACACCTCAAATGATGTCACAGATCTTGACCCCATCACTCCTAATATACAACTCATGGCGCGACGGATGCAGCTTTACCTCAAGTGCCACTGCCAGAACCTCGTGGATTTATTCTGGCTCCACTTCACACAGAATTGCCTGCCTTATCCTCAGATTCACCAGAAGTGACAGAAATCCTCAAGAAACCAGACGGTGGATTCTGTCGTTATGAAAGTGGATCTGCAGAGTTACGGCAGTTGCCTGTATACAGTCAGAGACAATGTAAGTCAGATTTTATATCGATACAGCTGTTGTTACGGTGATTTAGCCTCTGCTTAAGTTGGTTGTAGTTGAGAGGTGTGTGCTGAACGACGGTGTGTCTGTTGTTTTTAGATCCATGTATTTTCATTTTTAGCTATCAAACTTTCTCATGTGATTGCATGTTCATAGCTGAGCCACTGTGTGTTATCACTGAATTGGAGAAGATGTTTATTCCATTTGATCAGTATTATTAGTGTTTGACAGTTTACTTCTCCATGAGATGTATGCGCAGGATACAGCAAAATTGATCGAATAACTGAAATTGCTTTACAAGGAGTATTGACCAGACGATCCAGAAGCATTGCATTGCGAAACTGAAGCGGAATCTCTCTGTACACGCTTTCATATTGACTGTGTATACTACACGGTCTGTGTTCATAGTAATAGAACGTGCAAAAATAGATGAATGAACTGTTGATAGCAGTTCCACCATGGCATCGCTGCTCTTCATAAGCCTTGTTGGGCCACCACTGACTAAGTTCAACCAAGTACATTGCCAAATGATGTAACTGCAGCACTGACAACAGTCCATGGTGAAACCATAGGGATGAAACACAGGAGATGTAATAAGGACACGTGCTGATGTACAAAATCAGGGCTTCACATTACCTGCCGGACCTTTCTAAGTCAATATTCTGCAGCTATGACACATGATCATATGCTAATTTTTCCATATAGGTATGTTTGGTTGTGAAATTATATAAAAATACAAAGTAAATACATGTTGTTTATAAAAAACTAAATTGCCAAAAGGTTTGATTTGTCTCCTAATAAGTGTCACCCCTGTGGCTCTGCACAAACTGGTAAGTTAATCACTTTGAGACTAAACATAAAGTTTATTTCCTGTTAACTGCGTGAGAGAAAACCATGAGAGTATGAGTGACACCCAAAGAGGAAGGAGGAGGGTTTTACTTTCTGTGACTGGTGAACGTTAATGTGTTGATAAAATGGAGGAATCAGCTTTACTGTGGCTGCTAGGTAAGTAAAAATCTACTTAATGTGTGAATGTTTGTCGCCACGTTGTCTCAAAGTTTTACAACATTTCTGTTGTTTTCGAAAGCAGCATTGAGTTATCGAGTGAACAATATGACTAAAAAGACAAACAGCATCAACAAATACATATACATATTAGCTACGACAAGACAGCAAGAATTTTAGTGATCACTATTTTGTAAAATGGCAGCAAAGAACAAAAAACATACATTGCTGAAAGTTTTTATCATGTTCAATTGTTGTAATGTGTAATATCTGAATTCTTACAACATATTATTAAATACAAGGAGTGTGAAAGCATGTACAAAAGTTTTCTAGTTTTAAACAAAAAGGTGCAACAAAAGAAAATAATAAATTTGTCAAAAGACCAACCTGTCATTCAATCTGTCTTCAGTCACGTGAAGTAGTGTTTTACTCCATCAGTTACATGTATGGGGCACATTTACCTTGACTGACAAAAATACATACCAAACAAAAACTAAGCTTGAAACACGATGCAATCAAAGCAACTGCAGAGCCTTTTTAGTGTTTATTTAACCCTTTGGTGCCTGCATGTCTGCATGCATTGAGCAGATTCATTTGCTCACTTATCTGCACAGCTCCTCTGTCTTTACTTATTGCTGCTCTGTTTGGGGAAATTTACCTACAAAAACCATTGAATGTGTCCTTAAATGAGTTATTTCCAAATCTAATATCAATGTGTGGCTGTTTGTTTGTTTTGTAGAAATTACAGATTTCTTGTTGCATGTAAAACCACAAACCAACCTGAATGTGATTTCTCTTTAGTTCGGACCTCACTGCTGAGCTGCACAACAAACCAAGGTGAGAAAACGTCTCGGGTTACGTATGTAACCCTGGTTCCCCGAGAAGGGGAACGAGACACTGCGTCGGTTACGACACTATGGGAACGCCTCTAGGCGTAGCAGGTCTGAACGTGAATGAAATCACTCCAATCCTATTGGTTTGTTGCTAGAACGGTATGGTGTGACGGAATAACCGGAGGAGTATAAAGCACACCTGTACACACTCATCAACTAATTAAACTATGAAGCAGGCACTTCAGGCGGGGAGAGAGGTGCGGCGGGCCGACGCAGTGTCTCATTCCCATTCTCGGGGAACCAGGGTTATATAGTAACCCGAGACGTTCCCCTTCGAGGGAACTCGAACTGCGTCGGTTACGACACTATGGGAACGAGATACCCACTAAACCGTGCCGAAAACCCCGCCTCCCCCAGTGTGCAATAAAGTGGCACGACTAAGAGGAGAGCGCACGAGTGCCAGGTGCCGAAGGAAGGTCAAGACTGTAAAACCGAATGAATATGTGAGGAGTGGCCCAGCCAGCCGCTAAACAAACATCATGCAAAGAGGCCCCGGAAAGGAGGGCTCGAGAGGCCGCCATGCCTCTGGTAGAATGAGCCCTCACAGCCACAGGTGAAGGCAAACCGCGCACCTGATAGGCCAGGGAAATAGTCTGAACAATCCAGTTGCTAATATTATGTTTGGGTGCAGGGAGCCCGGCCCTGGGGGACCCAAAATACACTAGCAGCTGGTCAGCCTTCCTCCAACGGGAGGACTTCAGAGTGTAAATACTCAGTGCTCTGACAGGGCAGAGCAGATGAAGTCTCCCGTCCTCTGCTGTCACATGAGGTGGAGGATGAAATGCCTGCAGCACTGTGGACCCTGCTGCACAAGAAGGTACTCTAGGGATGTATCCTGGACGAGGGTGCAGGATAGCCCTAATATTCCCCGGGGCAAACTCCAGGCTTTGCAGGGAAACCGAAAGCGCTCACCCTCCTCAGGGAGGTGATAGCAAGGAGAAAGGCCATCTTGAGGGTCAAGTGCTTAGCCTCAGCTGACTCAATGGGTTCGAAGGGGGCCTCAGCCAACGCCCCAAGAACCAACGCCAGATTCCAAGTGGGAACCTTGGACAGAGGTCTCATCCTCCGGGCACCATGGAGGATCCGTGTGGACGGGGCCCTGGAGCTGAGGAGGGTCTTGACTGCTCCGGCTGTTAGACCCGCCTCTAGGTACTGTGCCCCCTCAGGGGCCAGACCCACAGCCACCATACGGCGGGGCAAGGGTGAAGAACCCGGCCCTGCGCCTGGAACAGAAGGTCTCTCCTCAGAGAGACCTGCCATGGCGGGCTGACCAGGAGCGACATGATGTCCGAGAACCACACCCGGCCAGAACGGGGCTACGAGCAATAGGTCAGCATTGCTCCAGAACCCCCGGGAGCAGAGCGACTGGGGGAAAAGGAACAGACGTAGCCTCGGCCACGAATGTACCATGGCGTCCAGACCCAACGGGGCTGGAGGAAAGAGAGAAAACCATAGCGGGCAGTGCATAGTCTCTTGAGACGCAAACAGATCCACGTCTATGGGGCCGAACTCTCCGCACAAGAGCTCCACCACTTCGGTGAAGTCTCCATTCCCCGGGCCTCAGCCCCTGCCTCGACAGCAGGTCTGCTCCCTGATTCTGTGTCCCCGGGAGATACATCGCCCTGAGCGATAGTAACTTCTGCTGGGACCACAGGAGGATCTGACGTGCCAGTCTGTACAGAGGGCGCGAGCGCAGACCGCCCTGGTGATTCGGCCACCACCGCTGTGTTGTCGGAACGAACCAGGACGTGGTGGCCTTGGAGATCGGGCAGGAAACTCCTTAGAGCCTGGAACACCGCCAACATCTCGAGACAGTTGATATGCCACTCGGACTGATGCACCTGCCAGGATCCCCTTGCAAAGCGGCCGCCCATGACCGCGCCCCAGCTGTGCTTTATACTCCTCCGGTTATTCCGTCACACCTTACCGTTCTAGCAACAAACCAATAGGATTGGAGTGATTGCATTCACGTTCAGACCTGCTACGCCTAGAGGCGTTCCCATAGTGTCGTAACCGACGCAGTTCGAGTTCCCTCGAAGGGGAACTTCTTCTGTCACAGCCATAGACTGTATATAAGAAATGGACGTAGTCATGGTGACGTCACCTGTTGGTTTGTAGACTGCCGTTTTGAAGCCTCGAGTTTGGCCGATAGGGCGCAGCCATGTCGAGTTTTTGCAACCAGGAAGTGCCCGGAAGTGACCATATGGCAGAGCTAATGGCCGTGTACGGAGCTAGCTAGCTTGCCTAGCTAGGTGCAACTGTAACTCACGTTAACTGTCATTTTAACAGGGCTGATAAGTTTGTCTAGCGAACAACATTCTTAAAACTAAATGTACTCACCAGAGAAAGTGAACAGCCAACTCCTAATAAGCTTTTTAAACGGCGCTGGTTAAATTTTCACAGTGCCGAGGGTACGAGTCGGCTCTAGCCTGATTGACAGGTCGCCATGGTAACGACTTGTCATTCATAGATAATCCCACCCTGAAACATACTCTGCTTTGTGGTCTATCTTAAAATAAATGGGACCATTTACTAAATGAACATCATTTTGTATAGAAGACTAGCGATTGAGACCATAAACTCATCAAGTGTTTACTGAGGTAATAAATCAGCTGAGAAGCAGCCTCATTTTACCATTATTTCTAATGGATCCAGGTTTCAGGGACTTCCTCGGCTTCATATTGTAGACCGGAAGCTTCCCGTTTGGTCACAGCTGAAAAGTTATTCACTCCCTGATAGAACAGTAAGTGTTTAGGACAGTGTTTGGGGAGGGAAACAGACACTTTACAAATACAATAAAACACTGAATGAAGTTTTGATGGCCACAAGTAAGACACATGTAGCCAGTTCTTCTGCTGTTTATTTAACACTGACTTTAAGAGTGAGCCTATCAGCTCAGATCTGAGTTTGATTCATATTTCAGCTCAGAAACTCAGCACCTGAAACACAGAGATCAGCTCAGCAGTGAAGAAGTGAGAATGTCGGAATATGAGGAATGTAGAAAATGAATACAAATGATCTCTCTAACCACATCTTTCTGTCTCTTCCTCCAGCCTCTCTGACTGTGAGTCCCAGCAGCTCTCAGTTTTTCACCTTGAAGTCTGTCTCTCTGAGCTGTGAGGAGGATGACAGCTCTGCTGGATGGACGCTGAGGAGGAACACAACCACAGAAACCAGGACTCAGTGTGGAGCTGGCTGGGGAGAACCAGTTGGTTCTTCTTGTAACATCAGTCCGACAGTCCCATGGGACAGTGGAATTTACTGGTGTGAGTCCAGAGAGGGAGCAACCAGTAACACCATAAACATCACTGTCACTGGTAAGATCACATTGTTGGTTTAAAGGGTGTAATGAAGGGTTAACAGGTCAAAAATAGCCACTGATGCTCTGAACAGTGAGTCTGTGTTATTCACATTTTCACTTTGACTATTTGCTAAAATCAAAGGCAAACATGTAACCCAGAGAGAAAGAAAGAAAAGAAGACGGGTGGAGAACTGAGAGAAGCCAAAGGGGCCTTGAGGAGCTTTAAAATCATGACCATATTTTTAATGAGCTTATTTTTTAATCCACGATAACTCATGCTTAATCATGTCTGATGAATAGAAATCTACCAAATATTAATCAAATATTTAGTTTATATGTTAGTGTTTGTTGAGATATTTCAAAAGGGCCTTTTTGATGTAACAGGGAAAGGTAAGACAGGTCTAGCTTAGAGTCATTTAGCTGACCCCAAGTGTTTTCTGACATTCTAGCTTTAGGTATTTCTCATATGTACTTGACCTTCTCAGGGAGACAAAAGTAGACTGATTAATTAGAGACAGCAACTCAGGCGTCAGGCAAGCCGATATCAGTGTTCTCTGGAAATCGTACAAGATTGAGTCCTACAAGAACTCACTGGCTCCACAGATTAGACTACAACTAGTGGATAGTGATTGATTCCAATATGACGAAGCATTGGAGTCTAAATATAATAGATAGATCAGTTGTTCTAGGTGAAGGATGACCTAATAGAGAAACGTACAGGCACTAGGGGGACGACAGAAACATAAAAGGGACCAAAAGGTGTTCTCCTTCAGGTGTTGGCCTTTAATGTGTTGTTGCGGGAAACTGGCACACAATTAGAACTCAAACCAGAGGTGGGTTGTGCTGTGTTTATGCGCAAGCATGTTAATGATTCAAACGATAAGTTCACACACAGTGGACAACATGTGAAGTATTTAGAAAACTCTTGTTAGAACAGTTCGACAGAACGAAGGAATGGTGCTTTGGGTAACTCACAGGCCTGACTACAGGTACTGTTGTACTCCAAAAAGCCTGACCTATCGTTCTCAAACCTCAAAGGCAAAGAAACAGGCAACAAAATCCTGTTTTTACAGGACAGGTGAGAAATCTTGGGTCAGACCTAAAGGCAGAGCCGCCATTGGCTGAGCTCATGAGTCTACAGGTCAGCCGAGTAGCGCACCCATCACAGCCCCCCACGGCATAAAAAGGACTGTGGCACGTCGTCTTTCCACAGCTGCGTGAGCTGTAGAAGGAGACACGTAACTTCAGCACCAAATATTGCCTTTCCTGAACACTGGATGATCATAACCAAAAGCGATCACATAAGAGGCTAAGCATGTCTGGGCAGAAGACCATAAGTTCTATAACTGTGCTATTGTAACTTGTAGGCTACAAGCTTCATGTGGTGAATATTCAGTGGAAGATTCTGAGGGATATTTAAAGATCACCGTTTGCTGCGTGTTTTCTATACTAAGCACATTTATTTTGTGCTGTAACATCCTGATGGACCGCAACCGCTTAGTTCCTATTACTGTGATGTATGTTATGGCAGAAAATTGTGTCCTCTTACTTAATCTTTTATGTATGATCTTTTAACATTATCATTATTATTACTATTAATGTTATAGATATGTATTGTGTTTTTAATCCTTAACCTTTCCTCTCCTATATTCCTTATGTTGGTCTGTCCACATTTACTAGGGTGTAGGGCAGAGCTGTGAGATTGTTTTGGTGCTTTTCCTCTCTTGTTGTTCCTCTCCTCTGCTTGAATGTGCTTTCAAGTCCGGGACAGGATCTCTGTTCCCCAAAACATAGAAACTTAGACTGTGTAAATGATTATGCATCCCTTTGCTCGGGGCCAGACGCCCGATGCTGCCCTAGGCGGCAGGTCTCTGGACCAGCTGTATATGTGTTTTAGTACTTCTCTGTTTATTCTCTTTTGTTAAACAAATTCTTCAAAGACAACGGTTGGTTGTTATTCAATTCTTTGTTCAACCCCTCACCAGGAATATAATTTCCACAACAATGTACAGTATCTCACAGAAGTGAGTACACCCCTCACATGTTTGTAAATATTTGATTATGTATTTTTCATGTGACAACACTGAAGAAATTACACTTTGCTACAATGTAAAGTAGTGAGTGTACAGCTTTACCCTCAGCTTCTTTAAAAGGCATTGGTCGTCTTGGAGGTGTGTTTGGGTTCGTTATGTTGGAATACTGCAACGCGGCCCAGTCTGCGAAGGGAGGGGATCCTGCTCTGCTTCACTATGTCACAGTACATGTTGGCATTCATGGTTCCCTCAATGAACTGTAGCTCCCACGGTGCAGCACTCATGCGGCTCCAGACCATGATGCTCCAATCACCATGCATGACTGTAGGCATAACACACTTTTGTACTCCTCGCCTGATTGCCGCCACATGCGCTTGACACCATCTGAACCAAATAAGTTTATCTTGGTCTCATCAAACCACAGGACATGGTTCCAGTAATCCAAGTCTTAAGTCTGCTTGTCTTCAGAAAACTGTTTGCAGGCATTCTTGTGCATCATCTTTAGAAGAGGCTTCCTTCTGGGTTGACAGCCATGCACATAATTTGATGCAGTGTGCAGCGTAGCGTCTGAGCACTGACAGGCTGACCCCCCCCCAAACCTTCAACCTCTGCAGCAATGCTGGCAGCGCTCATACATCTATTTCCCAAAGACAACATGATGCTGAGCACGTGCACTCATCTTCTTTGGTCGACCATAGCGAAGCCTGTTCTGAGTGGAACCTGTCCCGTTGAACCGCTGTATGGTCTTGGCCACCGTGCTGCAGCTCACTTTCAGGGTCTTGGCAATCTTCTTATAGACTCGGCCATCTTTATGTAGAGCAACCATTCTTTTTTTCAGATCCTCAGAGAGTTCTTTCCCATGACGTGCCATGTTGAACTTCCAGTTACCAGTATGAGGGAGTGTGAGAGCGATGACATCAAATTTAAGACACCTGCTCCCCATTCACACCGGAGACCTTGTAACACTAATGAGTCACATGATATGCAAGAAAATGGCTAATTGGGCCCAATTTGGACATGTTCACTTAGGGGTGTACTCACTTTTGTTGCTAGTGATTTATACATTAATGGCTGTGTGATGTGTTATTTTGAGGGGACAGCAAATTTAAACTGTTACACAAGCTGCACACTCACTACTTTACATTGTAGCAAAGCGTCATTTCTTTAGTGTTGTCACATAAAAAGATATAATCAAATATTTACAAAAATGTGAGGGGTGTACTCACTTTTGTTAGATGCTGTATACGTCCAGTAACACGGTTGCTGAATGTGAAGTTCACTACCAGTTCCTGTCTGATAAAACTGTAGCTGTTGTTCAACACAGTAATTAGGATTTCTGGTGATAGCTCTTGCGTTCTCAGTGCAGAGACATTCGAACATTCTTGCTGATCATATTTGGTTATCGGTCCCTGAATCCAGGGTGATGCCACATATATTAATGATAAATTAATAATTTTGAATGTTAATACATATTAATATTTATGTATATATACTTATTAATAAAATTAATACTTCTAGAATATCTTTTATATCTTTCAGCTAATAACCAATGACCCCATGTTGAATTCCTCAACACTCTGCAAAGTACTAAAGCACCAGGAAATAAAAACGGCTTTTAAAAACGTGTCAAGATGTGTTGTCAAATTGATCAATATGTTATTCTAAAAATGGTTCAATGGTTCTGGCCAAAACAATCCGGCTTTACTTTAGCAAAGGAAAAGACAACACCACCAACTTTACAATTTGTACAAGTGGACACTAGCTCAGTGAACCATTCTGTGACTGGAGACCATAGCACTAGAAAGGAGACAAAAACTTAAAACACTATTTTAGTTTAAATTAAATCCTTACACAATTATTGCAAAATTGGTGGTAGTCAGTATTGTAAACAAATATTTATTAAAAACTGGTGTACTGTACAATTAGACATAAACTAATCAGTAGATTATGTAAATTGCAGATATATACGTTGTTTTTTATTCAGCACTTACAACTCTTAGTTACCCTCATGGTCATTAACAGCTACGAAAAGTTCTAGCTCACGAGATAGAAAAGCTCACAAAAGCACCACAGATCAGACTGTGGAGTTAGTGTTGATGAAGCTGTGTGTAAATGATGAAATGCTGTAGTTTGTCTCTGTGTTGAGGTGGACCAGTGATCCTGCAGAGTCCTGTCCTCCCTGTGATGGAGGGACATGATGTCACTCTGCACTGTAAAACAAAGACCCCTCCCTCCAACCTCCCAGCTGGTTTCTATAAAGATGGCTCCCTCATCAGGACTGAGCCTACAGGTCACATGACCATCCACCATGTTAACAAGTCTGATGAAGGCCTCTACAAGTGTAACATCAGAGGTCGTGGAGAGTCTCCATCCAGCTGGATCTCTGTCACAGGTGAGGAGGTTACCTTTGATTTCAGGAATTACCTGAAATATACCTGACCAGGTGGGATTCTCTTTACAGGTAAACCTACAACCTCAGCTCTGCCCACCCCGCCTCCTCCATCGCCTCCTCCATCGCCACCTGCCTCAGCCCCCTTCCAACTTGTGTTCAGACTGATCTGCCACCTGGTGGTATTCTGTCCGTACTGCATCTCCACTGTCCTCATGGTGTCTTTATATAGACGCAGGGCCACAGGTGACACTCTGAATCATTCACTGACCTTAAAATCAATCTGTTAATTAATGGTGTAGATAATTCACAGTTGTCTCTAACAGATAAATGATCTACATTTTCTTTTTAACCTGCTCTGACTGCAGGAAATGACCTGCCAGTCTCCATGGTGATGACCCCGCCCACCCAGGCTGAGGAGGTATTGGATGATGACTATGATGATGTCATGAACTCTGCTGTCACCACAGAGCATCACTTCTGAGCTGATCCAGTGTGTTCAGTGTGTTCTGGTTCTTAATGAAGCTAAAATGTTTGATTCATGAGAAAATAAACCTCAAAGCTGTTGACATGTTTTTGGTCCAAATGAAAGCTGATCGTTGTTGAGGTTCTGGTTTGAGTTGTGTTGTTGGTTGTTTGGTTCAGATGCTTTAGAACAACACTTTTTTGTATTTACTACCTTTAACGTTTTTAATAAATCTCACATAATCAACCAAATCTCTGAGTCATATCATATCAAAGTTACAGTTTCAGAGGTTTTCCATTAGAAAAAATATGAGGATGACCTTAACAGGATATTTAACATTTTAACATGATGGGATACTTCTCCTGTGGCAGCAGCCTCAGAATTCAGCCTTCATGAAGGCTCACAGCTTTATTCTCCATGAAAGAGAAAAAGAGCAGGAAGTGACAATTACCTTAAAATGTATGTTAACATCAGCAAAGTCTGTGAGGATCGAGGGCTTAGGCTTTAGGGTGGAGATTGGGCCCATGAAGCTGCCAGACAGGAAGCATCATGTCTGAGCATCTTTTTTGATATCTCCCATTTTCAGGGCACAACACTGACACTTAGAAATACAGATAAATCCTACTGACTTTAGTAACTAAGTACAATCGCTACTTAATTTGTGTGCTCCAGCACCTCTTACATGCGCTCCGTCTCCTCTTCATACAATCTGATTTCCCCTCCCTGCCCTCATCTCCCTAACACCTTGTTGGGGAAAGTCAGTCATTGTATGCTATCAAAGAGAGAGAAAAAGCTCATTACAAAATGTCTTAGAGACAGAGCATTATATTATATTTCTTAGGCAAAGCCACGAAGCTATTAGCACAGAAAAGATCTACCAATTGTGGCTGAGGAGCCCTCAGATAACCATTTATTCATTTAGCTGACTCTTTTATCCAAAGCGACTTACAATTGCTATACATTTCAGAGGTTGCACAC
Source organism: Micropterus salmoides (assembly GCF_014851395.1). Classification (NCBI taxonomy): domain Eukaryota; kingdom Metazoa; phylum Chordata; class Actinopteri; order Centrarchiformes; family Centrarchidae; genus Micropterus; species Micropterus salmoides. Next base: position 42,089,459 of record NW_024041150.1, on the reverse strand, counting down.
CTCTGGAGCAACTAAGGGTTAAGGATCTTGCTCAGGGACACATCGGTGTCTTACAGTGGATTCAAACCCGGGTTTCTCACACCAAAGGCATGTGTCTTATCCACTTTACCATCACCTCTCCATGTTAGAGCTACTGCAGTTATGTATGCTAGTGCAAGCATTAAGGACGAAAGACAAGGGGAGTTTGAGCGGTGTGATGAGGACAATAGCTCGTCAAACAGTGATGTGGAGAAAGGCTCCAAAACATCTGAGCTACCCACTGTATGGAATGTGGAGCAATTTAAGAGTCACCAAGCCTCCCACTCATTGCTAATTTGAAATAGGAAATTGTGGTGTCCGAACAATAATGCTGCGGTGATGTGTTGAGAAGAAATCCGCTTGACACTGTTCTTGATCATAAAGTTTAATACATCAAGGAGTTCAGCATCAATTACAGTGTGTGACCCAGCCCGATGGCCACTCTGTCTTTCTGTACATCAAACACAGCTTATATAGGATATGTGTAGGTATCTGTTAGGTACCATAGAAGGGTTTGAGTCTGCAAAATAAAGATACCATAAAAGGGTACAGTACTATTCTGAGGTAACAAAACAAGGGGTTAGAGGTCAAATTCTATAGAAGGGTTCAGTCCCTACATAACCACCAATCACTGCTCTCCCCTTAGGAGGTCACTGACCCTCTGTCCTGCTGCTTCAGTGCTATTTTGAACTGTTAAGAGTCAAATGCACATATATTGGACACAACAAGATCATTTTGCTGCAGAACTTGTGAGGTATTGAGGTAGGTTCACTTGGTCCTGAGAAAGCTATGGGGATGAAACTAGCTAAAGAACTCTACTGCCTCTGATGTGAAGAAACAGCAAATGGCCATGCAAAAAAAGATTGTGAAACATGCCGGATGCAAGGCGCACATCGCTGCATGTAGAATGTTGTGGAAATGTATATTGCTGGTGAGGATTTGGCAAATAATTGAGTTACAACAAATCGTTGTCTTTGGAGAGTTTATTAATAAAAGAGGATAAAAAGAGAAGTACTACAACATATATACAGTTGGACCATAGGGCAGCTTTGGGAGTCTGGCTTCGAGAAAAGGGATGCCTAATCATTTACGCAGTCTAGGTTTCTATGTTTGGGGGAACAGAGATCCTCTCGTGGACTTGAACACACATTCAAGCAGAGGAGAGTAAAAGGGGTAAAACACTAAACAATCTCACAGCTCTGACCTAAACCCTAGGAAATGTGGACAGACTAACATAAGGAGTATAGACGCAGGAAAGGTTAAGGATAAAAACATCTATAAGCCATAACAATAATAATAATAATAGTAATATAATAATAATGCTGAATCTGCAGCCTCAACAGGAAACTAGTCCTGTATTATCAAGCTACGCCCCTATCCCATCAATGGATTCCACATGCATCATCCTTCATTGTATGGTATACCGAGGCCCACTATTACAGACTTCCTCCCTAATCTGAAACTGGCCTTAGATAACCTCCATGAGCCTTACCTGGAACTGACTGAGAGATTTAGTACCACATACTGCTGGAACACCACCAACTGCTCAAGGCTCAGATGATAGGTCAGTCCTGTCATCATCATCCATACCCGTACTCCCAAGCCATGTAGGCCTTACAGTTGCAGCATGGCCAGCTGGCTCAGAGTGAAATAGTCGCCATTCTCACCTCCTGCCATGTGAAAAATAATGATTCCCTTAGCTTCTAGAGCTTTTCCATGTGGGTCCACCTCCTAGTCAGCATACTACTTTCCCTGGAGGGAACCCAAGGTATCCAAGGTGGATCATTTGCTCAGCAAGTTATTGAAATATCTGCAGCTGCAGGGGAAGCTCAATTCTACATGCCACACCCCCTACAATCTGGAGGAATTTCCTTGGGAAGCCCCCAAGCAGCAGGAAGGAGAAAGCCTCAGTTAAGGCAAGGTGCAACTGTTCACTATGGCTGTGAAGATCATGATGGTGCTCAACAAACCATACGCCCTGACATTATTCACCTCGGTGGATCCAGTATCACCTGTGAGATTTCTCCCATGTATTATCCAGGGTAATGTTATATGGGACAAGGAGCCTTCACTGCTTCAGGCATGGACTTGGTGGAGCAGAGCTACCCATTACAGAATCTTGATGCTATGCTCATCTACAGATTAGATTCCGCTTCTGTCCTTCCACAACGTACGACCACTGGTACTAATAGGGCCATAGAAAGTTCACCTCAACACTGCCACCGAACTGGTATGCTAAAGGTGGCCCTGGATGGGCTTTCCAAGGCATGGCGATTGGTATTATCGCCATGCCACACTATTGGTACGCCAGTGTCTCTTTCTCTCAGAACACAGCCCAGAGGACCTTCTTTCCACATTCCTGTGGAGAGATTGCAGCAACTCGATGTGCTACTGTTCCGAAGCTCCAGAGAGGACCAGGAAGCCATAGATCTTCTTGAGAAGAGAACTCAACGGGTTGACATTGAGGAAGTTTGGCGCTAAGCTACACCCCTTCAGCGCAAGTCAGGTACCCTTAAGCTGCAAGGTTTCATCCAGTCATTCGCAGTTTGAGGAGCTCAAACAATAGACTTAAGAAAGACCCAGAGAAGGCAGCTGTCTATTCTGCAGAAACTGACAAGCTTACCCACACAGGGTATGTCACCAAGCTACAGCCTGAGGAGTTAGTGAAGCCAGAGGGGTCTTGGTCCCTCTCTCATTATTTTGTGTGCTATAATAGTAAACTAAGGATTCCAGGATATGTTTCTGAATGATCAGCTACTGCTGGGTCCTGCACTTGGCCCAACTGCCTACAGAGCCTTCTCTCCATACCTGCCGCCAAGCAATGACGGGACCAACGATGCAGTCTGCTAGCAGAGGGAGGGTTTGAGCTAAGACAGTGAGCCATTAACCGACCAGCTGTTTTTTTTGCAGATGTGCCTAATGTAGCAAGGTCATGCAAGGTCAGCTGTAACAGAACAGTGGCTGGTTTATAACCGACATGATCCAATGTAGCCCACTTTAGGCGTCATTGCTCAGCGGACACTCTTGGCTACCCTCACCGGCCCATCAAAAATTCCTCACTGACAGCCTATCAGGTATGACCCTTTGGGATTTATAGTGGCATATACAACCCAAGCCAAGAAGCTCATCCAGCAGCTGTGATGCATCTGAGCATGCTTATGGAGCAGTTGCCTATCTTGCATTACAGAAGGATGGTGCTGTCCACACCTCTTTGCTGTGCTAGCTGGACTGAAATGACAGTTATTCTCCACCAGACAATACTGTGGACTGACTCCATGACAGTGCTGGAGGGGTTCCAATCAGGCTCCTGCCTTTTTAAGGTGTTTGTTGGAACCCATGTGTCCAAAATTCAGAAATTGTCTGGCCACTGGGATACATCTCAAAGGATATCCCAGATCCTGACCCCATCACTCCGCACGGGGCGGCGGGATGCAGCTTTACCTCAAGCAGTTTATGCCCCACCTGTTATGGGTCGGCAGAGGTGGGGCCACTGCCAGAACCTCACGGATCAATTCTGGCTCCACTTAACATGGAATTACATGCCTCATCTTCAGACTCAACAGAAGTGACAGATATCCTCAAGAAACCAGAACATGGATTCATGATGACTGTAGATCCACAGCATTACGGCGGTTGCCTACAGGCAGAGACAATGTAAGTCGGACTTACATTATATCTACACAGCTGTTGTTACAGTGAATTAGCCTCTGCTTAAGTCAGTTGTTGTTGGTAGTGTGCTGAACACTAAGTTTGTGCATCTGTTGTTTTCAGATCCATGAGTTTGCATGGCCAGCTAGCAAACTTTCTCATGTGATTGCATGCTCCTAACAGTTTATGTTATCACTGAATTGGAGAAGATGTTTATTCCATTTGATCAGTATTGTTAGTTTAGCAGTTTACTTCTCCATGAGCTGTAGGTGCAGGATACAACAAATTGATTGAATAACTGAAATTGTTTATAAGGACGATGATCCAGAGCATTGTATAGCAAAACTCAAGTGAAATCTCCATCGCACACACTTTGCGTTGACTTTGTACACCAGACGCTTCGTTCATAGCAGTGGTGTAGTCTACGTGATACGCAGGTATACGCCATATACCCACTAGGGTATGTCACCAAGCTACAGCGATTCAAAGATTTCCGTATACCCACTTAAAATAGCAAGATGATACGTAATGTGGTGTATAACAGATGTGCATTTGACCATTACAGTTTAAAATAACACTCTAGTAGCTGGACAGAGGCTCAGTGAACTCTTAAGGGGGAGTAATGATTGATGGGTGTGTAAATAGTGAACCCTCCTATGGAATTTGACCTCTGACCCAGTGTTAGGGGGAGTAGTGATTAGTGTTTATGAAGGGACTGAACCCTTCTATGGTGTCCAACAAGATGTTTACACTTATCCTATAGAACTTTGCCCTTAAATGGATTGGAGCTTTAGTTTGCAGACTCTGACCCTTATATGGTATTTAGCAGATACCTAAACATGTCCTATATACTGTAAGCTGTGTTTGATGTACAGAGAGACAGAGTGGCCATCGGGCTGGGTCACTCTCCAAGCTGCTGCAGAGCTTGTAATTGATGCTGAACTCCTTGATGTAATAAACTTTTATGATCAAGAACAGTGTCAAGCGGATTTCTTCTCAACACATCATTGCAGCATTATTGTTCGGACACCACAGAAACAATATTGTTTTGGGGCAATTCAGGCAATTCAGTCAAGCATCAACTTCAGTGAAGCACATTTAAATTTAGAGCTGTGGTGGAGGGCAGGCAGTCCTGGCAACTCTGTCAGCTAGACTGACCACATGCTGGACCTGTCCCTGATATCCATCTGTCTCTGGGAGACAGGAGCCCCACTCATTAAATGTTTGTCCTTCACCAAAACATCTCATTAACTTTAGCCATGTCTCCCCATCAACATGCAGTGTCACTAAATAAGTTCTAAATTTAGTGGTGTTTGTGGTGCAGATTGTAACTCTGGGATGCTCGCTTGATACCTCCTTTAAGGACAGGGACTGATCACAGAGTGAGTCTATGTATTTGTACATACATTAATAACATTAATATTAGTCTTCAGTAATTAAATAAAATACACAGTTTTAATTTAACCCAGGCATTCTGGTTTAAACATGAAATGAATTAGTTTTATTTATGTTACAATCTCTGGAAGTACACTACAACTTAATTACTGACCAGAATGAACATTTCTGTGGTCTGTGCAGCCCTCTTGTGGACAAATAATGATGTAACTGCAGCACTGACAACAGTCCATGGGGACACCATAGGGATGAAACACAGCAGAGCAAGGACAAGTGCTTATAAATCAGGGCTTCACATTACCTGCCAGTCTTGAGGATATTTCCAAGTCAATGTCCTGCAGCCTTGCCACATGATCATATTCTCATTTTTCCGTATGTGTGGTTGTGAAATTATATACAAATACAAAGTAAATACATGTTGTTTATAAAAAACTAAATTGCCCAAATGTGTAATTAGTCTCTCAGTAATTGTGCACCCCTGTGTCAACAACCTGGTCAGTTTTGACCAGTGTGACAGAAAACCACGGGACACACACATATAGGAAGGAGGAGGGTTTTGCTTGGTGTGACTGGTGAACATTAATTTGTTGATCTCAGATGACCAAGAGTTAAAATGGAGACAACATCTTTACCGTGGCTGCTGGGTAAGTTAAAATCTACTTAATGTGTGGATGTTTATCTCCACGTTGTCTCAAAGTTTTAAAACATTTCTGTTGTTTTTGAAAGCAGCAGTGAGTTATAGATTGAACAACAAAGACAGAATTCAGCCAAAAGGCATCAACAGTCAACATTAGCTACAACAAGACAGCAGGAATTTCATTGATCATTATTTGGTAATATGGCAGAAAAGAATAATAAAACATTACTGAAAGTGTTCATTTTCAATTGTTAATGTGTATTTATTTTAATTCTTACAAATAATAGTTAAATAGTAGAGGATGAAAACATGTAGAAAAGTTTAAACAAAAAGGTATTTACTGTACTGAAGTGCTAAGAAAATAATTAATGTGAATTACCAACATGTCATTCAATCTGTCAATCATTCACACAAATTAGTAATTTAGTCCATCAACTACACATTTAGATTCAGTCAGATGTGCTATAATTACATGTTAAAGCTTGTGGTGCATGTATGGGGCACATTTACCTGGACTGATATGAAATAAATACCAAACATCAACCTTGAAACACGTTGAAATCATTGTAGCTGTAGAGACCTTTTAGTGTTTGTTTAACCTTTGATGCCTGCATGTCTGCACACATTGAGCAGATTTATTTGCTGACTTCTCTGACCAGCTCCTCTGTCTTTACTTATTGCTCCTCTGTTTGAGTAAATTTACCGAAGAAACGTTGAATGTGTCCTTAAATAAATATGATTTGTTATTTCCAAATCTAATGTCTGGCTGTTTTTTTGTGTTGTATAAAGTCCAGATGTCTTGTTGCATGTAAAACCTCAAACCAACCTGAGGGTGTTTTCTCTTTAGTTCTGACCTCACTGCTGAGCTGCACAACAAACCAAGGTGAGCAAACTTCTTCTGTCACAGCTGAAAAGTTATTCACTCCCTGATAGAACAGTTAGTGTTTAGGACAGTGTTTGTGGAGGGAAACAGCCACTTTACAAATACAATAAAACACTGAATGAAGTTTTGATGCCACAGGGTTGCAGACTGGAGCCAAAGTTAAAACTGCTGCTATATAAATGGGATTCAGATACCAGGACTGTACAGCCTGATGCTGCTGCTACCAGAGAAGTGGAAAAATAAGACAGATGTAGCCAGATCTTCTGCTGTTTGTTTAACACCAACTTTGAGAGCTAAATTTAAAAACACGCAGAAAACATTTGTCTAGCAGCTCATACCTGAGTGTTGTTCAGATTTCTTCACTGAAACTCAGCGCGTGAAACACAGAGATCAGTTAAGTAGCGAAGAAGTGAGAAAGTAGGAATATCAGGAATGTGGAGAAAATAAATGCAAATGTTCTCACTAACCACATCTTTCTGTCTCTTCCTCCAGCCTCTCTGACTGTGAGTCCCAGCAGCTCTCAGCTGTTTGAAGGAGAGTCTGTCTCTCTGAGCTGTGAGGAGGACGACAGCTCTGCTGGATGGACGCTGAGGAGGAACACAACCAGAGAAACCAGGACTCAGTGTGGATCTGACTGGGGAAAATCCGCTGGTTCTTCCTGTAACATGAGCTACATCGACCCATTGGACAGTGGAGTTTACTGGTGTGAGTCCAGAGAGGGAGCAACCAGTAACACCATCAGCATCACTGTCACTGGTAAGATCAGACTGTGGAGTTAGTGTTGATGAAGCTGTGTGTAAATGATGAAATGCTGTAGTTTGTCTCTGTGTTGAGGTGGACCAGTGATCCTGCAGAGTCCTGTCCTCCCTGTGATGGAGGGACATGATGTCACTCTGCACTGTAAAACAGAGACCCCTCCCTCCAACCTCCCAGCTGGTTTCTATAAAGATGGCTCCCTCATCAGGACTGAGCCTACAGGTCACATGACCATCCACCATGTTAACAAGTCTGATGAAGGCCTCTACAAGTGTGACATCAGAGGTCGTGGAGAGTCTCCATCCAGCTGGATCTCTGTCACAGGTGAGGAGGTTACCTTTGATTTTTAGACATTATCATCCAAAGATTCACATGACCGGGTGGGATTCTCTCCACAGTTAAACCTACAACCACAGCTCTACCCACCCCGCCTCCTCCATCGCCTCAGCCCCAATGGTGTCAGTTAACAGGTAGCACTCATCATTCGTCATTCACTGACCTTTGAATCAATCAGTCAGTCAATTGTGTTTATGATTGACAGTTGTCACTAACAGATAAATGATCTACATTTTCTTTCTAATCTGCTCTGACTGCAGGAAATGACCTGCCCATCTCCATGGTGATGACCCTGCCCTCCCAGGCTGAGGATGGATTGAATGATGACTGTGATGATGTCACTGCTCTCACCACAAAGCATAACTTCTGAGCTGATCCAGCTGATCCAGACCCTGGACAAATGCATTGCACAAAGATGTTGACATGTTTTTGGTCCAAATAAAAGCTGATAGTTGTTCAGACTCTGGTTTGAGTAGTGTTATTATTTATTAGTTTGTTTGGTTCAAATGTTTTAAAAGAGGGTGATATATTAGCCTTTTATATACTGTTTTAAATGTTTTTACTAAACTAATGTTAAAAAGAGTAGACCTACTGTCTGGACCTACTGTGTATGAAGAGTGCAATGAGATAACTTTTGGAAAAAGGCACACACATTGTCACTCACAACACGTCACATATGGACGCTTGGTCATGACCCCTTGACGTCCCATCATGGTTTTGCGTTGGGCTCTGCGGTGTTACGGGGTGTGGTGTGTGGACAGAGAGGACCCAAATGCAGCGTTCAGAGGGAAGGAGGTTTATTGGGGGAAAAAGGGTGAGAGGGACTGGAGTGGAGGGAGAGGAGGACGTCGGGGAAGTACTGGCACGGGGAACCAAGGAGACAGGGGGCCAGGGAGCCGGGGAACACAGGGGCCAAGGAAGCGAGGAGAGGCTGGGTAACAGGGAGGACGCCGAGAGGGAGGTCCGAAGGGGAGTGGGCCAGTGGATGAGCCCAGCCGAACGGAGGACGAGGGTGAGTGTACCTGGGAGGGAAACAGACAGAGAGACAAGGTTAGGGGGAGACAATGACAAGGCACAGGGTAAGTTTGAAAAAACAAGAAACGAGGAAGCCTGAACACAGGAGTGGCACCAGGAATGGAGCAACGACGATCAAGCGAGGATGGAGTGGAGAACCGGGGTTGAAATACAGGCTGGGATGAGGTTGATTACTGGCAGGTGTGGCAGGCTGACGAGGTGGCTGATGAGGTGCAGGTGTAGGTAGTTGGCTGGGCTCAGGAGCAGAGGGAGAGAAGAGGAGAACACAGGGAGGCAGGCAGAGCAAAACAATGGGTGAAATAAAGTGAGGAAAAAAAAGGTAAAACCAGGACACTCACCGTCAGCTGGGCTGTCCCCACAACATGCGGTCAAGTTAGCAATAATAAAAATGCAACATCCGGTTAGACTTTCAAAATAAAACTAGTGGTTCTCCTTTTGAAACGTCCCAATTTGGTCAAGGCACCTAAACTACTTGGTCAGGGTTAAAAAATATAACTTGCGTAATTTCGTGTAGTAGACCTAAATTTATTAGTTATGCATTTTAATAAATTTATAAGAATTGATACCCAATTATGAATTTTTATTCATAAAATCTAAATTTGTTATAATCCTAGAGTCTCCGGACCTCTAGGTAGTTTTGAATAATTATGCAATTATCACTAGTGATCAGTTAGTTAATAATCGCTCAATTATCTTAAATCAGTCAGTCAGTCTCATATCTAAAGGGTCAATTTTCTTGGCAGGAACTAGAAATAGGCAACACACACAGCTCTTGGTTATATTACAGTGAATTTATTCTCTAACTAAGGTGATAAAAAGATGGTTGGATACAGGGAACATAAACATTTGCTGAACAATGAGCCTGGAGGTTCGATTGTGGGAAGCATTTGACTAATACGGCATAGAAGAGCTAATGAAAGTAAACTAATGTCATAATTTAGGAGTTAAAATGGACATCTGATCACAGAACGTGTGTTAAGTCTTACTGCTTGTCGACAGCCTGCTTTTGGCCTGTTGCATGGGTCCCACGCTAGCTGCCCGATCCTGGCTTTTTTGCAAGGGATTCTCCGGGGTTCTCCGTGTCTGATTGAAAACGCCTCCTCCGTCTGGCAATTCGGCTGTTTTCAGGTTTCCTTCGTTGTAGCTGGCGAGACCACGTGGCTTGGTCTGACCTCGGTGAAGTTGGCTCGACGAAAAAGGCTTAAAATGGAACTTGGTCGTTCCTGAATTAGTCCGGTGTAACTTAACGGACTCATAACTTTAACAAACAAAAGAAATAAAGAAAATAAAACAAACTGAAGGCAGATCGATGTCGCGGCACTTCAGGTGTGTAGCTTCAAGCGAACAAAAGGCCTGTTTGTTTCGCTGGCCGAGTCTGGGCGTTGCCTGGCGAGGCACGCTGCGCGCGTGCCGAAGCGTCCAGAGGGCCGAGCAGAGTGGAAGAGAGCCAACAGCGAAGAGAAGAGAGCTTTTGTTGCCTGGGGCGTGGTTCCCCAGGGGGCGTCTCAGGTTTCCCAAGGGACTGCCTTTCTAAACTTAATGTCTAAAGAAAAGAAATCTATTTGCACGTATTATAATATATCAAATATTTTCCACAATCGAACCTCAATGGTTGAACGGTTGTACTGTTCTAAGCATTTGGTAACAGGAAACAATTGTCACATTATTGGTCAGGATATTTATACATGAGGAAAGCTTGGATTACATTAGATGAAGGAGTGTCTTGCTGAAAATAAAAACGCTGCACAAGTAACTTCTTTTCAGCACTAATATCAACAACAGATAGCAACAACAGTTAACATAACTACTCAAATAGAGGCAAACGTAATCAGGTAACTAAAGATTTAATTAAATGCTTGAGTCTTGGAGACTGCAGTCCTTTTACATTGAAAGTTCAGCTGTCCTGGACAATGTCACACTTAGGTGAGACAAGGAGTATCCCTTTGATGTGGTAATAAAACAAAGAATAAGGTCAGTTGCCACGGAAACGTGTGTGGGGGGCCAGTTTTGATAGGCTGTTCAGGGAGATGCCAATGGCTGGTTCGTGTCCCTTTGTCAGTTTAACAGTCAGGCCCCGCGTTATCAGCTTCGGAATCAAAGAGGTGCCAGTTTTATGGTCGGGATAGCACTTAGAGAAAGCAACTTTGACCCCTCCCCATCTTCTCTGGGGAGGAGAAAGGAATTTAGGGTAGCTCCAAATTTATTCAATGTAAAATGCACAAATGCACAAATTCACACCGTTGTTCACTACATTCGGTAACATTATTTATGTAACTCACAAACCATACTTAATTTAAGTGACTTCATTACAAACACGCAATACTGACTTTTGTGACCAAACACTGGTCTCCTGGGTGAAAGTCCAGTTTCTTCCCTGTCCTGCCTGGAGTATTAGGAGCTGGATACCATCTTGTGGCAGACAGATTTTGCTTTAATTTAGTCCTTTGTCGTCTTTATTAATTGTAATTATGTATATATGTAACCAGGCACCTAGCTTTAGTGTAAAAAGCCCTCAGGCTACAACCATCAAACCTGTGTCTCAGAAACTTCATGGATTTCGGGTTCAGACATTAATGTTTCCCTCAGGAAGAACTGTAATAAGATTGATGATCCTCTGACTTTTAATCTAGCGCCATCATCAGGTCAACAATTTAATGTGTCCAACACTTTGCTTTATGACCAATACCTGCAGAACTAATGACATTCCCATCAGCCCCTTTAAGAACAGGGTAATTCTCAACACTGATAGCACTGGATCTGCAGGGGATGGAGCTGTGTCTTGGGAAGCTAGAAAACAATAATAATATTTCATCATAATGAGCAGTGTCCATCTCTGCGATCATAAACTAACTGTGTGAGTATTGGCCAAAGAATAAAGAAATACAGACAAAGACTAGATTTTTTTTTTTGCATGCACTAATAACGAGCTGGGACTGTTACTGAATGTAACACGGGAGTGTGGCGGCGGAAAACAGACTGGGAATCATCACAAAGTAAACAGCAACATGCCCAGTACAAATGTAGGCAGAATATTTAAATAAAAACACCAACTCAAAAACTCTGTCAGTGCACACAGTGTCTGCTTTGCATGACTTATAAGACCCAATCAGAGAGCCGAGCGTGAGCGTCTGCGTCATCGTTTCTAAAGTCCTCCGTTTTTGCCCGTCTTCACTAAAACTCACTCCGGAGTTTCGAAACGGAAAACGGGATCGGCAGTGTTTCCAAACTTCTACGTTTTAGATCTTCGTTTCCGCCATTTTAGTGTGGAGGCACAAACGTAACAAAAGGTCTCCGTTTTGAAATAAAAACCCAGAAGTGTAGATGGGGCCTTATGCCGTGTTCGAGACCGGTCAGAACTGGGATATTTCCCAGTTGAGACTTCCGACTTCCGACATCAAAGCATTCCAGGTGCATGGTGGTGCATGACGCCAAAAGTGAACGAAAATCATGGCTGACAGTGACAAAGTGTACACACCGGTTGCACCCTCGGCAGTACTTTAGGTGTTAATTAAAAGGATGGCAACAACTGACATAAATAGCTCATACATTACTAGTTCTGTGAACCCCTCTGGCTATAGAAGTTAGTAGCCCTCAAGTCAGTCAGTGTTTTGCCATTTTTAACAATAACGTGCAGAAAAGATGACTTTATGAGATTCTTTACTGTAGTCAGCTACCTAATGTGCAAAACATATTTCTTCATCAACATACATGCAGAACAGGTTTTACTATATGACCATATGTATTATTTTAATTTAAATACATGCAAATATACTTTTTGTTGCCTTTTAGTTTATGGTTTACCATTTACAATGTGTGCTTCCAGAGAGGCTGACATTGTTTTCTGACGTCATTCAGCTGCTACTCGTGAAGTCTCCGATTAGTTTTTCTTCGAGTTCACAAGTAGGAAATCCAACTTCAAGCGGCGTTCCAGGATAGTTTTTCTCGTTGGAGGTTGGAAATTTCCCAGTTCCAAGTTGCTTGGAACGCAGCATTAGTAAGATGGGACAAACATTTCTTCAATGGCTGATCTGTAAGAACGATCTGTTCTGTCCAAATTTTTGTTATTATGCTACTAGCAGGTGTGCGTGTGTGAGTTTCTTTGCTCTGCTTCCTGATCTGTCCCTGAGTGGTTGGTGTTTGTAGCCCCAGGTATGTGAAAGGAACACTTTCATGCACATCTTTACCTCAAACAGCTGATTATAATTTATTACTTTCTGTTTGAAGCACTGTTAGGAACCCTCTAGGAAGCCCCTCCTGCCCTGTGACTGGTGTTTGTTGTGCCTTCATGGCCCATCTCATGGGTGGTGAGTAGGTTAATGGTTCTAAATGTATTTTAACACAGTAAGGTTGAGCCTGGCTGATTGTTTTCGGCGCTTTTCCCGTTCCCTCCTGTGTTTAGACCTCTGCTGTTTAGCCCTTTTGGTTTGCTAGTTTGATGTTCAGTTTAGTTCTGCTTTGCCCATTCAGTTAGTCTAACTTGTATTCATTTAGCTTTATATTTGATTTACATTAATTGGACTCTCTCGTGTGGGTTTTTTGTGATTCAGTTTGCCATTTGTCCGGCCAACTGGGTGATTGTATGTTAATTTGTTTGATTCCTATTGTTTTTAGTTTATATTTTTAGAGCAGGGTGCTATCTTGTTGGGAGGGTAGGTACCCTGGCAAGGTCCCTTCACTTTTTTGCAGGTGAGTAATTGCACGGGGACACAATATAGACTGCGCAATTTTGCCGTGAGTAATGCTGTGAGGTTTGCAGTGCTGCACTTAAAGTGGGTAGTGGTAGCACTCCTGGGCACTCCTCAGTGTAGTCTGCCTCTCCACAAGTGACCTCTACTTAGTTTTGTATAAAGTTATTTTGCAGGGGCTATATTAAGTTCCTGCTTTATCTGAATTTATTTTGAGGTTATCAAATTATCAATTATCAATCCTACCATTTTATCAGAGTTCTAATTGTGTTTCCTTTTTTTTCAGCACTTCCAGCTTCCAGTTTGTTTATTACTCTTGCTTCATTAAAAATAAACACATTTGGTATTTTGAAACACACCTCTGCCTCGTCAGTAATGACCCTCTGTGCCCTTTTTCTACATTTTCTCCTTTTAATTATGGTTCAAATATATAATAATATATTTGAACCTTAATTAATTCCCTAGGTCATTAAATTTGTCTTTTATTTAATTCCCCCTTCCTGGTTTTCCAAGCCACATGTGTTGCCTTCAAGTTACCATTAACAGAAAAGTCTGGTGTTTTATTACATTATCCTTACTGTTGAAATGAATAATATTGAAAATGAGTGGTTAAAACCTAATACAGATGCCAAATACACAAAAACACAATGTATTCATCTTAAAGCTGGAGAGTGTTTAGTGAGAATCAGTGTCTCCATCTTCTCTGAAGCTACAGTGTGTCTGCAATAAAACCTCAGACCAATCCGAGTGTGATTTCTCTTTAGTTTTGACCTCACTGCCGAGCTGCACAAAAGGAGAGCAAACTTCTGTCAGCGTCTGAAACTCACTGACTGTGTCTGCCTGATAGAGAAGTCAGTGCTGAGAACCCAGCTGGAAGTCAAACAGGAAGGATTTAAGAGTTCAGAGCCTGATGATGATACAAAGACACACTGAAATGAATTAATGCAATAAATGAAATTTATTTAGCATTGAGGCAAGAAAAAATAAAGACTTGTTTGAGATTTTTAAAGAAACTCTATGACTGAGGAGGATTTAAATTTCTTTGTCGTCTACTGAGGGAAAGAGGGAACTCTGGCCTCCACTCCAGCACAGTAGGTGGCGGTGATGCACCTCGAACTGAAGAAGAAGAAGAAGAAGAAGAAGACTGCGGAAACCTTTGATTTGTGATGATTTTCAGTCGGACATTATTGTGTGCAACCGAAGCAGTGCCACCTGGAGGCCACTGAAAAAATACGTCTCTGGTCAAACTTGAGACTTTCTCGGGAACAAATGGAGACAGTCAACGTGCTGTTTGTCTCCTCGGTGGACTCTGTGGACTATAAACTGTCCAAAACAGAGATCCTGAGAGGATTCATCGCAGAGAAACTGACAACAGCCGCGCAGGAAATCTTCGCGGTTGTGGAGAGAACCGTAGCCGGGTACGAGGAGGAGGCTTCGGGTCTGAGGCAGGAGATCGACCGGCAGAGGAGGCAGCTGGAGGCGGTGCTGCAGCCTCGGGTCTCTCTCTGTAGGACAGGTGAGGAACAACTGTTGCTTCAAAACTGCACCAAACTCCATTAAAAAATCTGGTTATTTAATATAAAAATCTTAACCAGGGGTTTCCTGGACCATGATCTTTTTATTTTTTAATAGAGAATTTTTAATGAGCTAGTTTTCAGTACTTTTAATCTGCAGTAAGATTTAATCACAGTTAAATTTCACCCTAATGGGAACAGTGATGGAAAGTAGTACAGTACCATGTTGTGGTACTTCTTTGCGCATTTAGATTAACAAAATATAATAATCAGATGGGTGAATATTTTTATCTATTTAATATTGATTTGGCAAAGCTGAAGAACAGAGCTCTGATGGTGATCTAGTTTTCTTGCATTAAAAACAAACCCTGCTGTCTGTTTCTGATCCAGATCACCAGTTTCCTGTCTGTGAGCCGGCGGCTGGAGGAGCAGCTGAACTCCCTGCAGAGGAGGAGCAGCACAGATCTGAGCAGAGTGCGTCTTTATATCCACTTTAACATACTTTTCTGCCGCTTGATACTTCAACTCAACCACAGTTTAGAGGCAAATATTGTACTTTTACTCCACTACCTTTTATTTAATACATTTAGTTACTATGATGCAAAATATAAGAATTATAGTTTAAGCACTATATAAAGTAATTACAATTAGCTCCACATTTACCAGCTGTAAATCTATCTGGTTTAGGCCTAGCTTACAGTGTTATTGTTGAAGTGTATTTTAAATTGTGTGATAGATGGATAGATGTATGCTTATATCTACTAGGCAGGTTATAGTCTATCTCTTTCCACCTACCCTGTAGCCTATGTTCAGTCCTTCTGGTCGCTAACAGAAAATTACACAAAACATGCACGGCATGGACAGATATTAGTCTGGACAACAAAGATAGTACTCCACAGTGAACAGATGGTCTGGAAGAAGGAGAACCACAAGCTCCAGCGACCACAGGGACTGCACATAGGCTAAAGTGTAGGTAGAGAGCTTTTTTACAGTGTGGTAATAGTACTTAATTGCACCACTGTACTCTTCTAAAAGGTTAAAGAAGAAAAGCTGCATGAAGCACATTTTGTTGTCTCAATACATCGAATATAGCAAAATACATTTTTTGACTCTTTCTCCTTTAACGTTTTTTTGTTCAGATGTGGAGGACTCGGGGAGCCGGGACATCCTAGGCCACGCTGAGGAAGAGGAGGGTGAAGATGAGGAGGAGGAGTCTGCTGAGGAGACAGTACAGAGAACCAGCCTAGATGAGGAGGATCTGGGGAACCCGGATCATCAGATAACAAATACAAGGTTCCACTATTATATAATGTTACCCAGTATTACATTAGTTATGTATTTAAGGGAATAACGCTGACACACAGAATTAAATTGAAGGATTTTTATATTTTTTTAATTGTTTGTATTATTTCCTTGCAGAGGTCAGTCTGTGAAGAGGAAGCACAGGAGGCGGAGTCATCTAGACCTCAGAGTGGACTCCCAGAGCACAAAACGAGGTAAGAGTCCAACAGAAAAGTGTCCCGTCAGGATGATGGGAGCATGCGTGGTCCAGTTTATTAGGTACAGCTAGCTAGATTTAAGTCATGTTACAAATTCTCCTTCATGAAGGGTTAAATGTTCGGTTGATTATTTTGGAGGACGTAGTTTGTGCTACTGTACAGAGAGGTGTTTGTTCTTTCTAGCACTGAGCAATGAGGAGATTATGGGAGGTGAAGCAAACGGTGTGTTATATTCTCTGCTTTCATTCAGGTTTTTTGCTCTGAATGTTTGGTTTATTACCTTTTTGGATGGAAACTTGTCAGAATGACTGACTTTTTTTAAACGTTTGTGTCCTTGAACGCTGTGATGGACGTTCAGGTTAATGGCTGTTTACAGGAGCAGCACCTGCAGGAATGATGTTGTCTTTGTTTCTCAATGTTGCCCCCATGACCCCCTCTGCTCTAGGTCTAGGGTCACCTTTTTCTAAAAGGTACCGACTCTGTGTAAAGATTATTGCTTGTTTAAATAGATCAGGCAACAAAGGGTGTTTTAGTTTAGTGATCTGGTGACAAATGTTACCAGATGCTCACTTTTTAACAAAGGTTTGTTGAAGCAAGTTTAAAGTAACCCATTGATTTTATTGTGTTTGACTAAAGAGCATTGTAATTAATACATTCACACATTTTTTGTAATCTTCTACGCTTTTTTTTTCCCTCCAAAATATGTGACTACAAATGAAAAATGACACAGAGGAAATATTCGACCCAGATTTAGTCCATTTACAAGAAATCGTTCTGATTCATCGTGTATCTGAATCTACTGTTAAATTCATTCAAAGATCTCATTTTACAACTTACAGTTTTTACACTGACATATTTGCAGCTGTGTAAAGGTCAGTGTGGATAATCATGTCTTGGTACACCGCCCCGTATATTAGCTGAATCTCCTGCATCTCAACCTCTGTGCAGAGTGGCATGACTACAGTCGCCTTTTCTACTGTCTTGCTTAAATGCACAGTGGCTGGGTTTACTACACGTCTTCCAGCAATGAGCTCAACAGGAAGACATTATGCTGGCTGAGGTGTCTGTTCACTGCAAGCTATTCGTATAAATGTCTGTCTGGTTGGGGATTAAGCGAGGAAACCTGAATGCATGACTATTTGACTTGGGATGCACCGATCCTATACTGATGTCAGCCTGATTCTGACTCAAATAGCTGGATCGGGTACCGGTGACAAGGGGCTGATCTATTCAATTCAATGACGCGCAAACTACGCAGTGCATCAGCAGTACGCCGGTAGACCTGAACATTTTGCTAGGAGAGCTAACTGAGCATGGATTGAGCTACTTGCAATATCTGCAAAACCAATATTTCCCCTGGTGGCTGTAGCACAGCAATATATAACATAACCATCTTAATCAAGCATCTCCAAAAGCAGGAAACAATGTTTAGAGCAAGCCTTACACATAAAATGATTCCCAGTCTCATCCTCACAGTGAGGTAGACAGGTTATTAGGTTGGTATTCTATATAACAGCTTTCTATTGTTTGGCTGTGCTTCCTGTTAGTGTTTCCACACCACTTAGCACATATGCTAATCTTTCTGCTCAAGATCCAAGTATGGAGTAAGTTACATTCTGACATGTTACCCGTCTGCGTGTCGTGGCAGAGCAGTCGACTCCGTGCTGTCGACAACTGCAGGCACGTCGCGGTTCCTCGCAGGTCTATTTCAAGCAGCCGACTATTTAAAAACGATAAAACATTCATTGTGTGCTACATCAACGGAATTATCCGAAAGTCCTGCAAGGTGCGGACAACTCGGCACAACATCAGTGAAGCTGGGGCTCGGTCTCTTCAGCGAGTGTTTCTATTCTCCACCTACACGCACACACACACACACACGCTACGCCTACACATGTGCACTGACCACCCAGGGTTAGGATTACAGTTCTGGATTTATTCACTCACGTTAAAAACATTTAATTAAAATTTTATTCTTTATACATTTTTATTTACATCATTAAACATTAAATGTATATTGTAATAGCCTGTATATTAACTTATTGGGAGGAAACTGGTAGTTCTGTGTAAACTGAGCACCCCCATATCACCAAAATGGCATGATCCTTGTTTCGCTGCGAAGCTCCCGCCCATCGAATCTTCGACTATTCGGGGTCAGTCTTACAACATTGCATGTCTCTCAAACTGTCTGCTGGGATGGAGACAGAGGCTCCACTGTACAGTTTTTCTAAGAGGTTTTTCTGCCGAACACCAAACCACTGTGCTTCACATACAGCATATCAGCTGTATTATTACGTGACCACATCCCAACCTTTTGTTCTCCTAAAATAGTGGCATTTCAGCACATATTCACATGTCCATTGCATACTAAGAGGTTGATTGCCTCTTAATCTTTTAACTTTGCTGTTCAAAGGTCTTTGTGCCACAACGCGAGGTGTTTGTTTCTTCATCTTGCTCTGACTCTGAATCACGGGAGTCAAATAAAGATGAATGCTTCGGTCATCTGCTGTTTGGTGGCAGCAAGTAAACATTTTGTCCTCATTAATATGTTAGAATATCCCCAAAACGGTCTGCGGTGGTCAGTACCTAACAAACGTGGTCTAAGGAAGGAAAAGTGGTGAGCTGGCAACGGGGTCGTGGACGGCCAAGGCTCATTGATTCATTTGGGGAGCGAAGGCTGACCCGTGTGGTCCAACGGACGAGCTGCTGTAGGTCAAACTGCTGAAAAAGTTGATGCTGGTTCTGATAGAAAGGTGTCAGAACACACAGTGGAGTCCAGGCCTGGACGGGTCAGGGAGACCTTCTTATAGCTGATCGTTGTATATTTCTATTCACAAACAAATTATTAAAGTAACCACGACAACCTTTGTGTTTTAATTCAGTAGGATTTAACAGCAGCACAAACTACATCCTTCAAATGATCATATAATTTAAATTATACTGCTTCCTGTTGTCTGAAAACATTTCTAAGATTCTTCCGTCCCATCTGCTTGCTTCTTCACGTCTAAGATCTTAGTAGTCTCCCACAGACATGTCTCTGTGTATACCGTGTGTGTGTGTGTGTGTGTGTGTATATATATACACTACCGTTCAAAAGTTTGGGGTCACCCAAACAATTTTGTGTTTTCCTGAAAAGTCACACTTATTCACCACCATACATTGTGAAATGAATAGAAAATGGAGTCAAGACATTGACAAGGTTAGAAATAATGATTAGTATTTGAAATAAGATCTTTTTTACATCAAACTTTGCTTTCGTCAAAGAATCCTCCATTTGCAGCAATTACAGCATTGCAGACCTTTGGCATTCTAGCGGTTAATTTGTTGAGGTAATCTGGAGAAATTGCACCCCACGCTTCCAGAAGCAGCTCCCACAAGTTGGATTGGTTGGATTGGTTGGATGGGCACTTCTTGCGTACCATACGGTCAAGCTGCTCCCACAACAGCTCAATGGGGTTCAGATCTGGTGACTGCGCTGGCCACTCCATTACCGATAGAATACCAGCTGCCTGCTTCTGCTCTAAATAGTTCTTGCACAATTTGGAGGTGTGTTTAGGGTCATTGTCCTGTTGTAGGATGAAATTGGCTCCAATCAAGCGCTGTCCACTGGGTATGGCATGGCGTTGCAAAATGGAGTGATAGCCTTCCTTATTCAGAATCCCTTTTACCCTGTACAAATCTCCCACCTTACCAGCACCAAAGCAACCCCAGACCATCATATTACCTCCACCATGCTTAACAGATGGCGTCAGGCATTCTTCCAGCATCTTTTCATTTGTTCTGCGTCTCACAAACGTTCTTCTTTGTGATCCAAACACCTCAAACTTGGATTCATCCGTCCACAACACTTTTTTCCAGTCTTCCTCTGTCCAATGTCTGTGTTCTTTTGCCCATCTTAATCTTTTTCTTTTATTGGCCAGTCTCAGATATGGCTTTTTCTTTGCCACTCTGCCCTGAAGCCCAGAATCCCGCAGCCGCCTCTTCACTGTAGATGTTGACACTGGTGTTTTGCGGGTACTATTAAATGAAGATGCCAGTTGGGGACCTGTGAGGCGTCTGTTTCTCAAACTAGAGACTCTAATGTACTTATCTTCTTGCTCCGTTGTGCAACGCGACCTCCCACTTCTTTTTCTACTCTGGTTAGAGCCTGTTTGTGCTGTCCTCTGAAGGGAGTAGTACACACCGTTGTAGGAAATCTTCAATTTCTTAGCAATGTCTCGCATGGAATAGCCTTCATTTCTAAGAACAAGAATAGACTGTCGAGTTTCAGATGAAAGTTCTGTTTTTCTGGCCATTTTGAGCGTTTAATTGACCCCACAAATGTGATGCTCCAGAAACTCAATCTGCTCAAAGGAAGGTCAGTTTTGTAGCTTCTGTAACGACCTAAACTGTTTTCAGATGTGTGAACATGATTGCACAAGGGTTTTCTAATCATCAATTAGCCTTCTGAGCCAATGAGCAAACACATTGTAGCATTAGAACACTGGAGTGATAGTTGCTGGAAATGGGCCTCTATACACCTATGTAGATATTGCACCAAAAACCAGACATTTGCAGCTAGAATAGTCATTTACCACATTAGCAATGTATAGAGTGTATTTCTTCAAAGTTAAGACTAGTTTAAAGTTATCTTCATTGAAAAGTACAGTGCTTTTCCTTCAAAAATAAGGACATTTCAATGTGACCCCAAACTTTTGAACGGTAGTGTATATATATATATATATATATATATATGCTCATCTCGCTAGTTCTGCTGTATGACAATGACCTTGTGTGTGACTGCACATTGATTAGATTGAAGGTTGATCCCGTGCGAGGTCACACTCACACTGAAGAACTCGTGAGACCAGACCATGAACATGTTCTCCTTCATCTACTCAGAATTTCTTTAATGTGCTATTTTTCGTGTCTTTGCTGCTTTCTTCTATACTACAATGGCTGGACGGCGTCTGACCTTCAACACCCCAGAGGCTCCTCGTGAACATGGTCTGTCCCAACGACCAGTTTCAGCCAGTCCCCCAACAGACGACAAGCTGCTGGCTGCTATCAGTGGGTTGTCTCGCCAGCTGACTCAGTTTATTGCCGATGCGAGCCAACAGTTCTCTGCACTGAACGCCAGAATGTTGCCCATGGAGGAGAGAATGGCTGTTCTCGAATCCAACAACTGCTCCGGTGTAGATGAACGCAAGAGGAAAAGACGGGTGAAGAATCCAAAAATCGCGGTAAGACTCGGTCACTACTAAAAGCTACAACCGGCCAGAATCAGTGGAAATTTGTTCACGAGTGACTTTACCGTCTTGCCTTATGTCACAGGAGGCGGTCCGTCGCCTGCACAACTCCGAGGCAAACTGCAGGCGCTATGATGCTGAGCAAGGGTAAGGTTTACAGAATAGACATTTATTCTGCTGTGTACAAGTAAATGTTGTTTTTAATTGTTCTTTGACAGTACGTTTGTTTTCACAGACTGTGTTCACCTTCTAACGAGGCGGTCACGTCCCACTTGGTTGAAGCTCTGCAAGCAAGTCCAGATTTACAGGGTGTGAATAATGACGCCATTTTGTGTATGTAGCCTAACGCTGACTTTTCTTTTTCTTTTTACATTCACTGGGGCTATGCTATTTATTTTTTAACACACTCAATTTTGTTTTCCAGCTGCTTGTAAGACCCATTATGAGACAGTACGCAGAAACTTCCGGTACAGTCAGCCAGATCTTGCTGACAAGGCGACGGCCATTAAGAGTTCTGCCCGGTGTCGGTCGAGAAGGAAGCGGGTAAGATTTATTGCATTAGATCAATGTGACGATATATTTCAGTGAGATTTGTGCAGCACTGACTGTCTGTTCTGTTTGTTTACAGCTGCTGGCAGCGAGGCAGAGTGTACTGGCGGCAGACGAAGTGGCGCTCTGGAAAGGCGTCACTATAGATCTGATGTCCGATGAGGAAGACGGCAGCTTTGAGGGGGTGTCGGGGTGGATTGTGAGACCACCGAGCTTCCGCAGCCAGGAGCTCACCGACCTCTGTGCCACGCTGCAGGCAAGGCTGGAGGCCAGTCCCAAGTACACAGCGTTGCATCACAGACGCCTGCATAAGGGGCCGTACTCGGACAGAAAGCCTCCACCACATGACTCTGAGGTGGACAGACATTTCATCCCGCAGCCCAGCTGCAGTTGATGTTACTGACTCGATTTATTTGTACATAGTTGTTTTTTTGCATTTGCCTTTTAAAAATAAAATAAAACTCTTACTTTTAATCACCATGTGCCTCAAGGTCCTTGATTAATATAGGCTGAATACAATGTGTAACGTAGGTTATATCACAGTAAGTGCAGTATTTTTTATACAGGCTTACTTATTATACATAACTTTAAAGTACATTATTGTTAGTAATGTAAGGGAGGAGTTTACCCAAGCCTGTATTATAAAGACCGAGGTGACCAGTAGGTTGATCAACCAAACAATCATGAGGCCAGTCTGCTGTTGCTGCTATGCAAATGCAGAGTTGTTATCACCTCCTCATAGCTCCCACTCATCCCCTCCTGTTGCTAATATGGATGGACTCGAGTCACAAAAATGATGACTTAAGACTGGACTTGACAAAATCAAAGAAGACTTGCGACTCGCCTTTGACTTGAACAGCAATGACTCGTCACTTCACTTGGACTTGAGCCTTTTGACTTGAGCTGACTTGACACTCCCCATCCCCGAATATAAATTATGATGTAAAAAAAGCGCATCAACATAACGCGGTGCTCAATTAGACGGGAGCGTGTGGCTTCCTCCAGCAAGAGGCAACAATCACCGACCGTCTGAAGCGCGGCCGGCCGCTCTGTGGTCTCCTGTTCCTGGCCCTGTGCGACCCACTCCCTCTCCGGGGACCTACAATGGGTTGTGTAGCCTGTAGGCCTGCTACCGGCACGCTGTGAACGGTTCGTGATCGTTCCCTCCCTCTGGAGGAATTTTACGCAGAGGCTAATCCATGCACAACAGCTGTGACGCAGCGCCAAGCAACTTCCAAAATTCCTCCACCTCACGGAGAAGAGAAAGGTCAGGTCGAAACAGTGTAGAGAGACTGCTGCAGCTGTTGTGTGAAGCTGCTTCCACGGATTCTAAAAACAAGTTAATCAAGATAAAACGATAATAGCGCTGTGTGAGACAGTCGTTTTATTTTATGAATCCAGCGCACCCCTTTACTTTACAGCTGAGCCGCTGTATAAAAGAGCCCCCTCAGTGACCCATCCCTCACCCAAAACTGTCAACTTGGGGGAAACTGTGCTGCTGTCATCCTCTTGCACTCTAGATGCTGCTTAAAGTTAATGATGTTGGATTATTGTTTCTTATTTCATGGCCTATATGGGATTTTGGAGTTATGCATATATAGTAGCCTAGTTTTTAAAAAGAAAGTATTACATTCCACTAGTTAATGTTAGGCACTGTGTAATCCTGTTAAATAATTGTGATCTCAATATTGACCAAAATAATTAGCAGCCCTACATGAACATTTAATTTAAATCATGAAATGTGTTGTGTAAAACTGCACCTCTCTTCATTCAATACATTGTTTTATTTTTAACTTGAAAACACATTTTCGATGATGATCGATGATCAGTCTGGACTTGGGACACGACTTGGGACTTCAGTGCTAAGACTTGAGACTTGACCCAGACTTGTAAAACGATGACTTGGTCCCACCTCTGTGGTTTTGTTTCTGACTATTTAAGGCACAGGCGACGCCATAAACAACAGATAACTGCCTGTGGATAGTGAGTCCCACTGAGAGTTTTTATCCTGTGACCTCCGACGCAACCTGTAAACTGACACCACTGAAACAACATACACTGACACTAGAGGAGCTAAAGGTCCATCAAATCCAGAGGGAAAGGAAGATCAGCCCTTTATATCCGTGCAACAGTAGATCATCCACCAGAGAGTAAGACTTGACTCGGACTCGAGGTGCGGGACTCGTGAACGATGTTTATTTTTAGTAAACATCTGATGAGCTTGCTCCCTGCCTTACTTATAACCTGCCTACGTAACACAAACTACATATCTGCTGCGCGCGGCCAAACATGAGAGAGGACAGCAAACACCGGTAGCTGCTGTGCCTTGTACGCATTGCACATTAGGCTACACGGTTGTGCTCTGTGAAGTGAAAAACAGGTTAAAGTTATAGCTATTTATAGTTATATATATAGTTATAGCTATAGCAACATTCATTATAACCACGAGGGACTTGAGACTTGACTTGGACTCTAGCTCAAAGACTTGTGAGCATCTCTGTCATCCACTTATTGTTTTAAAAGACCTGGACCATTACCTTGGGTAAGTCAAGTAACGTAACTTGCAGAACTTACTCAGGTTATTTAACTTAAATAAAAACATTTAATGTTGACTTTTTATTTCAGAACGGAAAACCTCCACTGGCCTCCTGATTGAAAGTCCAGTTTCTGGCAGGTGAGAAAAAACAGCAGAGCAAACGAGGAAGCAAAAATACATAACACTGTCAGGCCGTGACGTGTGTACCACTGATGTGAACAGCCAGAGGTGATTAGATGTTTGGATCCTGGGGAGGAAAGCCAGGATGTCAATTAAACACCAAAACATTAAGAGAAACAGAGGAAACACTGGGACTGAGAAGCAGATACAGCCGGATCGTGTCAATCACAGTCTGATGTTTCTTCTTCTTCTGAGCCATAAAGCTCTGATGTTGTCCAGAAACTATTAAAACACATCAGATGATGTTCCTTCATCACCATGAACACACACTGTAAAAGGGATAGCTCAGTGTTTTTGAATTGGAGCTGTATTTACTCACTGAAAAGTGAGCACACCCCCCACATTGTTGTAAATATTTGATTATATCTTTCAATGTGACAACACTGAAGAAATGACAGTGGTGAGTGCGCAGCTTGTATAACAGTGTACATAACGCATCAAACAGCCATCAATGTCTTAACCGCTGGCAACAAAAGTGAGAACACCCCTAAGTGAAAAGATATATTCAAATATTTACAAAAATTTGATGGGTAAAAAGATGGTGTCTGCCTCCTGAACACAAACTGGAAACTGATTCCACATGTTTTCACATCACAGATGACGAAGAAAGGCTTTAAATATGAGTCTTACAGGTACAACAAAGGAACAAATCTTCAAATTGAACAGCCAAATCCAGTTCTGGCTGGTGAGCTAAAATGTTGTAAAGCCATGTATATAATTATCAAAGACTCGCCAAGTTAACCAGAAACACCCAATATTATAATGTGCTAGGATATTTACTATGTACTCTAATATATTATCTATGTATTACAAACATGAAGCACTCAAAAGTACAATTTTGGGATCTATAATAAATGGGGTCACTCACAATACTCATAATATTTGTTGGTCTAATATTAAATGTGCATGAACGTACACAACATACTTTGAGGAATGGCAAATGATATGAGAAGGGTCCACCTGCAGTCTGGCAGACTACAGGACACGCCCCCTGAGATAACTTCCTGGATAAACACTTATTTTATCCCAAACTATAACCTTCCCGAAACCTAACCAAACTGTGAACTTTTTGTCATATGATGTAGTAGGCGTGTCCTTTAGCACTGGGTATGAGGTATGACATAATCAACTACGGCAAGTGTGCCAGGATCAAACAAGAACACTGGAAAAAGAAAACAATATTTTCCTACTGTCCTGGTTGTTGACCAGATTTTTTTTTTCCATTAATTTAATTGTTACCCTTAATTTCAACAGACTTATTATTTCTGCAGGTCGATGATTTTATTTTGAACTAACCAATTATTACTGACTGATGGAGCTGCTGCTATAACATCATTTTCTACAGGCTACATTATATTTTGTGAGTGTTACGCCCGGTCTAGAGGCCCAGACATAACATAGATGAAGAGTGGATTTATTTATAACAGAGTGAAACAAATAGTGATAAGCTAAATTGCACTTCAGGGTGAGCCAAGGCCAACAAAACAAACAAAACACCTCTAACTCAAAATCAGCGCTAACCTATGAAACAAACAAATGAAAACCAACCACAAACAACTGACCTTCCTAACAGGAGAAAAAGAAGAGGAACAGAACTGGTGGCCCTTACTTGAACAAGATCAAACTGTGGCCTGTAGAGGAGGAAGACGCCATTATGCCCCCACGCGCCAGCCGCCTCCACCGTCTCCGCTTCTACTGGAGCAGCTAATGATCTGCCACCAGCTGGAACCGCAGCCACCAAACCCCCACCAAGCAGAGACATAAGCCACCAATCACAATGAAGTTATGTCACAGACCTGTTTACATAAGAAACAGGAAACAGAACAGGTGGCAATAAACACTGAGCATATCTCAAAGTTCAAAACAATAACAGACACCCGAGGGCTCATCCTGGTCTGATCTGAGGTCATTATCATTGTTACAACACGAACACTTGCAGGGTGGAGATGGCGCAGAGGATAAGATGCATGTCTGTGGTGTGAGAGACCACTGTGACACGTCCACCAATGTGTCCCTGAGGAAGACCCCTAGTTGCTCCAGAAGCGTGCAACGTAAACAGAAATTGTCTATCGTCGCTTTGGATAAAAGTGTCAGCTAAATGAATAAATATAATCTAACACTTTCTGCAAACTAGTTAAGAGACTGTGTGTCAGCCTTGTTTTTTGTGTCAGCCCTTGTGTCTGTGTTGGTTTTCTCTCACAGTCCAAAGCCATATAGGTCACTGAGACTGATCATAAAGCCCATTTCCTGCTAACTGCGTAAGAGAAAACCACAACAATGCTACAGACAGAAGAAGGAGGTTTTAGTTGGTGTGACTGGTAAATGTTAATGTGCTCATCTCAGATGACCAAGATTTAAAATGGAGGAATCATCTTTGCCGTGGCTGCTCTGTAAGTAAAAATCTACTCAATGTGTAAATGTTTGTCTCCACGTTGTCTCAAAGATTAGGCCTAAATCATTTCTGTTGTTCATGAGAGCAGCAGCGAGTTATAGAGTGAAAAAGACACAGACTGAATTCAGGAAAACAGCGTCAACAGATCAAATATTTTTACGACATTAGGTACGACAAGTGGGCAGGAATTCATTATTTGGTAATATGTCTACAAAGAACCCACAGTTCAGCAATAATACAACACATACATTTCTGCAAGTGTTCATTTTCACTTGGTTTGGTTGGTCTGCATTTTCCACCCGTAGACTTAATCACTGGAATAGTTTTTTTATAAAGCTGTTCTTGGTCTGCTTCCATCATAAATACAAATCTACATCTAAGAGGAAAGTACAGGTAGAGACTGTCTTTATCACCAGGACTTATTACTACTATCTGTCCCTCAAGTCTGAACTAACTGGACTTGGTTGAAGATACTAGAAGACATTTCATCTCTCATTCAGGAGACTTCACCCGATGCTCGTCTCCAAACCACATTTTGTCAAGAAAACACATGTGAAACGGGAAAAGAGCAAACCTACACATGAAACAGCTGTTTGTTATTATAAAGATCGCAATTAAAAGAATAAAGATAAAGAACACGGGTGAAAGGATGGGTTAGCACACGCAGGTAGCAGGGATCGTCTGAGCTACAGAGAGAGCTGGAGGTGAATAAAACGTGTTTTGCAGTGAAGAAGTAGCTGCCTGCTCTCGATGGCTGGATGTGGATGTTGAATCGGCCGACCCCTCCAAATATTTGGCTAGCTAGATATCTGATTGGCGTCTGCGATGGGTCGGCGATGCATCAGGGAGCCGTTTTGATTAGTCGTTGAGTAGTTCACACATAACGACCGGCAACTGCAGGTCGATCGCTGATTTACCCCTGATCACAGCCTGACAATCGCCGAGCTCACCGAGCGGCAAATCTTTAGGCAGTGGCCTGATGGTTAATCATTAAAAAAATATAGTTTTATAATTAGAAAATGCAACTGATAATATATCATAAAAAGTAAGGAGCAGAAGGAAAGCATGTAGAAAAGTTTTAAAGCTTTGAAGTTATTTACTAAATTGAAGTGAAGAGATCATTAAACATATAATAACAACATGTTAAAACATGTAGTTGATGTTTGGGGAACATTTACTAGACTCCCAGAAATAGTAAAATAACAAACAAACAGCTTTACAGTACCGAGCTTGAAACACGTTGCAATCAAAGTATCTGCAGAGCCTTTTTACTGTTTGTTTAACCCTTGTTTGCCTGCATGTCTGCAAACATTGAGCAGATTATTTTCTCACTTTTCTGCACAGCTCCTCTGCTTTTACTTTTTGCTGCTCTTTTGTGGGAAATTTAGCACAAAAAAACTTGAATGTGTGCCTAAATGGTTTGTTATTTCCAAATCTAATATCAACGTGTGGTGGTTTTCTGTGCACTACAAGCAGGTTGTTCTGTGTTGTAGAAAGTCCAGATGTCTTGTTGCATGTAAAACCTCAAACCAACCTGAGTGTGATTTCTCTTTAGTTCTGACCTCACTGCTGAGCTGCACAACAAACCAAGGTGAGCAAACTTCTTCTGTCACAGCTGAAAAGTTATTCACTCCCTGATAGAACAGTTAGTGTTTAGGACAGTGTTTGTGGAGGGAAACAGCCACTTTACACATACAATAAAACACTGAATGCAGTTTTGATGCCACAGTGTTGCAGACTGGAGCCAAATAATTCAGAAAACAGGACTGCAGAGCATGAAGCAGCAGTTACCACAAAATGCAGAAAAAAGTGTAATAATATATTTCCAGTTTGATTCAGATTTCTTCTTTGAAACACAGAGATCAGTTCAGCAGTGAAGAAGTAACAGTGAGAAAGTAGGAATATGAGCAATGTGAAGGAAATAAATGCAAAATATCTCTCTAACTACATCTTTCTGTCTCTTCCTCCAGCCTCTCTGACTGTTAGTCCCAGCAGCTCTCAGTTTTTCACCTTGTATTCAGTCTCTCTGAGCTGTGAGGAGGACGACAGCTCTGCTGGATGGACGCTGAGGAGGAACACAACCAGTAAAATGAGGACTCAGTGTGGAGCTGGCTGGGGAAAACCAGCTGGATCTTCTTGTAACATCAGTTACCTTTTCTATTGGGACAGTGGAGTTTACTGGTGTGAGTCCAGAGAGGGAGCAACCAGTAACACCATCAACATCACTGTCACTGGTAAGATCAGACAGTTGTAATGTCTCTGTTAATGGGTCTAATGAGGATTTACCAGATTAATCACAAACATAGTGGCTCTGAACACTGTGTAAGTGTTATACACCTTTTTATTGCAATGACAAACAATTTAACCCAAAGAGGAAAAAAGAAAAAAAGACAGACGGTTGTACTTCAGGAGAGGGGTGTGCGATATTACGATATTAAATCGTGAACGATTAAAAACTCCCCATGATCTGCCTTTTCAGAGAGATCGTTAGTATTGTGCTACAGTAAAGGCAGTTGACAGCTGCTCTGTCAATATCGCAAGTCAGCTGCCTTGCTGCCTGCGCTGTCTCCAAAGGCAACACGGTAACTGTTGGGCCTCATAAAATTAGTTAATGAATCGCTCTGCCTCAACTGTCTGCGAGCTTGCTGATGAACAGAAAGTTTTACCCTAGTAGTCATAGCTAACTCAGCCTGGACTGGGAGCTTGGACACCTGGGAGTGTATTGTGTTTAACAATACAACTTTACTCAAGAACTGGAGGTTTTTAGGTCAGGATAAAGTCAGTGAGCGGCTCATTCAGTGCTATTGGCTACTGTAAATGTCAATCAATATCTGCAAGTCCCTCCTTGTATTTTTCTTTAAATATGCATTAGCAAAAAGTACATAAATGGTAAAATCAGATCAATAAATGTATATTAAAATCTTTGAAATGTTATAAGAACAAACAGGCACGACTCAAGGTAGTTAAAAAAATGAACAGTTTATTGAACCAAGTCCAAAAAGTCACAGGCAGCAGTACAAATTCACAGAGCAGACATTTAGAGTCAAAAACGGAGAGCTAAGGTCAAACACACTAGAGAGCACACACTGAGAAATCGCTTGGACGCTGACACAAGGGATCAAGAAGGGGGATCCAGACAACAAGGCACAGGTGGAGCACATTAGGGCGGGGACAGGTAATCACACAGGGCAGAAAGGCAGACAAAGACCTGAAAAGAGACGATGATGAGTACCAACAGACAGGAAGTGGATGCAGACATAAAGCTGGACACAATAATCTAACTGCGGGACCTGGGCATGACAGTACCCCTCCATCTAGGGCCGGCCCCCGATGGTCCAGGCTCCTTGGAATTACTCTGGTGGAATTTGCGGGTGAGTTCGAGACCCCTCCCACGTCATCTCACCGCCAACAGTCTCCTGACTGTGTACACCGGTCCACCGTCGATGATGCAGGGGGGCGGGGGGCTGAACATGGGCCTCAAGATTGGGAGAGAAGATGAGTATGACGTCCAGATATACAAACCCAAAGTCATTCAACATATGTCATAGGACATCATTCACTACGGACTGAAAATCGGCCGGAGGATTAGTTAGTCCAAACAGCATGACCAAGCACTCATAGTGACCACTAGGCATGTTAAAACGAGGGGATGTTAGAGAGGTCTGAAAAATCTTCATCTGAGACGCTAACAGAATTCACAGAGGAACCTAATACCTCCCAAGATCTCATGGGAGAAGCTGACTGGAAGCATGTCCCACTTGCATTGGCTCTTCTGCAGAACTCCCTGGAACCAGAACAGGAGGCGATGCTGAAGGGGTTGGCGGAAAAAAGTCCAGAGACGGAGCAGTGGCCAAAGGAAGCCCAGGAGGAAAGTTGCTCCCCAAGGACTTCTCCACTTCGCACTCAGCCAAGCGCTTTTCAATGTGAGGGTGATGAAAGCATGCAAATCCTCAGGAAGATCTAATGGTGCCAGTTGATCTTTTACTGCACCAGAAAGTCCATGGACGAAGACGTCGAACAGTGCGGACATTTTCCATCCACTTTCTGCTGCCAGAGTGCGAAAATACTCAGCATAGTCCCCAATCTTACTTGATGAGATGTGCTGAAAAACTCTGAGTAAAGATGAAGAGTGGAAAAGAGTTGCACAAAGGAGAGTCTCTGGTTACCTGATTCTTAACCAGGTATGGAGGCAGAGGATTCTGGAATAACAGAAGCTATTTCAGCTCTGTCTGAAGGGCAGGAAGCTGACTGCAACTCAAAATGCAGTCCACACTGTGTCAAAAAGGCTCGACAGTCACCAAACTCACTGGAGAAGTGTTCAGGGCTAGACAGCTGAGGTGGGGCCATCTGAACCCCATCTGAACCGCAGGCTGAAGAATAGGTGCGTGGGCAGCGGTGCGGAGGAGGGGCAGGATCCACAGCAGGTGGTGTGGGTGAGGAAGCTGCTAATGTTGCCATATCACCCACCCCTACTTCAGAAAGTGAACCAACACTGGGTGGAGAATTGAGAAACCAAGAGATGAGCCTTTACCCACAATATGTAAAGAATTCTCCGGACTGCATCTATACCTAATCAGATCATATGAAAAGCAATCTACATATTTTTTAAATTAAAAAACACTTACAAAATAAAAAGAATTAAGTTTTTGCTGAGTCACATGACAGGACAGAGACTGGAGACTCAAAAAAGGTGGAGAACTAAAGCTGAAACAACACATTGCTGAGTTTGATTCAACATTCAAGATTCAGAGTGTTTGTTGTCAGATGTTCACGTTTCCCTGTACACTGAAGTTCTTACTATGCTGTCCACATCAAATGCCTTCAATAAAGGTAAAATGAAATATGTGAATACATAAAAATACAATGAAAAATGCAATAAATAAGCTTCCTATATAAAAAGTGTAAACATCAGACGTAAAAATATTAACAAATACAGTATATACACTTCGTCGTTGTGCAGGCAGAAGATGGCAGGGTGGCAGGAAAGCAGACAGCGACAGTTTCAGTCCGCAGCTTCTCCTCCTTCACCACAACCTCCTGCTTATGTGCTAAGAGTTTGGTATTGCTGGTTTCAAATGTTCATGTAATGTATATGTTTGTTTCTGCAGCAGAATTCCTGTTGCTTTCTGAAATGCTGGCTGTTATACTGTTATAGCGTCTGTTCAGTGCACACAGTGTGTGTTTGCAGGCTAGAAAATAACAGGTGTCCACACTGTTCATTACCTTTAATGTTTCATCCTCATGTACAGCACTTTAACTATACATGTTGGAAATTGGCAACAGCAACATAAACTAGAGGCGGGTTGTGTTCATATTTCAAACCACGTTCACACAAACACTTAATCTTTACCTTCAAAGTAAGAAAGCACCACCAAATAGAAATGACGCATCAAGGTGTTATTTTCGCTCCAGTTTTGTCTCTTTAAGTTGAGCTTTTTGGGACCACAGTATTACACACACCTTTTAATGGATGCGGGCAAAACAATCCAGCTTTAATGTAGCACAGGCAAAGACACCACCACCAACATTATGACTTGTAAAAGTGGACACCAGCTCTATTTTAATAAAAAGGAATCCTAATACAATAACTGTAACATGAATGGTAGTCAGTGCTGTGAACAACCACTAACCCTCTAACAATAAACTTTAATTAAAATGTTAAACTAAAGTTCTTCTTGCCAGAGCCAGAAGTGCAGACAAACAGTCCAGACTGTGGAGTTAGTTGATGAAGCTGTGTGTAAATGATGAAAAGCTGTAGTTTGTCTCTGTGTTGAGGTGGACCAGTGATCCTGCAGAGTCCTGTCCTCCCTGTGATGGAGGGACATGATGTCACTCTGCACTGTAAAACAAAGACCCCTCCCTCCAACCTCCCAGCTGGTTTCTATAAAGATGGCTTCTTCATCAGGACTGAGCCTACAGGTCACATGACCATCCACCATGTTTCCAAGTCTGATGAAGGCCTCTACAAGTGTAACATCAGAGGTCGTGGAGAGTCTCCATCCAGCTGGATCTCTGTCACAGGTGAGGAGGTTACCTTTGATTTCAGGACTTATTTCATCCAGAGATTCATTTGACCAGGTGGGATTCTCTCTACAGGTAAACCTACAACCTCAGCTCTGCCTGCATCTGCAAACCAAGGTGAGCAAACTTCTTCTCTCACAGCTGAAAAGTTATTCACTCCCTGACAGAACAGTCAGTGTTTAGGACAGCTTACAAATACAATAAAACACTGAATGCAGTTTTGATGCCACAGTGTTGTAGACTGGAGCCAAAGCTACAACTGTTGGTTTAAAAATGTAATTCAGAAACCAGGACTGCACAGCAGGATGCAGCGGCTACAAGAGAAGGTGGAAAAATAATACTAATATATTTACAAGTAAGTAAGACGCATGTTGCCAGATCTTGTGCTATGTGTTTAATACCAACATTAACTTAAATTTAAAAAAATGCAGAAAACATTTGTTTGAGTTTGATTCAGGCTTCTTCTCTGAAACTCAGCACCTGAAGCACAGAGATCAGTTCAGCAGTGAAGAAGTGACAGTGAGAAAGTAGGAATATCAGGAATGTGGAGAAAACAAATAAAAATCATCTCTCTAACCACATCTTTCTGTCTCTTCCTCCAGCCTCTCTGACTGTGAGTCCCAGCAGCTCTCAGTTTTTCACCTGGACATCTGTCTCTCTGAGCTGTGAGGAGGACGACAGCTCTGCTGGATGGACGCTGAGGAGGAACACAACCAGAAAAATGAGGACTCAGTGTGGAGCTGGCTGGGGAGAACCAGCTGGATCTTCTTGTAACATCAGCTACCTTTTCTATTGGGACAGTGGAGTTTACTGGTGTGAGTCCAGAGAGGGAGCAACCAGTAACACCATCAACATCACTGTCACTGGTAAGATCAGATGGTTGTAATGTCTGGTTTAATGGGTCTAATCAGGATTTACCAGATTAATTACAAACACAGCTCTGAACACTGAGTCAGAGTTATTCACCTTTTTACTTCAAAGGTAAACAATTTAACCCAAAGAGGAAGAAAGCAAAGTTGTACTTCAGGAGAGGGGTGTGCGATATTACGATGTCAGATCACGAACGATTAAAAACTCCCCATGATCTGCCTTTTCAGAGAGATTGTTAGTATCGTGCTACAGTACACGCAGTTGACAGCTGCTCTGCCATTATTGCAAGTCAACGGCCTCGTTTCCTGCGTCCTCCGCTGTCTCCAAAGGCAACACTGTAACTGATGGGCGTCCTAAAATTAATAAATTAATTGCTCTACCTCAAGTGTCTGGGATTTATGGAGTTTGCTGTTGATCAGAAAGTGTTAGTTGTTGCTAAAGTAACTGCTAAGCGCGGCTAACTAGCTGCCGTTATATAATTAGCTCAGTTAGTGGTCATATCTGACTGGGAGCTCGGAGCGCCTGGGAAGTGTTTAACATTACAACTCTACTCAAGCACTGGAGGTTTTCAGGCCAGGATAATGTGAGCGAAGGTCGCCGGATTGGGCACCAGAACCAGAGCCAAGCAAGAGGGCAATGAAACCATGCTCAGCAGCCTCCCAGTGAACACGACATGTATGGGACAAAACATGGAGACCAACAGGGAATCCAGTACTATGTGATTTACAGAGTTTCTTGATGAGCATATACATTTGCTTTATGCTAAACTGTAACTGTGTCTGTATGAATTTGTAGATAGTTAGCTTGGTTAGAAGTGCTGCTAGCTGTCATAATAGCAGAGTCAGCCCCAGGGTGCCAAGAGCCAAACCTGACAAGAAAACCACTTCAGTCCTGTATTCCCTGTCGTCAAACTGTTCTATTTTAAACAAATATCTTGCAAAAAAGTCTCAAAAACCAACATGAAAATGAATCGTGATAAGATCGTACATTGTGATCCTGCCTGAAATAAATCGTGATATATTTTTGCCATATTGCCCACCACTACTTCAGGAGTGGAGAGCTGAGAGAAGCCCAGAGATGAGCCTTAACTCACCATATGTAAAGGATTCTCTAGACTGCATGTATACCTCAGATCACATGAACAAACAACCACTAACCCTCGCAATCAATAACAACAACAATAAACTTTAATTAAAATGTTAAACTAATGTTCTGTCTTACCAGAGCCGGTATTGCAGATAAACAGTCCAGACGGTGGAGTTAGTGTTGATGAAGCTGTGTGTAAATGATGAAATGCTGTAGTTTGTCTCTGTGTTGAGATGGACCAGTGATCCTGCAGAGTCCTGTCCTCCCTGTGATGGAGGGACATGATGTCACTCTGCACTGTAAATCAAGGACCCCTCCCTCCAACCTCCCAGCTGGTTTCTATAAAGATGGCTCCCTCATCAGGACTGAGCCTACAGGTCACATGACCATCCACCATGTTAACAAGTCTGATGAAGGCCTCTACAAGTGTAACATCAGAGGTCGTGGAGAGTCTCCATCCAGCTGGATCTCTGTCACAGGTGAGGAGGTTACCTTTGATTTCAGGACTTATTTCATCCAGAGATTTATCTGACCAGGTGGGATTCTCTCTACAGGTAAACCTGTAACCGGTCCTCCTCCCCCGGCCTCAGACCCACTCCAGCTTATGTTCAGACTGGTGTACTACCTAGTGGTGTTCTGTCCCTACTGCATCTCCACTTTCCTCATGGTGTCTTTTTATCGAGACAGGGCCGCAGGTAACACGCTAAATCATTTGCTGACCTTACAATCTATCAGTCAATCAATAAATAAATCGCTGGTGTTGATGATTCACAGTTGTTTTTAACAGGAAATGACCAAACGGTCTCCATGGTGATTACCCTGCCCACGCAGGGTGAGGAGGGATTGGATAATGACTATGACGTCATCAATGCTGTCATCACAGAGCATCGCTTCTGAGCTTATCCAGTTTTTAAAAAGCCTCGTCTGGATCCTGCCCTCCTTTAAAATTTTAGAACAATTTCCAAATGACCTTTTATAGCAAAGAACAACTGCTGTACTGGAAAACAACAACAACGACTTCCCTGCTTAAAGTCAACAGTAACCTGCTGATGATGGCATGTGCTCAGTCCTGGTACTCCTGGACCACTGATCACAACATCTTGTTAGACAGACTGAGGCACTGGGTGGGGATCTCTGGTACAGCTTTAGAATGGTTTTCATCGTACCTGTCCAATAGGAGGTTCTGTGTGTCTATGAAAAACTGTCTCCTCATTTAGTTCGGTTAAATACGGTGTGCCTCAGGGGTTGGTCTTAGGACCCATTTTATTTTCCTAGGACACATTATCCAGAAACATGGTGTTCCTATTCATATTTACGCTGATGACACACAGCTCTACAGTATCTCACAAAAGTGAGTACACCTCTCACATTTTTGTAAATATTTGATTATATCTTTTCATGTGACAACACTGAAGAAATGACACTTTGACACTACAATGTAGTGAGTGTACAGCTTGTGTAACTGTGTAAATTTGCTGTTCCCTCAAAATAACACACAGCCATTAATGTCTAAGCCGCTGGCAACAAACCTGAGTGCACCCCTAAGTGAAAATGGTCAAATTGGGTCAATATTTTGTGTGGCCAGCATTATTTTCCAAGACTGCCTTAACCCTCTTGGGCATGGAGTTCACCAGATCTTCACAGGTTGCCACTGGAGTCCTCTTCCACGCAAGAAAGACTTGTCTTTGTACTCCTCGCCTAGTTGCCGCCACACACGCTTGACACCATCTGAACCAAATAAGTTTATCTTGGTCTCATCAGACCACAGGACATGGTTCCAGTAATCCATGTCCATCGTCAGCTTGTCTTCAGCAAACTGTTTGCAGGTTTTTTTGTGCATCATCTTTAGAAGAGGCTTCCTTCTGGGACGACAGCCTTCCAGACGAATTTGATGCAGTGTGCAGCATATGGTCTGAGCACTTGCAGGCTGATCCACCACCCCTTCAACTTCTGCAGCAACGCTGGCAGCACTCATACATCTATTTCCTAATGACAACCTCTGGATATGATGCTGAGCACATGCACTCAACTTCTTTGGTCGACCATGGTGAGGCCTGTTCTGACTGGAACCTGTACTGTTGAACCGCTGTATGGTCTTGGCCACCGTGTTGAATCTCAGTTTCAGGGTCATGGTAATCTTCTTTAGCCTAGGCCATCTTTATGTAGAGCAACCATTCTTTTTTGCAGATCATCAGAGAGTTATTTGCCATGAGGTGCCATGTTGAACTTCCAATGACCATTAGGAGGGAGTGTGAGAGCGATCCACACGACACCAGGGAAAATGGCTAATTCGCCCCAATTGGGACATTTTCACTTAGGGATGTGCTCATTTTTGTGGTTTAGACATTAATGGCTGTGTGATGTGTTATTTTAAGTTGACAGCAAATCTACACTGTTATACAAGCTGTACACTCACTACATTGTAGCAAAGTGTCAGTTCTTCAGTGTTGTCACATGAAAAGATATACAAAGATTTGAGGGGTGTACTCACTTTTGTGAGATACTGTACCTGCCCATCAGTTCCACAGACAGACTGCTGAGTTCACTTACTGACTGCCTCTGTGATGTCAAAAATTGGATGTCAAATAATTTCCTCCAACTGAACTCGGACAAAACAGAGATCCTGGTCTTTGGGTCCCATCAAATGCCAAAGCAAATACTGCCATCTGCTGGTTCCCTAGTGAATCAAGCTTGTTTCTATAAATCTTGGCATCAGGTTCAACAGTAATTTAAGTTTCAGTCAGCACATCACAAAGCTTCTGCAATCGTGTTTTTACCATCTTACAAATATATCAAAAATACGATCAATGTTAACTTTTAAGGACACCGAGACCATCATACATGCTTTTATCTCATCACGCCTGGATTACTGCCACAGCCTTTTTACTAGCTTGACCCAAAAATCTATTGATCAACTCCAGACTGTCCAGAACTCAGCTGCCAGGCTTTTAACCAAAACAAACAAATACCATCACATCACCCCTGTTTTAGCTTCATTACACTGGCTCCCAGTATGTTTTAGAATTAACTTTAAAATTTTATTGATTACCTTTCAGGCCTCTCTCCCTGTTATATCTCTGACCTTTTAGTCCCATACGCTCCAGCACATACCTTGAGATCCTCGGGTAGAGGTCTTTTCCAGAGTCTCGACTTAAAACTAAAGGGGGAAAAAAACTTGGCAGTCAGGGCTCAGAGGCTCTGGAACAGCCTGGCTGAGGAGATCAGTGCGGCTGAGTCAGGCAACTCTTTTAAGTCCCTTCTTAAAACATACTTCTATAGGATAGCCTTTCCTGATTTTATTTTATTTTATTTTATTCTGTTTTATATATTTTTTTATATTTACTTTTAACATGTACTTTAGTCAAGTGTTTTTTTTTTGCTTTTATTGTGTATTTGTTTTATCTGTATTTTATTTTCTTTGCTCTTGTGAGAGCACTTTGTAACTTGTTTTTTAAAAAGAGCTCTATAAATAAAGACTATTATTTTTATTATTATTAGTTAATGCTAATGCTACGAAGCTAACATATCAAACCTTTCTAATGCTAATGCGTAATTTATGTAACCTATGTAACTTTTTTTTTAAATCGGTCTTGTTTCACAAAGAAATTGAACACCTGTCTCCTGTGTGAAGGCCTGCAACATTCCAATCCCTCCTCTGAATTCACCAACTTCGCAATAGGACTTTCAGGCTATTTATGATGCATGAACCTCTAGTGGCTGTACAATGGTAGCACATGTGAAAGACTCACATGCTCTACCATTGTACAGCCACTAGAGGTTGCTGCCACAATAAATGTAACTGCACAAACAACATCTAAGGTTGAATTTCTGTTGACAGTTACATTTATTTTGTTACTAAATTACATGTAACTAGTTAATCCCCAACACCGACAATAAAGCATACAAGTGTCACTTCATGTCTGAGTACTGTTACAGCGGTACATGTAAAATAAGTGTTTTAAATGCACTAGTGTTGTAGTCAAGACCGCCTAAATCGAGACCAAGTCAAGACCAGAGATTATCGAGACCAAGACTTTTAGGGGCTGAGACCAAGTCGAGATCAAGTTCCACACATTGCACGGCACGACACGATACTTCTCAGATTGATCTGAAAGATCCACATTAAAACACCCACATACAAACACTAAGCGCTGAAACCAACTTTTATTAACTTATTTTATCTATTCTTTATTTAACACTGCTTTTCCATGCTGCTTACCTTCGCGGGGAGGGGTGACAGTCGTTAACGGGAACAACGCATTTTTAATTAGGTTTATTGGTTGCATTTGAAGCAATATGTTTTACATCCAATCAAAGTTAGGATGTTAACAAATAAATCAGACAGTGCAAAAGCAATTAATTGATATTCCTAAAGTTATGGTCTTGACTGGTCTTGAAATAAAATCCTGAGTCCTCAATGTTTGAGACAAGACCGAGTACAAATGCGGTCAAGTCCGAGACGAGACTAATGGTCTTGGTCTCGAGTATTACAACACTGCTAAGCACTGTATCTTTTCACTTGTTCATTATTCTGGTACAAAAGCTCTTCCTCAACGTTTTCATTCAGCAGAGAAAGTTATTTCTGTTTGTTTGTAAGGCTTCCATCACAACACAGACTTTGCTGAATCCTAAATTTATCTCTGTGGAGATGCTGTATTGTTGCAGCAGGAAGAAAAAAATGGAGTGAGAAATAGTTCCCCAACATCATCGACCTACAGATGTGCATCTACAACAATGTCAGACCTGCACACTTAGAGGCAAAGAATGTAACTAGCTACAACACTTCAGTGAAGCACGTTTATATTTACAGCTGTGGTGGAGTGATAACATCCTGGGAGGACAGGTAGTCCCAGTTGGCTCTACCTGTCAGCTAGGCTAGACCACATCCTGGACATGTCTCTCTATTGGGAACACAATGATGAGCTAATATCCATCTGACTCTAGGAGACAGGAGCCCCACTCATTAACTGTGAACCAAAACTTCTGATTTATTTTAGCCCGTCTCCCCATCAACATGCACTAAGTAAGCTTCAAGTCAGTGGTGCTTGTGGTAGAGATGGTAACACTGAGATGCTGGCTTCACAGCTACTTTAAGGACAGGATCTCTAATCAGAGAGTGGTGTATATATATTAATTAATTAGTATTAGTCTTGAATAATTACAAGTAAGTACATAAGTTGACCTGTTAAAACAAACCTAAACATTTTTGTTTATACATGAAATAAAATCATGTTATCTATGTTATAATCTCTGAAAATACACTACAATTCAACTACTGACCAGAATTAACAATTCTGTCAACAGAGCCCTCTTGTAGCCACATGTGTAACTGCAGCACTTTAATCTGTACAGGGTGAAACACAGCAGATGTAATAAGGACATGGCAACATGGCTTCACATGAGCACCCACCAAATGTGGCTTGAATTCAGCAGTGGCGTTAACAGGCACTCTTACAAGCCACTTCGGTGGATGGCATTCATACAGTTGCATACAGGTCATGATTCCAGTCAGCATTCGAGAAGAGAAGTGTAAGTTTGGATAGTCATTTTTTTTTGTTTGTTTGATTTTTGTTTGAAAATATAAAAGAAGAAACAAAAATGCCATATTTCTGTTGTATGTTGTCTGAATCAAAAAAAACTAATTCATTTTTTTCATTTCTCCATTTCAAGAAAAACATTCATAAAAGCAAGAAAACGTATCAAAATAAAAGGCCCAGAGAGCCTGTTTTTGTTGTTGTTTTTTAATGAAAGTACTTTTTTGGACTTTCTACCGCCCTGCCGGTCTTGACAACATTTGGCTTCTAAGTCAATGTTCTGCAGCCATGCCAGAAATCAGGTTTGAGGTTGAATGATGCCAATGACGATGACGATGACGATGATGAAGTGATGAAGGTGCAGTGTAAAAACATGGAGCACAGCTGGCACTATGACTGAGTGGTAAGTTAACATAAGGTGTCTATAAGAACAAACCAAATGTCTCTATTTAATAATTTAGTTTGAACATAAAAGTGATAAAAACAAAAACAATGCCATATTTCTGTTGGATGTTGTCTGAATCAAAAAAACTCATTCAAATAACATTTGTTTGTTTTGTTGCAAATTCCTTTTTTCTCCATTTCAAGAAATACATTAAGAAAAGGTGGATCAGGTGTCCTGTGAGTAAAAGTAAATATATCAAAAGGCCCTGAGAGCCTGCAGCCTGCAGTCAAGCCAGAAATCAGGTTTGAGGTTGAATGATGACAATGATGATGATGATGATGATGATGATGATGAAGGTGCAGTGTAAAAACATGGAGCACAGCTGGTGCTTTGACTGAGTGGTAAGTTAACATAAGGTGTCAATAAGACCAAACGAAAGGTCTCTATTTTTCAGTTGTCCTTTAATTATTGCCACATGACCATATGCTAATTTTTTTCATATAGGTATGTGCGTTTGTTAAATTATATACAAATACCAAGTTAATATAAAAGACTAAATTGGCAAAAGATGTGATTTGTTTCTCAGTAAGTGTCACCACTGTGGCTTTGCACAACCTGGTCAGTTTTTCACTTTGAAATTCAACATAAAGTAAATTTCCTGTTAACTTTGTGAGAGAAAACCACAAGAGAATGAGTGACACACAAAGAGGAAGGAGGAGGGTTTTACTTGGTGTGACTGGTGAACGTAATGTGTTGATCTCAGATGTCCGAGAGTTAAAATGGAGGAATTGTCTTTACCGTGGCTGCTAGGTAAGTAAGTCTATATTGTTTTGTTCATAGTGTGTATATTAGTGTAGTCTATTCTGTAGTTTGTGTCTGATTTTATACATATATATATTTTATATTATTATTTATTATTGTATGAGTAAGCACATCGTGAGCAATGTTCAATCCTGAGTCAAATTCCTCGTATGTGTACACATACCTGGCAATAAAACTGATTCTGATTCTGATTCTGATTAATGTGTGAATGTTTGTCTCCATGTTGTCTCAAAGATTAGGTCTCAAACATTTCTGGGGATTTTAAAAGCAGCAGTGAGTTACAGAGTGAACAAAATTAACGCAAAGAAAGAAATCAGACAAAGAGCAGGAATTTCAGTGTTGTTTGATAATATGGCAGCAAAGAACAACACAAACATTGTAGCAAGTGTTCATTGCGATTGTTAACAGTGCATAGTTATTCTTACAGTATATAATAGAATAGAAGAAAGAGGATGAAAGCATGTAGAAAAGTTTTATACAGAAAGGTATTTACTGTCCTTAAGTGCCACAGAAGAGAAAAACACACACATGCGAGTCTCAGACCAGAGGTTGACTAATTAAAACACAATTATTAATAATTCAACAAAGTTCAAAGACACAAAAACAAACAAGTTAAACAGGTGGTATTCCTCTTTTTGGCTTTTCCCTCTCCTTTATTGAGTTTTATACTTTTTTTTGTGTGCATGTAACAGGTTTGCAAATTGAAAAAGCTCCAGCCCAAAGGGAGTTCCCATCTCCCACAGAAAGCTCTGCTCTGAACTGCCTGAAAACAGCTTGTTTGTAGTCCAGCCCTTCACTTCCTTTACTTGTGATGTCACAATGAAAACGCGTCATAAAGCTTGCCAAGCGGCTAGCGGGGTCAGGCACGCCCTCAAACCAAGCTAGTCTGAGCGGAGGCCCTTTGGCTCCACTCACCTTTGTTTGGGTTTCCATTGTATCATATCACCTCACCTCCGTCGAGGTTCCAAGCGAGCTGAGGGATACTAAAATATAACGTAAAAACATCGTCACTATTCACTGCATCATCATTGCTGCACCAGACAGAGGCCAGCAACAGAAGGTTTTATATTTTACAGTTTTCGTATGAAATTTCATCACTAAATCCACTTCTGAGAAGTTTTGAGGTGTGAAATCAGCTGTGTAGATTCCGAATATTGACAGTTTTACGAGAAGTGATGGTGGAACAAAAATGTGCTTGAATATTTTCGGAGTTGAGGAGCTCCGCGAGTGTCTGCGGGGGAAGCCTGTGCCAACCTGCGGGAGGAGCATGTGAGGCCGGCCAGCCGCCCGATCACAGAGCCCTCTGCTCCCGCCGTCACACAGACCCCTGCAGCAACAACAGCAGAGTAAAACACAGCTTATTTCTTACGACCTGCCCTTCTCTGCTTCTGATTGGCTAGTAGTCCTTACCTGAGAACTGCGCATGTGCAACAGAGAAAAGTATGAGAAAAATATGGGTTTGAGTCCTGTCCTCCCTGTGATGGAGGGACATGATGTCACTCTGCACTCTAAAACAAAGACACCTCCCAGCTGGTTTCTATAAAGATGGCTCCCTCATCAGGACTGAGCCTACAGGTCACATGACCATCCACCATGTTAACAAGTCTGATGAAGGCCTCTACAAGTGTGACATCAGAGGTCGTGGAGAGTCTCCATCCAGCTGGATCTCTGTCACAGGTGAGGA
The DNA here is from genome assembly GCF_014851395.1 of Micropterus salmoides. NCBI lineage: Eukaryota > Metazoa > Chordata > Actinopteri > Centrarchiformes > Centrarchidae > Micropterus > Micropterus salmoides. The sequence continues at coordinate 42,045,766 of NW_024041150.1, read as the reverse complement.
GGTTACCTTTGATTTCAGGATTTATTTCATCCAGAGATTTATCTGACCAGGTGGGATTCTCTCTACAGGTAAATCTATAACCACAGCCCCGCCCACTCCGACAACCCCGCCCTAAATATCTTAGATGAAGATAAATTAAGTACATTTTCTTTCTAACCTGTTCTGACTGCAGTAAATGACCTGCCAGTCTCTATGGTGATGACCCCGTCTACCCAGCCTGAGGAGGGATTGGATGATGACTATGATGATGTCATAAACTCTGCTGTCACCACAGAGCATCACTTCTGAGCTGATCCAGTGTGTTCAGTGTGTTCTGGTTCTTAATGAAGCTAAAATGTTTGAGTCATCAGCAAATAAACCTCAGATTTCCTTCATAGATCACAAACAGCAGAGGACCCACAACACTTCCCTGTGGAACTCCTCATGTTCTAGTTTGACTTGTAGATGATGTTGAACTCAGGATCTCAGACTTAAGCAGAAGCAACAGTCTCACTTCAAACTCTTCTAATCTTGAACGTGATACATAATACAGACCCCTGGACAAGTGGACAAAACTGTCAACCTGTTTTTGATCCAAATGAAAGCTGATAGTTGGTCAGGTTGTGATTTGAGTTTTTTTATTCTTCATTTGTTTGTTTGGTTAATTTTTTCAATTACTACTTTAAAAGTTTTTAATAAACCCAGGGGCATAGCACAAAATTCTGGGCTCTATCCAAGCAGTCTCTGTGGGCCCCCCTCCCCTCTTGGTCCCTGTCTCTCATGAGTCTGCAGAGTTTGAAATCTCACCACATTTCAACCCTCTTTTCTCAACACACTGTATCCTACAATTACTTTATTATGGTTAAACCAGGTTTGCTATGAGTATCATGCTTAAATGGGGTTAGGGATAGCTTAACTCATAACTAATTTCCCTCATGTTTATTAAAGCATTCATCTTTCCCAATGTATAAGACAACGCTAAAATAATACCATCTTAGTTGTCATAGCCCTACATTGAGAAAATGCTTACTATACTGCATAAAAAAAACTGAACAAGACATATATCTCATTTGCAGAAACAAGAAGACAATAAAATCAGCTTTCAAATAAATGATAGCCTTTACAATGACATTTGTATAATTTCAGTACATTTAATATATCTTTGTGTCCACGTCCACAGTGTAAGTTAGTGGTTCAAAGGCATGTAGGCCTAAAGGCTAAATAATTAAAACTTTCAAAAGTTCAATTTATGATGCTGATATCAATGTTTGTTCTAGCCTACTATGCAAATATGCATCAAGCTAGATTCCTGCCTTCAACCTGCTGATAGTAACTTAAACCAGGGGTCCCTAACTACTTTTGTTAAATAATGTTTTTATTCAGGCTTCATTAGCATACTAGTGTTTCTACTAGTGTCATACTAAATGTTTTTACTGCCTATATCACTCTGAAAAGCCAAGGAGCCTTTATAATTTCCACCTGTTCCACCTGTTTCCTATTCCATTTGCACAACAGCATGTGAAATTTATTGTCAATCAGTGTTGTTTCCTTAAGTGTTCAGTTAATAAGTTTGATTTCACAGGAGTGTGATTGACTTGGAGTTACATTGTGTTGTTTAAGTGTTCCCTTTAGTTTTTTGAGCAGTGTATTATCACACAATAATTGGTCTTTTTCCACAATTATGTGAGCAGTCATAATCTGAATTTTTATTCTGATTTGTAAACCGAAAGTTATGCATGGAAGATAAATCAGGTGACTCCCTGATGGAACTGCATGATGAATAAGTATCTGCCTTCACTTGTCATCATTGAGGAGACCATTCATTTTGACCAAATCCCCAACTCTGTTTGTAGAAATGCAGACCCAAACTAACCTCCCGCAACACAAGGGAGGCCAAATTAGCCTCCCTTGTGTTGCTGTAACGTAGCAAACAGGGACGTTTCATTGGGACGCTGAAGGGTGCCTTTAGCGTAAAATCCTTACGCTTTGTCACGCTGTCTGAAAGCTGTCTGTCAGTTATGATGCATTCAGATGAGAATGTGTTGGTTTAGAGGAGCACTTTAATTTGTAAATCTTTACACTTGATTATGCAACAGAAATTATAAAAAGAATTAAAGAGATTTGATTTTGATTTTTCTTCTGTTCACTCACTTAATTTTGGCATTTGATGAATATAATCTATTAACACTGTGAGTCCGGTGTGACAAAGTATGTGTACATACACCTGGCCAATAAAATGACTGATGTGTTTTCATCCTAAATTTGAGTTGCAATAACTTCTACAAGCCACCAGATGTCACTGTGCTTTCTGTTTCCACAAAGCTTCAGGGGCACTTCCACACTCAGTCACCACCTGCACTGCTTTAATATAAACTAGATACAGCACCGGGTGAATTTGCAACACCGTTTAAGGTTGTATTTGGTTTGATGATGATTTGGTGACATGACCATCCACCATGTTAACAAGTCTGATGAAGGACTCTATAAGTGTGACATCAGCGGTCATGGAGAGTCTCCATCCAGCTGGATCTCTGCTCTGACTGCAGAAAATGACCTGCCCGCCTCTATAACAATGACCCTGCCCACTCAGGCTGAGGAAGGTTCGGGTGATGACTATGGGCAAATAAACCTCACATTTCCTTCATAGATCACAAACAGCAGAGGACCCGCAACACTTCCCTGTGGAACTCCTCATGTTCTAGTTTGACTTGTAGATGATGTTGAACTCAGGATCTCAGACTTCAGCAGTAGGGGGGGGGTATTTTTATAGATGTATATTTGTTTGGTAAATTATATACAAATACAAAGTTAATACATATAAAAAACTAAATTGGCAAAAGATGTGATTTGTCTCTCAGTAAGTGTCACCATTGTGGCTCTGCACAACCTGGTCAGTTTTCCACTGAGACTTAACATGAAGTATATTTCCTGTTAACTTTGTGAGAGAAAACCACAAGAGTACGAGTGACACACAAAGAGGAAGGAGGAGGGTTTTACTTGGTGTGACTGAACATTAATGTGTTGATCTCAGATGACCAAGAGTTAAAATGGAGAAATCATCTTTACCGCGGCTGCTTGGTAAGTACGAATCTACTTAATGTGTGAATGTTTGTCTCCACATTATCTCAAAGATTAGGTCTCAAACATTTCTGGTGATTTTTAGAGCAACAGTAAGTTATAGAGAAAAGTAAAAAAGTTTTAAAGTTTTATACAAAAAGGTAAAGTGCTACAGAAGAGAAAAGCACACACATGCCAGGTTCGGAACAGAGGTTGACTTTTCAACCTCTAATAATGTGACACATCACTATCTTTAATTTAACAAAGTTAAAATACACAAAAACAAACAAGTTAAAATAGGGTTATTACATTTAATGGCACTTTAAGTGTATAATGGACAGTTGAAAATGTTCAGTGTGGCTCCAGGGCCAAAGCTGCTGCCACCTGCTGAGCTCCTCCAAGCTCTCAGTCCTCCTTCTGGCTGCCTGATGTTGAGAAAAGCAACCCTAAATGACAAAGTGGGACAGCAGTCAGGGAGTGTGACAACCCCTCCCAGGCACTAGGTATCCTGTGTCCTGTCTTTTTGTTATTGTCTTATCTTGCAGGATGGGGGCTGGGAGGTCGTCATCAGCGGGCCTGATGTTTGGGAGCAATAAAGCTCACATCCTTTTTGTCTTTCTGGCTCTCTCATCACGGGTGCAGCTATCGATTGCTTTTGTGTTCTCACTGACATTTCACCCACCCACACACTGACATGACTGACACTGATTCACGTTATTATCTTTGTTAAATATTACTTTGTAAAATAAACCGTTACTTTTTTCGTGCAAGCTCGTTTTGTCTCCCATATGTCGCAGCCATAGTGCCGGGCTGTGACAAATGGGGGCTCGTCCAGTCCTTATGACTCGGTGTCTGCTTGACGGCGGAGGTTAGTTGTGGTCTAGTATTAAGTTGTGTGCCTCATTTTGTGAATGAGTTGTACAATCTGGTTGTTTGGGAGACATTGATGAGCTGTTTTGTGAACGAGACCCAGACACCTTTTTCTCACTTATTGAGCGGGTAGCAGAGAGTAGACAGTGGTCAGACTCTGACTGCACATTACTCTTGCAATGTGTGTTGACAGGTAAGCACAGAAGGCCTACTCTGCTCTCATTGTGGCTGAAAGTAAAGTTTATGTGACCGTCAAGGCTGCAGTGTTTATGGCTTGTGAGTTGGTGCTGGAGAGAAGTGTAGCTTGGAGGTGATGGGGAGTGATACTGTAAGAGATGAGAGTGAGAGATACTGGGGCTTTTCATTCACATATTGTGAGCTCTGTGTTGCCATTTTCTCGGGAGAGCACGTGCTGACACGGGGAATGGGTTTAATCGTGCTGCCTAGACTGACACTTAACTGTGGTTTGGTCCAAGGTGAGGTTGCCATGGGCATAAGGCCGGCACTACCAATTGAAGGAGTGCACATCATTCTAGAGAACGACCTGGCTGGTAACCATAAATTGTACGCTTCACAGTGCTTGGATCAGTCCTTTGGCTAACTTGGCTAAGCTTGTCTTAATATCAGAATAAACACAACAACCAAATATAAAAGCAAATAAACATGTAAAATACAAAAGAAAATAACTAAACGTGCAAAACTAAAACAACTCAAAACCCACACAAGACAAGCAAATACTTAGACCAGTAACTATCAAGTCTTTAATTGTAACGTGCAACACACACAGGCAAAACAGGAAATGGAGGTCTCTTCTGATGCAGTCTTTAACTATCCTAAAATCTGTCAATCCACCCTCAACACAAGGGAAACAGGCTTCAGCTCCACAATCCAACACACTTTTACTCTCTGGAATGAAGTAGATAATGCGTAGGAGAGGTTCTTATTTGGAAAAGGAGGGGGGAAGGAATCCTCATGTTCCTCACCAGCATCCTACGAGCAGCTTTCCCTCCAGTCAACCCGGCCGCTGCTTGAACTTGTCTACCTCAAAGATTGTGCATCCTACATGGTAAATGGTCTGTATTTGTATAGCATTTACATTTACATTTACTCATTTGGCAGACGCTTTTATCCAAAGTGACTTACATTTGAGGAACAACATACAAGCATCAACAGAGCATCAACTACAGGTCTACAACTGACAATACATACTAGTAAGAGCAGTAATAAATACTAGTAAGAGCTCACAGTACATATCACATCAATGGGGTAGATACCTAGGGAAGGAAGTAAGAGTTAACCAAAAGTGCAATCAAAACAAAAAGTGCAATCAATACAAGATCATTGTGGGGGATAGAAGAAGAAGAGCACAGGAAGTGCATGTTAGAGGTTAGGAGTTAGACGTGTTATAAGACCTTTGTTGTCTTCCGACCACTCAAAACGCTTTACACTTCGTTACATTCACCCATTCACACACATTCATACACTGAGCCTAAGTGCTCAAACGGAAACTAACACTCACACAGATTCATACACTGATGAGCCATCGGGGGCTCAGTATCTTGCCCAAGAAGGGGCGATTCTAGGATCAGACCTTTAGGGGTGCTCAGCCCCTAATGAGAATGTAGCATGCATACAATGCCTTGCAAAAGTGGTGGGGACATGCTGGAGACATCTCCCCACCCGGCTGATTTTGTCCCCATCACTTTTTGAGAGCATTTGTTAACAATCTTCTGAAAAAAAAGCACCAAGAAATGTTAACTAACAAATGAAAACGCTTTGAGAAAGGTTTATTTGCACAATAAGAAAACATGCAATGCAATATAGTTTTCCTTCATATAAAAACAGACATTTCCACCGTAAATTGGAGCAGAAAATGTCTCCCGAATGCAGGAAATTACCAGTTTAATGCTAAAAATCTTGCCTTGTCTTGTTCTTGTTCATATATATAAATATATATATATATATATGTGTATGTGTTTATGTATGTATGTATATGTGTATGGTATGTAATAAATGCATTTTATAAATGTACATAATAAATGCATTACTAATTGTGCACCTATTTATTCATTAGTCGGTTAAGTTGGCGCATTCAGCTGCCTCTTGTCTCAACATCTTTTTCTTCTTAATTCTTATATTTTCGGCACCACACATTTCTTTTTCCTCTTTCTTTCTTTTCCCATATTTACCGTCTCTGTTGCACTTGTCACACAACCCTGGGCTGAGTTCAGCCCCGACAAATGTAGCAAACCGGTGTAAAAGGTTTTTGGATTAAACTCGCCCCAGAGGGAAAGTAAACACCTCTCATCGGCGCCGTTGAGATAATCAGAATTCAGCCAAGTTGGGAGGGGCCGCTCGTATCCCTCCTCAATATTGAAAGTATTAGTTTGGCCCCGAGAGACAGACACACAAGCAGCGTTCCGCAAAAGCTGACCTGTTGGCCAGCGCGTTTGCGGATCATTCAGTAAAACATTAGAAACTGAAAAATGTCTGTATTCAGGGACAATAAATCCGTTTAATATAAGAAAAGCCTTATCAAACTGTAGGCTAATTGGTTGTCCCTTCTCTTGCTTTCCAAAATCTAAAATTGGAGGACATAAAATAATATAAAAAATCGCTCCTATGCCCAAGGACACTTCGAAACACATTCTGACATGGTCTGTTTGTGGAAATTGGACTAAAAACAATTGCATGTGTATGTAAATAAAATTAGTTTTTTCCTTATCTAATATAAATGTGTGGTGGTTTTCTACAAACAGGTTGCTCTGTTTTGTAGAAGTACGTCTTGTTTCATGTTAAAACCACAAACCAACCTGAGTGTGATTTCTCTTTAGTTCTGACCTCACTGCTGAGCTGCACAACAAACCAAGGTGAGAAAACTTCTTCTGTCACAGCCACAGTGTGCAGTCTGCAACACTGAGTGGTTAACAGATAAAAAAGATGTTTACAAACATGTTGCCAGATCTCAACCAACACTGAAAACATGCAGAAAACTTTCATCTATCAGCTCAAATCTGAGTTTAATTCAGTGCCTGAAACTCAGAGATCAGTTCAGCAGGGAAGAAGTGAGAAAGTAGGAATATGAGGAATGTGGAGAAAATTAATGCAAATGTTCTCTCTAACCACATCTTTCTGTCTCTTCCTCCAGCCTCTCTGACTGTGAGTCCCAGCAGCTCTCAGCTGTTTAAAGATCAGTTTGTCTCTCTGAGCTGTGAGGAGGACGACAGCTCTGCTGGATGGACGCTGAGGAGGAACACAACCAGAAGAACCAGGACTCAATGTGATGACTGGGGAAGATCAGCTGGTTCTTCCTGCAACATCAGTTACATTTTCCCAGTAGACAGCGGAGTTTACTGGTGTGAGTCCAGAGAGGGAGCAACCAGTAACACCATCAACATCACTGTCACTGGTAAGATCAGACTGTGGAGTTAGTGTTGATGAAGCTGTGTGTAAATGATGAAATGCTGTAGTTTGTCTCTGTGTTGAGGTGGACCAGTGATCCTGCAGAGTCCTGTCCTCCCTGTGATGGAGGGACATGATGTCACTCTGCACTGTAAAACAAAGACCCCTCCCTCCAACCTCCCAGCTGGTTTCTATAAAGATGGCTCCCTCATCAGGACTGAGCCTACAGGTCACATGACCATCCACCATGTTAACAAGTCTGATGAAGGCCTCTACAAGTGTAACATCAGCGGTCGTGGAGAGTCTCCATCCAGCTGGATCTCTGTCACAGGTGAGGAGGTTACCTTTGATTTCAGGACTCATTTCATCCAGAGATTTACCTGACCAGGTGGGATTCTCTCTACAGGTAAACCTACAACCTCAGCTCTGCCCACCCCGACAACCCCGCCTCCTCCAACACCACCTGCCTCAGCCCCCTTCCAGCTTGTGTTCAGACTGATCTGCCACCTGGTGGTCTTCTGTCCGTACTTCATCTCCACTGTCCTCATGGTGTCTTTATATCGACACAGGGCCACAGGTAACACTGAATCATTCACTGATCTTACAATAAGTCAATTCATAAAATCAATCAATACATTTATCAGAGAATTTTATCCAAAGCAACTTACAATTACTACTGTATACATGTCAGATGTCGCACACCTATGGAGCAACTAGGAGTTAAGTTCCATGCTCAGAGGCACATTGGTGGAATTGAACCCAGGTCTCTCACACCAAAGACATTTGTCTTATCCACTGCACCATCATCACCACCATCAATGACATCAGTGATTGACAGTTAGATGAAGATAAATTAAGTAAATTTTATTTCTAACCTGCTCTGAGTGCAGGACATGACCTGCCAGTCTCTATGGTGATGACCCCGTCTACCCAGGCTGAGGAGGGATTGGATGATGACTATGATGATGTCACCACAGAGCATCACTTCTGAGCTGATCCAGTGTGTTCTGGTTCTTTAATGAAGCTAAAACGTTTGATTCATCAGCAAATAAACCTCAGATATCACAAACAGCAGAGGACCCAGATCATTATCAGGATTAACTCTGTCAGGTTTAGTGAAGCTTTATCACTCAGAGAAAGACTGACTGTGGTGAACTTGATTCATGATACAGACCCCTGGACAAATGGACAAAGCTGTCGACATGTTTTTGGTCCAAATAAAAGCTCAGGTTCAGGTTCTGGTTTGAGTTTTGTTGTTACTCTTGCTTGTTTGGTTTAGATGTTAAACAGGGTGATATGTTTACTTTTTATTTACTTTAAAAGTTTTCAATAAACTTCACAAAATTGACCAAACCTCAGTCTCTGTGTCATGCTAAGTTACAAGTTATACAGAGGATGTATCATGTTTTTGGGTTTGGTGCAACGGTAGACAGAACGGACCCAAACGCAACGCTGAGGGTTTGAAAAGGAGGTTTGAGGAAAAAGGGGGACGAGGAGGGACGGGAGGAAAGAGGGGGAGTGGCAGACGAGGACGCGGGGGACCGAGTAGCTGGAGGAGCGGAAGGTGCTTAGGCTGGAGGTTCGAGGCAGGCTGGCAGACGGGGAGGAGAGGACGCAGTGACCGGGGACCCGGCGGGGTGCAAGGGGGGAAGCCGGAGGGCGTCATGGAGGCGGCGAGAGGAGGAGGAGGCTGGCGTGCAAGCCCGGCTGGCCGAACTGGGAGGCAGAGGTGAGTGAACCTGGCAGGAGGAAACAGACAGACAGGGTTAGTAGGTAACTGGGACATGAAGCAAAGGGAAATTTCAAAAGAGCCAGAACGAAGCGACGACACCAAGTCAGGAGCTGCGACGATCGAGCGAGGATGGAGTGGAAAGCCGGGGTAGAAATACTGGTCGTGATGAGGCTGATGGCTGGCAGGTGCGGCGATGGAGGTTAACGAGGTGCAGGTGTGGGTAGCCAGCCGGGCTAGAGAGGGAAAGAGAAGGCACAGGAGAAACCAGAATGCGAGGGAAAGGAGAAACAGGACACTCACCAACAGCCGGGCTGTCACCGCGACATTTGGCTTTTTATTTGTTCATCTTTGTTGTGTTTCTGCCATTTCCTCCTGTGTTTATCACTCCCCGCCTCCTGTGTTCTTGGTTTTTTGTCAGTTGTTCGTTTGTTTCTGTGCTCTGTTTTTTTTTTTTTTAAGTCGCCCTCGTGCGTCTTTGTGACTTTTACTTCCTGGTTTGTTTTGGAGCGTCCGATGTCTTTGTCTTATTAGTCCCATGTGTCTCACCTGTGTTACAGTTACCCTGCCCCCTCTATATAACGGTAGGTTTGTTTGTTCCCTTTTGTCAGATCCTTGTAGCTTGTTGTGCTCTTTCAAATGTGTTCCAGTTTTTAATCTTGCTTGTTTTGTTTGTAGATCTTTGTTGCACTTTTGCCTTCTTTTGATTTTGATTGGCTGTTTTGATTTTGTTTCTTTATGGATTTGTTTGGACTCAGCCACTCTCCACTAGGGGTGGGGGAAATAATTGATTTTTAGATGCATCGCGATGGGGACTTGGACGATTATGGATCGATTCACAAATGTCAATAATATTTGTATTGGATAAGGTCATTAGTAATTTTCACCAGTTCTGTCTCTGTGCTATGATGATCTCTAAATCCTGAGTGACAATCCTCAAATAAACTCTTGCTCTGTAGAAAGTCACACAGCTGTTTGGCGACTGCTTTCTCAAGCGTCTTTGGGAGAAATGGAAGGTTAAATATAGGTTTACAGTTTGCTAAAACCCCTCAAAAGCGGAAGAGGTTTAATTACAGCTACTTTAAAGTACTGTGGTACATAGCCTGTTGCCAATGTTTGCCTTAACTTGTGAGTTTCTGTGTTATACTACGGGGCTAACGGTACATGGTGAAACCAGAGGTGTTAAACACAACAGATGTAATAAGGACATGTGCTTATGTACAAAATGAAGAAAACGTGGGTTGAATTCAGCAGTGGCTTGCCACAGTCACTCTTACTAGCCATTTTTGCGGATGGCATTCATAAAGTTGCCCCCTAAAAGTCATGAGTCAGGTCAGCAGTCGGGAAGAGAGGTATACATTTGAATAGTTTGTTTTTATAATTGTTTTGTTTTTTGTATGGACCTAAAAGTGAAGAAGCAAAAAACAGAGGAATATTTCCATGAATCAAAAAAAACTAATTAAAATAACTGTCCAATTTTGTTTCATTTTTTTTGTTTCTCTGTTTGAAGAAATAAACTAAGTAAAGACAGACAGGTGGGTCAGGTGACCCGTAAGTAAAAGTGTATATATAACAAAATATATGAATTTCTTGGGGGGACTTTTACAGGCCTGTCGGTCTTGAGAGCCTTTTGGCTTCAAAGTCAATGTTCTGCAGCCATGCCAGAATACAGGGGTGAGGTTGAATGATGATGATGATGAAGGTACAGTGTAAAAACATGAGCACAGCTGGTGACTATGACTGGGTTTCTGACAAGAACAAACCACATGTCTCTATTTTTCAATTGTCCTTTATTTATTGCCACATGATCATATGTTGTTCATCATATGTTTATAGATGTATATTTGTTTGGTAAATTATATACAAATACCAAGTTAATACATGCTGTCTATAAAAGACTAAATTGGCAAAAGATGTGATTTGTCTCTCAGTAAGTGTCACCACTGTGCCTCTGCACAACCTGGTCAGTTTTTCAATTTGAGCCTCAACATAAAGTTTATTTCCTGTTAACTATGTGAGAAAACCACGAGAGAACGAGTGACACACAAAGAGGAAGGAGGAGGGTTTTACTTGGTTTGACTGGTGAACGTTAATGTGTTGATCTCAGATGGCCGAGAGTTAAAATGGAGAAATCATCTTTACCGCGGCTGCTTGGTAAGTAAGAATCTACTTAATGTGTGAATGTTTGTCTCCACGTTGTCTCAAAGATTAGGTCTAAAACATTTCTGGTGATTTTGAAAGCAACAGCGAGTTATAGAGTGAACAACATGAATACAAAGACAGAAATCAGCCAAACAGATCGTGTACATGTTAACTGCAACAACAGAGCAGGAATTTCAGTGTTGTTTGATAATATGGCACCAAAAAGCAACACAAACATTACAGCAAGTGTTCATTGCAATTGTTAACAGTAGTTATTCCTACCGTATATCATAAAATAGAAGAAAGAGGTTGAAAGCATGTAGAAAGTTTTATACAGAAAGGTATTTACTATCCTGAAGTGCTACAGAAGAGAAAAGCACACACATGCCAAGCTCGGACCAGAGGATGACTATTTAAAACACAATTATTAAGAATTTAACAAAGTTAAAATACACAAAAACAAACAAGTTAAAACAGGGTTTATTCATTTATTGGCACCTTAATTGTTTATAAAATTGACAGTGGCAAATACTCCGGGGCCAAAGCTGCTCAGTGTGTTTCCAGAATCCTCCAGTACGCTTTGTTCCACCTGCTGAGCTCCTCCAAGCTCTCAGTCCTCCTTCTGGCTGCCTGATGGTGAGAAACAGTAACCTTAAATGACCGAGTGGTGACAGCAGTCAAGGAGTCATGTAAACTATATGCTTCACAGTGCTTGGATCAGTCCTTTGGCTAACTCAGCTAAGCTTGTCTTAATATAAGAATAAACACAACAACCAAATATAAAAGCAAAAAACTAAATAAGTAAACGTGCAAAACTAAAAACAACTCAAAACCCACACAAGACAAGCAACTAGACCAGTAACTATTAAGTCTTTAATTGTAATGTGCCACACAGAGGCAACACAGGAAATGGAGGTCTCTTCTGAGGCTGTCTTTAAATATCCTAAAATCCATCCATCCACCCTACACACAAGGGAAACAGGCTTCAGCTCAGCTATCCAACTCTCTGGAACAAAGTAGATAATGCGTAGGAGAGGCCCCAACGCCATCTTTCACTCCTACTGCGTCGAAGGTTCCATGTCCTGACTGCTCTGTTTGGGGAAATAAATCAAAATTGTATGTCTCCTTAATAAAATACAATTTGTTATTTCCAAAGCTAATATCAATGTGTGGCTGTTGTTCTGTTTTGTAGAAAGTCCAATGTCTTGTTTCATGTAAAACCTAAACCAACCTGAGTGTGTTTTCTCTTTAGTTCTGACCTCACTGCTGAGCTGCACAACAAACCAAGGTGAGAAAACTTCTGTCACTGCCAAAGCTGTCCAGACTGCAACACTGAGTGGCTAAGAGATAATGAATAAAAAAACTCATGTAGGCACACCTCAACCAACGTTATAAGTATGCAGAAAACATTTGGGAAAATCAAATCAGTGGGATTCGAATTTCTTCTCTGAAACTCAGCGACTGAAACACAGAGATCAGTTCAGCAGGGAAGAAGTGACAGTGAGAAAGTAGGAATATCAGGAACGTGGAGAAAATGAATGCAAATGTTCTCTCTAACCACATCTTTCTGTCTCTTCCTCCAGCCTCTCTGACTGTGAGTCCCAGCAGCTCTCAGCTGTTTAAAGATCAGTTTGTCTCTCTGAGCTGTGAGGAGGACGACAGCTCTGCTGGATGGACGCTGAGGAGGAACACAACCAGAGAAACCAGGACTCAGTGTGACGACTGGGGAGGAGAACCAGCTGGTTCTTCCTGTTACATCAGTTACATTTTCCCATGGGACAGTGGAGTTTACTGGTGTGAGTCCAGAGAGGGAGCAACCAGTAACACCATCAACATCACTGTCACTGGTAAGATCAGACTGTGGAGTTAGTGTTAATGAAGCTGTGTGTAAATGATGAAATGCTGTAGTTTGTCTCTGTGTTGAGGTGGACCAGTGATCCTGCAGAGTCCTGTCCTCCCTGTGATGGAGGGACATGATGTCACTCTGCACTGTAAAACAAAGACCCCTCCCTCCAACCTCCCAGCTGGTTTCTATAAAGATGGCTCCCTCATCAGGACTGAGCCTACAGGTCACATGACCATCCACCATGTTTCCAAGTCTGATGAAGGCCTCTACAAGTGTGACATCAGCGGTCGTGGAGAGTCTCCATCCAGCTGGATCTCTGTCACAGGTGAGGAGGTTACCTTTGATTTCAGGACTTATTTCATCCAGAGATTCATTTGACCAGGTGGGATTCTCTCTACAGGTAAACCTACAACCTCAGCTCTGCCCACCCCGCCTCCTCCATCGCCACCTGCCTCAGCCCCCCTCCAACTTGTGTTCAGACTGATCTACCACCTGGTGGTCTTCTGTCCGTACTGCATCTCCACTGTCCTCATGGTGTCTTTATATCGACACAGGGCCACAGGTAACATTGAATTATTCACTGATCTTACAATCAATCAATCAATCAATTAATAGATCAATCATTACCTTTATTAATTTAGCTGATGCTTACTGATTGATATTTTCTTTCTACCCTGCTCTGACTGCAGGAAATGACCTGCCCGTCTCTATGGTGATGACCCCGTCTACCCAGGCTGAGGAGGGATTGAATAATGACTATGATGACGTCATCACTGCTGTCACCACAGAGCATCACTTCTGAGCTGATCCAGTGTGTTGTGGTTCTTAAATGAAGATAAAATCTTTACGTCATCAGCAAATAAACCTCAGATTTCATGATACAGACCCCTGGACAAATGGACAAAGCTGTCGACATGTTTTTGGTCCAAATAAAAGCTCAGGTTCAGGTTCAGGTTTGAGTTTTGTTGTTACTCTTGCTTGTTTGGTTTAGATGTTTTAAAACAGGGTGATATGTTTACTTTTTATTTACTTTTAAAGTTTTCAATAAACTTCACAAAATTGACCAAACCTCAGTCTCTGTCATGCTAAGTTGCAAGTTATACAGAGGATGTATCATGTTTTGGGTTTGGCTTTTTATTTGTTCATCTTTGTTGTGTTTCTGCCATTTCCTCCTGTGTTTATCACTCCCCGCCTCCTGTGTTCTTGTTTTTTTGTCAGTTGTTTGTTTGTTTCTGTGCTCTGTTTTTATTTTTTTTAAGTCGTTCTTGTGCGTCTTTGTGAGTTTTACTTCCTGGTTTGTTTTGGAGCGTCCGGTGTCTTTGTCTAGCTTTGTTTCCTGTTCAGTCTTATTAGTCCCATGTGTCTCACCTGTGTTACAGTTACCCTGCCCCCTCTATTTAACGGTAGGTTTGTTTGTTCCCTTTTGTCAGATCCTTGTAGCTTGTTGTGCTCTTTCAAATGTGTTCCAGTTTTTAATCTTGCTTGTTTTGTTTGTGGATCTTTGTTGCACTTTTGCCTTCTTTTGATTTTGATTGGCTGTTTTGATTTTGTTTCTTTATGGATTTGTTTGGACTCAGCCACTCTCCACTAGGGGTGGGGGAAATAATTGATTTTTAGATGCATCGCGATGGGGACTTGGACGATTATGGATCGATTCACAAATGTCAATAATATTTGTATTGGATAAGGTCATTAGTAATTTTCACCAGTTCTGTCTCTGTGCTATGATGATCTCTAAATCCTGAGTGACAATCCTCAAATAAACTCTTGCTCTGTAGAAAGTCACACAGCTGTTTGGCGACTGCTTTCTCAAGCATCTTTGGGAGAAATGGAAGGTTAAATATAGGTTTACAGTTTGCTAAAACCCCTCGATCAAAAGCGGAAGAGGTTTAATTACAGCTACTTTAAAGTACTGTGGTACATAGCCTGTTGCCAATGTTTGCCTTAACTTGTGAGTTTCTGTGTTATACTACGGGGCTAACGGTACATGGTGAAACCAGAGGTGTTAAACACAACAGATGTAATAAGGACATGTGCTTATGTACAAAATGAAGAAAACGTGGGTTGAATTCAGCAGTGGCTTGCCACAGTCACTCTTACTAGCCATTTTTGCGGATGGCATTCGTAAAGTTGCCCCCTAAAAGTCGGGAAGAGAGGTATACATTTGAATAGTTTGTTTTTATAATTGTTTTGTTTTGTTTTTTGTATGGACCTAAAAGTGAAGAAACAAAAAACAGACCAATATTTCCATGAATCAAAAAAAACTAAAATAACTGTCCAATTTTGTTTAATTTTTTTGTTTCTCTGTTTGAAGAAATAAACTAAGTAAAGACAGACAGGTGGGTCAGGTGACCCGTAAGTAAAAGTAAATATAACAAAATATATGAATTTCTTGGGGGGACTTTTACAGGCCTATCGGTCTTGAGAGCCTTTTTGGCTTCAAAGTCAATGTTCTGCAGCCATGCCAGAATACAGGGGTGAGGTTGAATGATGATGATGATGAAGGTACAGTGTAAAAACATTGAGCACAGCTGGTGACTATCACTGGGTTTCTGACAAGAACAAACGTCTCGGGTTACGTATGTAACCCTGGTTCCCCGAGAAGGGGAACGAGAGACTGCGTCGGTTACGACACTATGGGAACGCCTCTAGGCGAAGCAGGTCTGAACGTGAATGAAATCACTCCAATCCTATTGGCCTGTTGCTAGAACGGTAAGGTGTGACGGAATAACCGGAGGAGTATAAAGCACACCTGTACACACTCATCATTAGCTTAAACTATGAAGCAGGCGCTTCAGGCGGCGGACCGACGCAGTCTCTCGTTCCCCTTCTCGGGGAACCAGGGTTACATACGTAACCCGAGACGTTCCCCTTCGAGGGAACTCGAACTGCGTCGGTTACGACACTATGGGAACGAGATACCCACTAAACCGTGCCGAAAACCCCGCCTGCCCCTGTGTGCAATAAGGTGGCACTACTAAGAGGAGAGCGCATGAGTGCCAGGTGCCGAAGGAAGGTCAAGACTGTAAAACCGAATAAATGTGTGCGGAGTGGCCCAGCCAGCCGCTAAACAACATCCTGCAAGAGGCCCCGGAAAGGGGGCTCGAGAGGCCGCCTTGCCTCTGGTAGAATGAGCCCTCACAGCCACAGGTGAAGGCAAACCGCGCACCTGATAGGCCAGGGAAATAGTCTGAACAATCCAGTTGCTAATAGTATGTTTGGATGCAGGGAGCCCGGCCCTGGGAGACCCAAAACACACTAGCAGCTGGTCAGCCTTCCTCCAACGGGAGGACCTCAGAGTGTAAATACTCAGTGCTCTGACAGGGCAGAGCAGATGAAGTCTCCCGTCCTCCGCCGTCACATGAGGTGGAGGATGAAATGCCTGCAGCACTGTGGACCCTGCCGCACAAGAAGGCACTTTAGGGATGTATCCTGAACGAGGGTGCAGGATAGCCCTAATATTCCCCGGGGCAAACTCCAGGCTTGCGGGGAAACCGAAAGCGCTTGGATCTCCCCCACCCTCCTCAGAGAGGTGATAGCAAGGAGAAAGGCCATCTTGAGGGTCAAGTGCTTAGCCTCAGCTGACTCCAGGGGTTTGAAGGGGGCCTCAGCCAACGCCCCAAGAACCACTGCCAGATCCCAAGTGGGAACCTTGGACCGAGTCGCAGGTCTCATCCTCCGGGCACCACGGAGGAAAAGTACAACCAAGGGAAGTTTCCCCAAGAACCCCTCCCTCAGAGGGGTGTGGAAAGATGAAATAGCTGCCACGTACACCTTGAGGGTGGAAGGGGAAAGACCAGCAGAGAACCGGTCCTGGAGGAACTCAAGTACCTGAACCACCGGGCAGGTAACAGGGTCCACCGACCGCTCCCTACACCAAGTAGAGAAAACACTCCACTTCAGGCCGTACATCCTCCGTGTGGACAGGGCCCTGGAGCTCAGGAGGGTCTCGACTGCTCCGGCTGTTAGACCCGCCTCTAGGTACTGTGCCCCCTCAGGGGCCAGACCCACAGTCGCCATATGGCGGGGCAAGGGTGAAGAACCCGGCCCTGCGCCTGGGACAGCAGGTCTCTCCTCAGAGGGACCCGCCACGGCGGGCCGTCCAGGAGCGACATGATGTCCGAGAACCACACCCGGGTTGGCCAGAACGGGGCTACGAGCAGTAGGCCGACATAGTCCGGCGGACCCGCTCCAGAACCCCGGGAGCAGAGCGACTGGGGGAAAAGCGTACAGACGTAGCCTCGGCCACGAATGTACCATGGCGTCCAGACCCAACGGGGCTGGAGGAACGAGAGAAACCATAGCGGGCAGTGCGTAGTCTCTTGAGACGCAAACAGATCCACGTCTATGGGGCCGAACTCTTCGCACAAGAGCTCCACCACTTCGGGGTGAAGTCTCCATTCCCCGGCCTCAGCCCCTGCCTCAACAGCAGGTCTGCTCCCTGATTCTGCGTCCCCAGGAGATACATCGCCCTGAGCGATAGTAACCTCTGCTGGGACCACAGGAGGATCTGACGTCTGTCCAGAGGGCGCGAGCGCAGACCGCCCTGGTGATTCAGATAGGCCACCACCGCTGTGTTGTTCTCCTCGGAGCGAACCAGGACGTGGTGGCCTTGGAGATCGGGCAGGAAACTCCTTAGAGCCTGGAACACCGCCAACATCTCGAGACAGTTGATATGCCACTCGGATCGATGCACCTGCCAGGATCCCCTTGCAAAGCGGCCGTCCATGACCGCGCCCCAGCCCGTGAGGGAGGCGTCTGTCGAAAGAACCAGCCGGCGACAAGACCCTCCCAGCACGGGCCCCTGGGACAGGAACCAAGTTTCCTTCCAAACTGATAGGGAACGAAGACACTTGTGCGTAACCCAAACCAGACGGAGAGGATTCCCCTCGGGGAAAAACCCTTGTTCCTTAGCCACCACTGCAGGGGTCTCATGTGCAGCAGTCCAGATGGTATTACGCTGGACGCAGCCGCCAGGAGACCCAACACTCGTTGAAAGTGTTTCATAGTGATGGCGTGGCCTAACTTCACCCCTTTCACGGCAGCCAATATGGTGTCGACACGTGCCGGAGACAATTGTGCCCGCATCGTTGTCGAATCCCATGCAACCCCTAGGAACGTAGCCCGTTGGGTGGGCGCCAGCACGCTCTTCTTTGCGTTGAGCCTCAGCCCTAAACGCCGCAGACGAGCCAGAACGACATCTCGATGCCGAACCGCCAACTCTCGAGACTGGGCTAGGATGAGCCAGTCGTCGATGAAGTTGAAATCCGGATGCCCCGGAGCCTCAGCGGGGCCAGTGCTGCATCCATACACTTGGTGAATGTGCTAGGGGAAGTGCCAGGCCGAATGGAAGAACCCGATACTGGTAAGCCACACCCCCGAAGGCAAACCTCAGGAACTTCCTGTGAAAGGACGGATGGAGACCTGGAAATAGGCGTCCTTTAGATCTATCGTGACGAACCAATCCTCAGATTGGATGTCCGTCACGGTGGCGGGGATGATGAGCATCTTTAACCTGAATCTCCTCAGAGACCGGTTAGAACCCGCAGATCCAAAATAGGGCACGCACCCCTCCGTCCTTCTTGGGGACTATGAAGTACCGGCTGTAGAACCGGCGTCTCTGTCTGGGGGGGAGACACGTTCCACGGCCCCTTTCCTCAGCAGAGTACAAACTTCCTGTCCCAACACCGGACCTTGCTCCGGGCGGACCACAGTCCAAACCACCCCCTCTCTTCTGTTGAATTTGGAGGGCGGGTTTTGAACTGTAGTCGATACCCATCTATGGCAGTGCGCAGGACCCGCGGAGAAATGTTCGTCAGGCTCCGCCAAGCGTCTGCAAAGTCTGCCAACGGAAGCAGCCCCTCGGGGCTGGTGGTCGGTGTCTCGTGTGATCTTCTGGTGGACCCCTGAAGCCCCAGAACGGCAGGGGGGAGCCGCCGAAGATCCACGGTGAGTGAGTCGGGATGCCGTCCGCCTGCAGACCCTCGGGGCAGGCAGTACGGCGCGGACTCGGTGGTGGCAGGTGCGTCCTGAACGTGTAAACGGCGGGATAACATCACCTGTTCCCACGGCGGAGGGGACCTCGGTCGGCCTCCGGGGGGGGGGGGTCTCCCCTACCCCGGTCTTCCCTGAGCTCCGTCGGGACTGGATGACGGTCCTCAGATCGCGTCTCTCAGACGGCTGAGGGTGAGAGCGCCGTCTCGCTGCCCCAGCTCCTCGGGGGGCCCCCCGAGAAGCGACACTCTGCTTCCCTCCTCTCCGTAGGAGCTCGTAGAGGGAAGGGACCTACGCCTGGCAGCCTCAGCTGCCTTGGGTCCAGACCGGCGAGGGAGGTACTGGCGGAACGCTTCGCACTGCGTCTAACGCTTCGTGGTTCTGCGAAGCTCCGCCAGATCTTCCTCGGAGGGACCCCCCCTCTGAACCATCTCCTGTAGCAGGTTGGCTTGGTAGGCTTGAAGCACCGTGGTGTGCAAGCTCGCACCTGCCTGGCCCGCTGCCATGTACGCCTTCCCCACAAGCGTGGATGTGGTGTGACATGGTTTGGATGGTAATGCCGGCTTCTCCAGGGAGGACGCAAGTCGAGGGGAGAGATAGCTCGCAAGCTCATCCTCCACCCGAGGCATCCTCCCATAACCACGGTCCCTAACCCCCATCACATTACTGTAGTTCAGTGATCAGGGTGTGGAAAGCCATGTAGAGAAGGGTCTGCCCCATGATTTACTCAGTTCATCATGTAAATCAGGAAAGAATGGCAGAGACCGGCATGGAGGTGGCGTGTGGTGCTTAAGAAACCTTTCATCAAGCTACCACTAGCCTGTGGTGTCTGCTCCTCCCGTGGCCAGTTGATGTTGAGCTTAGCCACGGCTCTAGTCACCACCTCCAGCAGCACGTCATAGTCGGGCGCGGCCAGATGACGCCGCCCCGACACCCGGAAGTCATCGTCCACTGCGCTGAGCACGTCCGCCTCCTCGGAGTCGGATTGCTGCAGCGTCTCCGGATCCAAAACCGCGAGCGGGAGAAGCCGAGAACGGGCTCCCGAACGAGGAAAGGAAGCGTCGGAGCCAGCGGATGAAGGTCGGGAAAAAGCCTCAGCCGTCCCGAAATCCTCCGACAGATCACGCTGTGAACCCATGAGTGAAGCCGCCGGGCCGCCTCAGCAGCCGCAGGGCCCGCGCCACGGGGAAAACACATCCGGCCATCCTCGGAAAAGAGAGCCTTGCTGTACCTCAGTACCCGCACGGAAAGGGCTTCGCAACGGGCGCAGGCAGCCCCCTCGAGAGCTGCCCGTGCGTGCTCCATCCCCAAACATGAGACACACATCTTATGAGAATCTCCATCCGTGATGTACCGAGGGCAAGAAAAAACACACCTTCTGTACATCTGATTGCCGGACATGCTGGTAGACTTCTTCTTCAGGTAAGACACACTGCTTGTAGGACTGGAGCTTTCTTCAAACAACATACAGAGCCTGCTGAATAAAAAAAAGCTAATGATGAGTGTGTACAGGTGTGCTTTATACTCCTCCGGTTATTCCGTCACACCTTACCGTTCTAGCAACAGGCCAATAGGATTGGAGTGATTTCATTCACGTTCAGACCTGCTTCGCCTAGAGGCGTTCCCATAGTGTCGTAACCGACGCAGTTCGAGTTCCCTCGAAGGGGAACTTGGGGTTGTTCTTATTTTCTGCTATTAATGTGGAGTAATACGCTGCTCTGGCATCACTGAGGGCCTTCCTACATGTTTTCTTGCCAGATTCATCGAGATTCTTTGAAATTGGTGGAATACCATTTCCTTTCCAAGTTTCTGCAATGTTTGCTTTCATTTGTGAGTTTCTGTGTTATACTATGGGGCTAACCGTCTGATAACGGTACATGGTGAAACAAGAGGTGTTAACCACAACAGACGTAATAAGGGCATGTGCTCATGTACAAAATCAAGAAAACATGGCGTAGCCATTTTTGCGGATGGCATTTTCCCCCTAAAAGTCATGAGTCGAGTCAGCAGTTGAGAAGAGAGGTGTACATTTGAATAGGTTGTTTTTATTATTGTTTTATGTATGGACCTAAAAATGAAGAAACAAAAAACAGAGCCATATTTCCATGAATCAAAAAAACAAATTAAAATAACTGTCCAATTTTGTTTCCTTTTTTTGTTTCTCTGTTTGAAGAAATACACTAAGTAAAGACAGACAGGTGGGTCAGGTGA
>NW_024041150.1:41910034-42024036 GCF_014851395.1 Micropterus salmoides | reverse complement strand
TAATCACTGCACTAAACACAGCTGACACATACTGAGAAACAAATCACATCTTTTAAGGCATACTCACACTAGGCACTTGTGTCTGCATCTGGGCATCAACGCCTTCTTGGTGACCTGAATGGAGTCCTGTCCTGAACTCCAGTAGGGGACTCCATTGTCATGCTTCATGTGGGCAATGAGACACCTGGACAGACTGATGGGGAGGAATGGCCTCCCTGATCTAAACCTGAGTGGCGTTTGTTGTTAGTCCATGACTGGCACAGAAGTCTATCTATAACAAACACCATGATCAAATATAGGGATGCTCATAGGTAAAATAAGTATATGTGATTCCAGAGCACCCTAGGCCTGAGGTCGATGATCGATTTTGTGATCGTGAAATCAGATCTGAGGCCGTATGTTTTGGACACGGTTGAAGAGAGGGGCAGAGCTATCAACTGATCACCATCTGGTTGCACAAACAGGTAGTGCGGACGAATAGGGAACGTTTGGCCGAGAGAACTTTAACTCACACCTCCAGTGGAGCTTTCCTAGCATCCCTGTGAAGGTTGGGGCCATTGAACCTGAGTGGCGATGTTCAAAGCTTCTACTGCTGAAGCTGTGGCAGTGAGCTGTGGTCTCAAGGTGCCTCAAGGGGGTGGTAACCCTCAAACACCTTGGTGGACAGCGGTGGTCAGGGAAGCCATCTGACTGAAGAACGAGGCATTCCGGGATATCGCATTGTCTCAGAGGACTTCGGAGGCAGTTGCAAGGTACCAACAGGCCCAAAGGGGTGCAGCCTCTGTTGTGAAAGAGGCAAAGAAGCGGGTGTGGGAGCTCAGTGCATCATGGGAAGTAGCCCGGCTGGACTTTCGGTCGGCACCAAGGTGTTTCTGGAAAACTGTTCGTCACCTCAGCGGGAGGAAACAGGGAACCATCCAAGCTGTGTACAGTAAGGGTGGGACACTGTTGACCTTTACTGAGAAGGTAATTGGGCGATGGAAGGAACTCTTTGATCAACTACTAAATCTCACTGACGCGCCTTCTATGGTAGAGGCAGAGCTGGAGGCTGATGGAGGATCATCATCATTTTCCCTGTTGGAAATCACTGAGGTAGTTTAACAACTCTACAGTGGCAAAGCCCGGGGATTGAGGAGATCCGTCCTGTAGTGCTAAAAGTTGTACATAGTTCCTAAGGACTGGCTAAGGACTGGTGTTGGTTCCCCAGTTCAGAAAGGAGGACCAGAGAGTGTGTGCCAATTACAGGGGTATCACACTTCTTAGCCTACCTGATAGACTACTCTAAAGTGCTGGAGAGGAGGGTTTAGCTGACAGTTGAACCTCATATTGAAGAAGAATAATGCAGATTCCATTCTAGTTGTGGACAATGGACCAACTCTTCACTCTCGTAGGGATTCTGGAGGGGGCCTGGGAGTGTGCCCATCCAGTCTACTTGTGCTTTGTGGATCTGGAGAAGGGAGATTGTGGGAGGTGCTGCCGGAGTATGAGATGAGGGGGTCGCTGTTAAGGCCTATCCAATCCCTGTATGTCCATAGCGAGAGCTGTGCATGGATTCTCAGCAGTAAGTCAGACTTGTTCTAAGTGGGGGTTGGCCTCCACCAGGGCTGTACTTTGTCACCAATTCTGTTTGTGATATTCATGGACAGGATATTCACGCGTGGTTGAGTTGGGGTTGCGGTTTGGGGATCTTGTCACTGCTTTTTGCAGATGATGTGGTCCTGATCCTTTGCATCAAAAGGAGTCTATTGAGGTGGTTCAGGTATCTAGTAAGGATGCCTCCTAGGCACCTCCTTAGGGAGGTGTTCCAGGTACGTCCAGCTGGGAAGAGGCCTCAGGGAAGACCCAGGACTAGAGATGATATCACCACATCGGCCTAGAAACGCCCTGGGATCTCCAAGTCAGTGCTGGTTAATGTGGCTCGGGAAAGAGAGGTTTGGGGTCCTCTGCTGGAGCTGCTGCCCACGTGACCCGACCTGGGATAAGCGGTTGCAGATGAATGGATGGATGTTTAATAATCTGGGACACAGTCTTACGCTTATTTCCTTAAGGACAATATTTTACTGATTTCTTTATCTTAAAGGTTCAGTGGGTAGTATGTCTGAGGATCTATCTACAGAAATGTAATATAAGATCCATAACCATGTTTTCAGTGGTGTGTAAAGACCTTAAATGTTAAATTATTATTTTTATTACCTTAGAATGAGCCATTTATATCTCCATAACCGCGGATCCCCCTTCTATGGACGTCGCTACGTTGCATCGTCTGTTTCTACAGTCACTATGTTCTTCTTGTTCTACTTCTGGTAGAATTCAAGCAGTGAAGACACTTATCACTATGTTGAATACGTATGTTTGAAGAAGTAGTAGTAGTAGTAATATACTGCAGGGGTCTGCAAATAAGTTTTGCATTGGAGCAATATTTTAAACCATTAGATGGTGGATGAAAATATAAGCCGTAATACTGACTTGCATCAACATGTTATTCATTTAGTTTATTTGGTAAGGCGCAGGACTTGTAATCCAAGGGTGGAGGGCTCTATCCCACCTTGAGGCAACTTTTATTTTTCTGTCTTCAACAAATGGATTCTGCAGCGAATGTTTCTCAGATCATGGCATGTGCTGCACTGTTTTTGTTTTGGTGTTTGATCCGCATCCATCAATCTACAGAAGCATTTTATTTCCCCAGTATCCCAGGCAGAGGATATTTAGGCGAAAAACATTTTCTGACGGCTCTTTCAGAGGTGTGTTTATTAAGTCAGTGCAATCATATATTAGGGGTGTGACGAGACACAAATGAGATTTCAACACTATTTTTAAGAAATCTTCAATGCTGAATTATATGAATAATTTGAGCAACAAACACTTTATTTCCTGCATTCTGATGAATTTTTCTGCACCAGGTGAAATTTCTTTTATCTATATAAAGATAAACTCAAAATTCAGGTGATAGGTGACAATTCTCCTGTATATCAACTTGTCTCACGTAATCTCATCCCTGCTGAGGCATGATTTAGTCTTCCCTCCTCTTCTGTGTCTTTGTTTGGGGTAAAGTAACCTCTTTAAATGTGACTGCGGTACCTTTTCACCTTAATGAGAAATTATTAAATTTTAATTCATATTTCAAGCCAACAACAAATCCAACAGCAGCTAAACAAACCAGAACAAAAGCTGCTCCCAGTCCGTAGTAAAGTCTGTATCAATTTTTATAAATTCATATGATGTGATTTTCTGGAATTTTCTTTGGGATTCTGTCTTTCACTGTTAGAATGTACATATGATTAAAATTGTAGATTGTTGCATTCTTTGTAAGTGGGCAAACCTGCAAAATCAGCAAGGGGTCAAATACTTTTTCCCCCACTGTATTATATAAACCCCCCTTGGGCCCACAACCAAATTCAAACCATGTAAAAACCAAATAAATATGTTGTCTGTATGCAATCCACTACTCCGACTAAATCCTTCCATTTTCACAATCCTCCCTGAGTACAAAACCAGACCAGCCATATAAAGGCTTATGTCTGCACACTCAAAATTCAACCAATTTAATAATAATCTGGATCAAGCCACCAAGTTCTTAAAAGAACTCCAGCACAGAGGGAGGAACAGAAAAATATTAACACATTATATAAATGCAGCAGTTTGGCAGGTCTGTACGCAGAATGGGCCACATTAGGTCCTGATTCTGCAGACAGAGAAACAAACATGAGCACATCGCTCTCAAACACTGCAGGTTGTTCACCAGTGACGAGCTGTGAAACAACAGCACGGCTCTGTTGATTAATAAAAAGGAAAAGTTACGTTGCATTCTCTTGTGGACCTCTTGTTAGCTGTTTACAGGGCTAACACTAACGTTGCTACGTAGCTGTGTTTTAATGACCGGGTCTGTTTGTTTTGGAGAGGAGACGACCTCTGAGGTCATTCAGCTCCAGGTAGAACCCTGTCAGGACTCTGAAGTGGACCCAGAACAACTCTCATCAGCTGTTAGCTGTAAACACTAGCAGGACTAAAGTTACAGTGCGGCTGTGTTAAAATTATTACTTAGCACAACATCACTGCGCTGTAATATTATGCTTTATAAAATGTCACATAATTAACAAAATAGCTATATAATATCAGTCCAGTGACTGTTACCTGACAGCCGACCTGCCTCTCATTCTCCAGCGCTGGCAGTCACTCAGCCTGCAGAATGAACGAAAGACTGAGGACCCATGTGAGCGTTGAACGAGTCCTTCATTCCTGCTCCACAGTTGGAGCTGTCACGTGACAAATGAACGATTCAAACAGACCCACAGTTGAGAGTCGTGAACTAATCAATTCTGTTTCCTGTGCTGACGGAGCCCATGCAGCTGCAGACGTCGTGTTTAATTTTATGTTCTGCTTGCTCAACAGTTGTTTGATAAATGGCTATTAAAACACATTCAGAGAATAATTGAAACGCTTTTTTTTTTTTCAATTCTGATCATTTTGGCAGGAAAAACCCTGAACTCTTCTATATCTTCTATATTCCTCATGTCTGACTCTCAGAATCAACATGGAATAAAGTGCAGCTACAACATGGCACACAGACACACTGACCTCCACAAACTCACCTGAAACCTCCAGCTGGATCCTTCTGATTGGCTCAGTCTCAATGATCGCTCTCTTACGTCTTGAACCTCCTGTTGCAACTCGACACTCGTATGTTCCAGCGTCGTTGCTGCTCACGTTCTTCAGAATTAAAGAGATGTCTCCGTCCTTCAGCTCTCTGTCCACCAGCTGCTCCCGGTCCTTAAAGGATGGATGCTGCTGGGTTGGATCTGAGTGTCCATCTCTGTAAAGGAGGACGTACTCTGGTGGCTGCAGGTCTGGTCTGCTCCACTCTACAGCTCTGAAGGTGGCATCACCAGTCTTACATGACAGAATGACATCATCTCTATGTTTCACTTGGACAACATCAGAATCTAAAAAACAATAACAAACATATGAGGAAGACTATATGTAAGTATATATTCAAAGGAGTCCACAGGACCCAGGACATCTGGGTTTGGAAACACGTCCCTCCCTCTGTTGGTCCCTCTCTCCTGTGGTTTTAAAGCACCGAGCCTTTTCAAAACTGCACAGTTGATAACACAGTCTGACAGTTACATCAAATATCAAAGAGTGATCATACACACTGACAAAGTTGAATATAAGACTTATTAATGACAAACACATATTTTGTAGGAAAATCTAAATTATTATATTTCATGTACATGTTTCATAAACCTTCCTAAATCCAGTCTCTTAAAAAAACTGAAATTAACTACACAAAAACAGATTATCAAAGTATATTTAAACATTTTATCTTTCAAACACATGAACATTTCCTAGGACAAGATGACATTATTTTATAACACAGATTAAAAGTCTTCCCTGCCTACGTTACATGAATGTTTTCACAATAAAAGCTCATCTTTACCAGAAGCTGCTGGAGACAGAAGGACCAACAGGAACACAAACTTATCCATGAGAGAGGAGGTGAAGTCCGTCTTCTGCTGTAACTGTGCTCTGTCTGTTCCTCATTAGTTGAACATAATGTTTACACTGACTGAGAGGGTGGAACATGACTTGCTGGAGAATATCGGCTCTGTACATAACTAAATAAAGTCATAGCCTACTCCACCCACTCGCTCAACCTGTTTTTGATATTATGCTCAAAGAGTAATGTTTTATCAGTGAACTGTATCAAAAACAAATTCTCATTAGAAAATGATCACAAAAACAGAAATGCAACAGAAATGTAAAATAATGCCTTTGACATAATCGCGAAATATTTTCAACTTCAAAAAGGGTTCGGACTGCCAGAAAGGTTAAGATGCTTTACATCACTGGTCATCTGAACATGCAGCATATTGATCTTTCTCTGAGTGTTTCCATCACAGAGCAACAGTGTAGGGGAGACCGGGTATGGTTGTAACATGGGGAGAGTTGTAACAACACCAATTCCACTATTTACCTACTTCCTCCCAGATCAAGCACGGTGGTCATCAAGTCTGGAAAGAGGTGCATTCAGAAAATATAGGCAAGAGAAAAAACTGATTTTGAGGTAAAAAAGTACATTTTTTGATCAAGACTATTTTTTGTTTAATATCTATATTGCAGACAGAATTGTTTGGTTTATATTAGATTAAAATATATTTTCTCAGTCAACATGTGATGCATTTTTTCCTTTCTAATTTCAAACCACTATGGTAATACAGCTAACTAAACATTGGCTGACAGAGGTGGGGTGGGTTGTAACACTTGCATCTATACATAAAACTAGGTACTTTCTTTGATTTTAATATTTTATAGCCCCGCGACCCAATCCTGGATAAGCGGATGAAGATGGATGGAAGGATGGAATATTTTATAGAGTGCCCTTTGCGGTCTGAGCCCACCAAGCGTGATCTCCAGGGTTACCAGCATTAATTTGTGAGCACTGTGACCAGTCCTCCCCATTCACATGCTGTACACATGTTGGCATGTGTATCGTCACTTGACCTTTTCTGTTGTCGGTCTCCGCCGGTGGAGTGGGTAGAAAAGTGTATGGGCAGCTTGTGAGAAGTGCCTGGTCGCAAGAAAAAGTCCCGGTACGCCAAAGAGTAACATATAGAAGTGCTGGTATATGTACTAGTGAATACCAGCCCACTTCAAGCACTGACAGTGACTCTGAATAAGAATATACACACATTGACACACACACACACACACACACACACACACACACACACACCCTTTTTTAGTTAGACCTAAAGATGTACAGAGATGTTCTTTCATTAAGTTTACTTTTAAGTAAGTTTATTCTATAGATAAATTTACAAACACATATTGTACATGCACAGGAGTCATCAGTCAAAGTCTGCTACAACAAGAGAGAGAAACATTGTTACCATTGTGTTTGTTTTTCGCCATTTAAAGGTATTTCAACAAGTAAAAAGGACCGGATTGGTTGGTACACAGGAAGTAAAATAATGTAGAGTCATAAGGATAATTGTCTTTACTTTACACATAACTCAGCAGTAAGTCATGTTAATTACAGGCTACAAATATACACAAAGATATTAGACAAACGCCTGCACAGCAACAGGCTTCTATTATTGCCTATAATCAAGTAAACGTCCGGCCTGGTTACGCTTTAAACTACAAACACATGTTTGGCCACAATTGTGATTATTCAGTTAAAAGAAACGTTAAAGTTTCACAAAGACATACCTTTGCTGTTACCATGGAGATAAAGTGAGGTTTATTTGCATGTTATGTCTGTTTGACCCAGATGCAGCTGTTGTCGTAAAGAGACACTGTGCACGCTCCCTCAGACAGTAATCACTTTTTATTCACGACACCTGTGTTTGTTGTCGTCTCTCACGTTGTGACCGCGCGCAGCAGATACTTGGTTCACAAGTCCCGCACCTCGAGTACGAGTCAAGTCTGAAGTCTTTTGAGGACGAGTTTCAGTCGAGTCTGAAGTCACTGTGTCTGAGACTTAAGTGCGTCTCAAGTCTGAGTCTCAAACTCGAGTCCCCATCTCTGCATTCTGGTAAGCGAGGTGTTAAAAGCATACAAATTTGTCCACACACTGAAATTCAGCTATCTTAGGAGAACAGGCTACCTACTCAAGACACTGCCATTGAGGTTAGCGCCAGGAAGTAGCATGATAACTCACATTTTAGTGTTAATACATTTGATGTATAGCTAAAGAGCCACATGTCAGGCCCGAGGCCGCAGGTTTCAGACCTCCTGTCCTAGTCCAACAGCAGCTGAAACACTTTACCTCCACATTTGGGATTCAAACCAATCTTATCGTAGAGTTACATGACAAATACTGCAGTCTGCATCATGAGGGAGGAGGTGGGTTCATCCTGCAGCTGCTCACAGACACAAAGTTAAACTGAATAGAGCCCTGCATTCCAGCCCGGCCCCAACTTGTTTTTCACCGTCCGGGACTATTTTCATGTCATAGCTCACACGAAACTATGAGAAGTTGGAGATTTAAGACATTTCACACTGACACACACACTGTGAGACTGTGCTTTTGGCTTTAGTGTCAGGAAGCTGTCCTTTGGGATTAGACTTTGGGATTAGCCATGTTCTGTGGTGAAGCCTTGATTTTGGATTCACAGCCCGGGTGTAAGGTAAAACAACCTGCATGGTTTTTATTATTTCTTGAGATTATACAGCCCGTTTGTTTTTCAGCACGGCGTTGCGAGCAGCAGCAGCAGCAGCAGCAGCCTGCCTCAGCTTGTCAAAAATGCTTTTTAACTTGGTGGTGATAAAAAAAAACCTTTAAGCTAACATTGTGATATGCTCGAAGTATTTTGTTGTAGTCAAGTGTTGATTTGAGATGCTACATTGATCATCAACTCACTGCGGCTGCTGGCCGCTTGGTCTTAAATTCTGAGAATTCTGTTAAACTGTCAGGTCAGGGTCGGGCTAGGGCCCAGATGTGAGGCCTGTGCAGGGATCTACAACTAGTAAGACCTGGATTTTTATTTATGTAGATGCTTGTGTGGAGTCTAAACTGAATTACTGTGACTCAGATCAGTTTTTATATATTGTTCAGAAAACCCGGTGCTGAGCTCTGAGACTTAAAAGTGATGACATGTGTGACACAAACAGTTGGAACATGAAAAGGTCAATGGCAGGGCGGGCTGACCGTCAGGAACAGCCGGTCCATTCCAGGTTAAACCGACCGCTGGTCAAAGAGTTTTTATTTTTCAATTTCTAATATCTCACTTTTGTGCTGGCTGTATGTCAGATTGGGGAACAATCTGACATACAGAAATATATTCTGAGGGAAGACCCACAGATACCCCCCTCATACATTTCCACATTGATTAAACATTTCAATCATCATTCAATAATTCATTTGAATACTGTACAATTACCTTCTCGTCTTGTTCTTGTGAACCAAGTCTAGTCGTTCCCCATGTTTCGCTGAGTGTATCATCACACCCACCGCTTTTCAACACAAAGTTACGCTCTCGCCCCGATCCCTCCATCTTTGTCTTAACACCTGAACACATTTCAGGCACAGAAAAAATTCTTGCTTTTATCCCTGTAAACAAACTAGGACTGGACAATAAAACAATAAATATTCAATAAATGTTTGATTTTATTCAATTGAATCAAACACGAAGTAGGACTCACTTTTTCAATTAATTTATTAATTTATTTTGTTGAGGGGGAAAGGACCGAAAATAGCTTTTACTTAATTTTACTCTGCATATTTGTTGACAAAGATTGTATCACGATTGTATTGAATGTTCTACCTCAGATTTGTGAAGTGATCCACTGTTTGGTCTCAAGCGTTGTAAAGAAGAGTTTAAAATGCAACTAATCATGTTTCTTCAACCTTTAGGAGCTAAAATCAGCCTTTAAAGTCGAAACAATGTGATATTTATCGTGATAATTATCGATATCAAAAGCTATGAAACTTTGTTATCGTGATAACATTTGAAGCCACATCGTCCAGCTCTAATACAAACTGAGGAGACAGGAGTCATCCTGAAGTTTCTGGAAGGTCTTCAGCATATTCTGATTCTCTTATTACACAAAACACTGTTATTATTAAGATAACTGCAAAAATATCTTTATCTCAAAAGACCTCTCCATCTCTAAGTCTCAGGCTAAATTTCAGTCCCAGTACATCCCATTATTTTAAAAACCTTCCACAGACATTTTTAAAAACTTCAGCAGATGTCACAAGACTTCCTCTTTCTGCAGTCTGTATTTATACACGCAGCAGGTCATGTGCTTCATAACAGGAAACTGCGTACTATGACGTACTGTACATACAGAAAACCTTTCCATGTATGATTTTGTTTCCCACTCTGGTCAGTGTTTACATCATCATCCAGGAAACACATGACAGAAGAGGAAAAAGTACATGTAAAACTCTCCAGTACACCATACTGAGGTTTATCAGAGAGATGGTTCACTCCAATAAAGTCCAGAGGAAAATAAGTTTTCCTGAAACAGTTTGATCAGAATATCCTGATCCAGCAATTATTGATCAAGAGGAGGAAACGTGATCAAAGATGGCTCCTCTGAGAGACACAAGATCCTAAATGAAAGTCGAGTGGAGACTCTGCTCAGGAGACAATCTGTGGCTGAAGGATCATGAAGGCTTTTATCTTGGATTGATGAAGTTAAAATGTGAATATATATTTATTTTTCTCTCCATTCATTGTCTGTCATCCATGTGGTGTCTGAACACGACCACAGACACAAAGCAGACAGTCACAGCTGTTCAACCTGCACCTGTCCACACAGCAGGTGGGGATCATGTCTCAGTGAGTTCCAGTTAAACTTCAGCGTCTTCAGACATACATGAATAAAAGAGCAGCAGTCTGGTTTCATGTTAGTCACTTTCGACCCACCAGCAGTAAAGAGGAAGAACTGAACCCACATCCTGATTCAGACTGAGACGTGGGGGATGGTGAAGTTAAAATGACCTCAGAGCTGCTTCAGACAACAAGCCACCCTGAAAAAGTCCCGTTCATTCTCTGATTAGAAGGGGAGGCCCAGGCAGACATTTTGAAACATCAGATTTCATTTTCTTCTCTCGGCTACAGAGTTACTGTTACGGAAGGTGAATGATCCTGTTTTTATCAGGTTTAAGTGACTCTTAGTTTCATCTGCTCTAGAAGCAGGACTCAAAGTCAACAAATAACTTGATCTGAGGTCCGTTTTTATATTGATACAAAGAGAGAAGTCAAACTGGTTTTTAAACAATACTGTGGAGATGAACTCCCTGAGGACATCATTCTTGTGTGTGTGTGTATATATATATATATATATATAACCTCATACCTGGACGGCTGCCTGGAAGCTCAGGCGGGTTTTGGTAAAGGTTTAGCGTCCAGCTCAGATCAGACCTGGATCAACAGGTTCAACAGCTCTGAACACAGAATGAAAAGTACTTGTACTGGAGTGTTTTTATTTTATCTGACAGCCGCAGTTACAGGTTCCTCTGCAGATGAAGATTTTACATATAAAACATGAAACACAGTCAGAAATTAAACTTCCAACATCAGCTAAAATCGCTCCACCTGCTCTGTCTGACACACTGCTCATGTTCATGTGTCGGTAATAATAATCATGCAACATCTGAATTTTAATAATGAGTGATTTTACTTTTTCTAAAGTAGAGTATTGAAGTTCTTTCTAATCCCAGTCTAAAGCTTGATTTATACTCCTGGCTACGCCGTAGACCCTACGCACATAGCCAGGCATTTATACTTGTGCGTCCGTGTCTCCATCATTCTGCAATTACACCCCCAAACGCTAGTCTACAGTAGCGCTACAGCGTCCACCGTGTTGACTTTTGCTGGCCAAGCAGGCTAACTTCCAGTTTAGTGCTCCGCTAATGTGAATGTGGGTAAAATGTGCGGCTGGTATAGCCTTTTCAAATGTTACCGAATGAATGGATCATATTCGAATAATGAATGAAGAGTCATTTCGCTCGGGTTGTGACGGTCAAATATATTGATCCACCGTCTTACAGCCGCCGTTTTGGCCGCTAGTAAAAGTTACTTCAAAGCACGGGCGCTTCCTGTTAGCTCGGAGGCATTGCCAGGCTACCCAGCCGACCAATCACAGAGCTTAAGGTCCACGTCACCTCGACGTGTAGTTACATTTTTGAGGAGGTGCACGTCAGGCTACGCTGTCAATTTGACGCAGAAATATAAATTGCACTTAAGGTAAGGATATTTGGAAAGCATTCAGTCTGAGCAGTGTCTGGGAACAATTTGCCATGAGAGCTGATCTGCAGACAAAACAACTAACAGGACATTCACATCCACAGAAAGAATGAAATGTTGAATATTTGATACATGTGTTGAAAAGATCAGAGGAGCTGGTCGTTCACTGCTTCATCAGCAGCAGAGTGTTCTGGTTTCTTGTCCGTATGTCTTTTATATTTCCAGAAAACAGCCAATCCAACAGCAGCTAAACAAACCAGAACAAAAGCTGCTACCAGTCCGTAGTAAAGACCGTAGTTTCCCTCCTCGACGTCTCCGCTGTTGGAACCTGAAGATCAAAGTGCATATTAGTCAGGAAATGAGTGAACAGTGGAACAGCCTCCATTTACTCTTCTATATCTTCTATATTCCTCATGTTTGACTCTCAGAATCAACATGGAATAAACTGCAGCTATGAATGTGGCTTTGAGTGGTCGAAAAGACTACAAAAGGCGGTATACAGAGCATTTACATTTAACATTGTACACAGACACACTGACATCCACAAACTCACCTGAGGCTGAAACCTCCAGCTCAATCCTTCTGATTGGCTCAGCATCAATGTTGGCTCTCTTACGTCTTGAACCTCCTGCTGCAACTCGACACTCGTATGTTCCAGCGTCGTTGCTGCTCACGTTCTTCAGAATTAAAGACACGTCTCCGTCCTTCAGCTCTCTGTCCACCAGCTGCACCCGGTCCTTAAAGGATGGATGCTGGTGGGTTGGAACTGAGCGTCGACCTCTGTAAAAGAGGACGTACTCTGGCTCCAGGTCAGGTCTGCTCTACAGCTCTGATGGAGGCTTCACCAGCCTGACATGACAGAGTGACATCATCTCCAGGTTTCACTCGTACCACATCTAAAAACAATAAAAACATCCAGAGAGAAAAAGTAATTACATTTCAAAAGGACTCCACAGGACGATACAGTGAGAACATCTTTGTTTAAACAGAAGGCCTCTTCACACCTGAGATCATGGGAACATTCAATAATTAGTCACAACTGTGGAGACGTTACAGGATTTTATTCACACAGTGTTGTATGTTATATGTTGTATATGTTATGTTATACACACATTGTATAAGACTTGTTGTTGTGAAATGATGATTAAACACGGTGCAGAGCACGGCTGCTGTGCTGCGAGCTCTGACCAACTTTTGCAGTTTTATGTTTGTTTTGTATCTAACTCTTCGGGGGGGGTTCGAAGCCATCTGTCTTATTGTTTATGATAGACAAGACTTTTGGATATTGGATCTTCAACAGCACATCAAAAACCGGACTTTGAACACTTCAATGTCGACCCAGTTATCAAAAGTGGAGCCATTTGTCAAAACCCCACAAGGAGCTGAGAAGCAAAATAACTCACTGGATCGGGAACGCAAACTCCTCCTACGTTATTTGTTCGCACTGAAGAAACAGACCATCACAGTGGAAACACCAGATTTACATATTCACACCCACAGAAAGAATGAAAATCATGTTCAATGTATGAAACATGGTGGAAAGAGATCAGAATAACTGGTTGTTCACTGCTTCATCAGCAGCAGGCTGTTCTGGTTTCTTGTCCTTATGTCTTTTATATTTCCAGAAAACAGCCAATCCAACAGCAGCTAAACAAACCAGAACAAAAGCTGCTCCCAGTCCGTAGTAAAAAACGTAGTTTCCCTCCTCGACGTCTCCGCTGTTGGAACCTGAAGATCAAAGTGCATATTAGTCAGGAAATGAGTGAACAGTGGAACAGCCTCCATTTACTCTTCTATATCTTCTATATTCCTCATGTTTGACTCTCAGAATCAACATGGAATAAACTGCAGCTATGAATGTGGCTTTGAGTGGTCGAAAAGACTACAAAAGGCGGTATACAGAGCATTTACATTTAACATTGTACACAGACACACTGACATCCACAAACTCACCTGAGGCTGAAACCTCCAGCTCAATCCTTCTGATGGGCTCAGTCTCAATAATGGCTCTCTTACGTCTTGAACCTCCTGCTGTGTGTACTCGACACTCGTATGTTCCAGCGTCGTTGCTGCTCACATTCTTCAGAATTAAAGACACGTCTCCGTCCTTCAGCTCTCTGTCCACCAGCTGCACCCGGTCCTTAAAGGATGGATGCTGGTGGGTTGGATCTGAGAGTCCATCTCTGTAAAAGAGGACGTAGTCTGGCTCCAGGTCAGGTCTGCTCCACTCTACAGCTCTGATGAAGACATCTCCAGCCTGACATGGCAGAGTGACATCATCTCCAGGTTTCACTCGTACAACATCTAAAAACAATAAAAACATCCAGAGAGAAAAAGTAATTACATTTCAAAAGGACACCACAGGACGATACAGTGAGAACATCTTTGTTTAAACAGAAGGCCTCTTCACACCTGAGATCATGGGAACATTCAATAATTAGTCACAACTGTGGAGACGTTACAGGATTTTATTCACACAGTGTTGTATGTTATATGTTGTATATGTTATGTTATACACACATTATAACACATATATACACATATTACCAGCATGTTATTTTAGCACACGAGGGGACCGGGTTTGGGACCACTGCTAATCTCCCTTCCAGGACGGAACAGACAGAAACAACTTTTAACAATTTTCTTTGAAACTCTGGAAGCTTCAAACCAGGCCACAAAGTCTTCGTGGTTCTGTTGACACGTTTCTCTCATGGTGAGTGTTTATGTGAAAGGTTTTCTCTCTCGCTTAATTGTTATGAGACATTACATGTACATTTTATTCATTTAGCTGATGTTTTTATCAAAAGCGACTTACAATTGCTATACACGTCAGAGGTCACAAGCCTCTGACTCAGAGGTCACAAGCCTTTGACATGTGAGTGTCTTGCTCAGGGACACAAAGGTGGATGTCTCATAGTAGGAATTGAACCAAGGTCTCCCACACTAAAGGCAAGCATCTTATCTATGCGCCATCACCACCCTGAGACATGATTCAAGTGTGTGAGTTGTTGCACTCGCGGCCCAGGTCTCTAAACCACAAGCCTGGAGCCTGTAAGTGCTAGCTAGCTAACATTATCATGCATACAAACCAGAAAATCACAAAACTGATGTGAAGGAATGTGAAAGCGTTTGGATGGGCAATATAACTCACACACTCACTCATCGTCAACTGCTTATCCTGTGTACATGTGGCTGAGCAATCAAATATATTCTATATAATGTCCGATAATGTTTCCGGTGTTTCCATAAACAAGGACTTTTTATTTTTTATGGCAGCAAACACAACAGACTGTCTGGTACACAGTTTCATTTCCTTATTCACAAGGTTTACGTCTTTAGAAACATCAACAAGTCCTGGTTAGTTATTAGACCTAGTTATAGTAACAGGAAATATCAGTATTGGGCCTTAGAGGTGTGACGAGACAGTTTATCGAGACAAGATTTGAACACTGTGATAAATCTTCAATGCTGAATTATATAAACATTTTTGGGCATTAAACACTTAATTTCCTGCATTCTAGGAGATTTTTCTGCAGCAATTTATGCTGGAAATGTTTTCATTTATGTAAAGGGGGAAAAAAATTCAGGTGGCAGACGATGACTCAAAATATAAAACTATAACAGAATATAATTCAGTGCGGCTCTCAGGTGTTCTGTGTTGCTTTCAGATATGTTTCTCCTGTAGATCAACTTTTCCTTTTAATATCAATATTCAAATTAGCTTTGAAGCTGTGAGAGCAGTATAAAAATACATAATAAACAACTGAATTGCGACATTTTGCCAGCCTGGTCAGTTTTATTGATCACAGAGACAGCATTGACTTGAATTGAAGTTGGTTCAATATAAATTTTTTTTTAGAAATAGCTTAGATGTAGGAAACTACTTTTGCCATGTTGCTGTAGCTTAGCTTGCTACTGTAGAGTAACTGGTAGCTAGGTCACTACATTTTCCAGGCAGCTTGCCAAACACTGGTAGTATAATAGTTAATGTGTGTTGTGCCACAGAAAGTAAATAAAGTCTGTGTTTATGTTACTACAGCGTCTCGTCCTCTTCACAGCGAGCTGGACCAGACGGTGAAAAGCTAATTTAGCTAGTTAGCAGCTACAAATTAGACTGATGTTATTAAAATAGCCTCAAACTGTAAATATCATAAATACGTTACAGAGCTGGAAGCCGCGGTAGAGAAATTATAGAGATCAGGTGATTGATCGCATTTTCTTTCCGCCACCTCGAAACAAACACAGTGACTTGTAGCTGCTAGCTAGTTAGCTTTTCACCGTTATTCACCGTTTATCACTCCCCATCAGAAGCGACCAGCGGAAAAACACTGAAACTTGACCATGACGACATGATCTTCTGCTAAATCGCACACTAATATATAATATATTCGACATGTTGCCCAGCCCTGTTAAAAAACACATGAAGAATTCGTAAGACAAGATAACATTACTGTTTAAAAGTCTTTCCTACGTTACACGAATCTGTTCACAATAAAAACTCGTGTTTACCAGAAGCTGCTGGAGACAGAAGGATAAACAGGAACACAAACTTCTCCATGAGAGAGGAGGTGATGTCCGTCTGCTGCTGTTACTGTGCTGCGTCTAGCTAGGTGAAAGGCCCAAAAGATAACGGTTTCTGAAAAATGAATACTACCCGGAAATTGGCACTTGGTTGTAAAAACTCGACATGGCGGCGCCCTATCGGCCAAACTCGAGGCTTCAAAACGGCAGTCTGCAAACCAACAGGTGACGTCACCATGACTACGTCCATTTCTTATATACAGTCTATCTTCGTGACAACTGTGAGGGGTTCATTTTCTTTCATAACCCCCCCGTTTAAATCATATTAAGGTTTACAGTTCTGTATAATTAGGGGCGTTACCACTTTCAGGGTGCATTCTCAGTGTCTGTCTACTAGCCGACTTCAGCTGACTCACCGGTAACGGGACTTGGCAACTCTGCCATGTTTGTGCCTTCAGGAGATGTTTTCATGCAAATACTGGAGGAATAATAAGTCTGGTTGTGCGTTTAATTGTTCTAATAGACTAAACAGCTTTTCTTTGATGTTGACTTTTGGATTGGATGATTGAAGTGTGAAGAAACAAGAGATATAGGCAACTTAACAATTTATTCATTTAAAGGAGACCTATTATGCTTTTCCATATTTCATGACTTATTTACATCTACAATGTTACAGTGTTGGATGTTCATGTTAAACATGGCCAAAGCTTCAAAAAAAATTAAAGTAAAGGTTAAAGTATTTAAAAGAAATCCCTGTGAGCCAAAACATCAGATTTCCACCTGTTCTGAACTCTCTGTTTTCAACAGCTACTAACATCTCCGTTTGATGACACGCGGCGCTAGACGGAGCCGGTATTCCATATATGGTCATTTGCTCCAATCCAACACGTGTACCATAGTGTTTTTATCAGTTTCTAATTTGCAACACCTGTCCCTAGAAGGGCTTGTAAAGAAATAAAACATTAAAACATTAAAACAGTGACGATAAAAAGAAAGAAAAAGTATAATACAATACATCACAGTACAAAACAAGATAAAAGGAGATAAAATGAGTAAATCAAAATGCAATGAAAAACATGTAACACTAACTACAATAGACTAGACGTGAGTTTGTTGCTGACCCAACAAGGACTTGGCCTCTCTTTTAAAAGTGGTTTGCAGCAGTTTTCAAGTGTTTAGGTAGCAAGTTCCAAGACTTTGCTCCTTTCACAGGGTCGTCTGGGCAAAAGAAGTTTTGCAAAATGAAACTTTACAATTGCCACTCAAAGCTGCTCTGGTGGATATGCTGCTACTCTGTAGTCTCTTAATGTAATTACAGAGAGGCTGAGGAGCAAGTCCACTTCAAAATTTAAATAAAAGCATCATGAAAATCAATAAGTTTGCAAAACTTCAAATCTTGTATTTGCTTAAAATGTGACAGTGGCATGGTACCTGACTTGCTTTGTGTCCAGGGTTTCAAGGTTTGATTGTAACGACAATCCATAGATTTAATCACTGAGTTTGATCACTGAGTGGCCTGGGACAAGGTAGTTAACCCATAAGACAGATGAGAAAGTATCATTGAATTTAGAAACATCAAGGCACAATCAAATATCAAGAATTTTCTTATCATCTTAAAACTAAGGTTAGCCCTAATCGTTTCGAAAATCTTTTTAGTGTGGCTTGTAAATTTAACTGGGAGTCTAAAATTATCCCCAGAAACCTCACTTCTGGTACTTGTTCAATAAGCTCACCTTTAATTTTAACATTCAGGGATTTGGTTTCAGATAAATTTTTAATAGAAAAACAGATATACTTTGTTTTCTTGGTGTTTAGTGTAAAACAGGAGGTGTCAAGCCAAGCTGACACTTTTTCAAAGTTTTTGGTTAGCTTATCTGCATCACAGGTTTTGCCAGATACATGAACGACTGTATCGTCAGCGTACATCTGAAGACCTATATCACATATATCCGGCAAGTCATTGATATATCAAATATATACAAACTTAAAAGGATAGGACCCAACACAGTTCCTCTGGGGATTCCTGTCCCTATTTTGCTGAAAGCGGACTTGATATTATTATGACAACACACTGTTCCCGACCCTTCAAATATGAGTCAAACCGAGATAATGACCATGTTGACAAGTTTAACATTGAGAGTTTTGAAATTAAATGTTGTGGTTTACCATATAAAATGCCTTTTCAAATCCAACCATTCTAGGTGGGTCCCATCCATCAGCAGTTGGTTCATTTGTGCTGCCAGGGGTTCATGGTATTAAATGTGGATTATGTCAGGGCCTGGTGCTGTTCAGCTCTTCATACATGACACTCTTTCTTGGATGTCTGCCATTGTAATGGTTACTGGATCTTGTTCTTTGAGATTGCTGTGATCTGTTCTTAGAACCACTAGCCAGTGAGCAATGGTGTTATGTGATGCCTCCTTATGTTCTTCCAGTAATGTTCAGTCGAAGCCCTGGGTCGATCTGAGCTTGTGTTATTACCCTGCCACTAGCAGTACATTTTGGAAGGTTCAGTAGAGATCCAGTTTATTCTCCTAACTTCTGCTTCTCCCTTGTATCTCTTTAAGCAGGTAGCCAAAGCAGTGAGTGTTTGTTTGGCTGTCTCTGACACTGAGAAATTGTGTTATGTGATGCCTCCTTATGTATATTCCAGTAATGTTTGGTCTCAGCCCTGGGTGGATCTGTGGAGAACATCCGGTTTATTCTCCTGGCTTCTGCTTCTCCTTTGTAGCTCTTTAGATGGGTAGCCAGTGCGGTGAGTCTTTGTTTGGCTGTCTCCAGTGCCCCTAAGGTATAGACGGCTTGTTGTATTTCTTCGGTAGCTTTCATCCTGGTTCCCCATTGCCATAACATGTTTGTTGTACCTCATCAATCTGTAGTTGTGATGGGGAGTTGCCGCTTGCATATGTTGGAACACTGAGCTTAAAATTACTTCCTGTTTTACAGCGATGCATGGAACTTCACCACCCTGCCATGGACACGCAGTGAAAAGAAAACTCACAAGATTAACAACATAGCATCATCAATGTGTTAAGACTTGTCAGAAACAGTTTTGAAGTGTATGTGGACAACCTGCTAGGAGAAGTTCATCAAATGACCATTAAATCAAAAATTGCCAACTGGGATTAGAAACCTAAGTGTCCAAACCTTAAGGCATTTCCTCCTCTGTTTTACAGAATAAGAAAAACCACATGCCCTAAGTCTTTCTCCCAAGCCTCTTCCGTCCTGTCCCATGTGATCTGTTTCAGTTTCTGAATAGTAGTATAGATCTTTTCAAAGGGGTCAACTCCAAAATAGAATCCAACTCACTCCTAGGTAACAGGTGAGGAAAAGCGGGAATCATTTGTTTGGCAAGGTCATGAATTTGAAGATACCCAAAGAAGTGTGAACCAGGTAAACTATGATCTTTGGCTAGCAGTTCAAAGGTAGAGAATATGTTATCTGAAAACAGGTCACAAAGAAACCTTAACCCATTTCTATGCCATAGTTGGGTCCAAAGTGGAAGGTTAAAAAATGAAATTATTAGTTATAGGGAGTAAGCCACTTGCTTGCTTTAGTCCAACATATCTTCTAAACTGTGTCCACATTTTTACCGATGCCATGACCACTGGGTTTAAAACATGGTCATGTTTGATAAGTGGCAGAGGGGCAGTTATCATAGATATTGGATTGGACTGTAATTCCATATGCACCCAGTCTGGGCCTTGGCCATTATCATAGGCATGTAACCAGAAAAGTAATTTTGCATTAGGCAGACCCAGACCGCATTCCTTCTTAGGAACCTCCAGATACATCATTCTCATCCTGGGGTTGGATTTATTCCAAATAAACAGCGATATTAGTCTGTTCAAGTGCTTAAATGTTGACTGTGGTATGAATACTGGGATCATTTGGAAAACGTAGAGGAATCTGGGCAAGATTATCATCTATATCAGATTTATCTGGCCTGCTAACGTTGTTGGAAGTGGTGACCATGTCATAAAATCCTGCTTTGTCCTTTCAAGTAGCACATTAACATTGTATTTGATCAAGTCTTTAGATGAGAGAGTGACTTGGACACCCAAATATGTAAACTTGGTGCACTCCTGTGCGAAAGGAAAGTGAGAGTAGTCTATGCTAGCTGCTACCTGATTTACAGGAAATAAAAACACACTTGGAATAGTTCAATTTGTAACCAAAAAATTACCAAATTTATCCAACATACTCAACAAATTAGGGATGCATTCCGATGGGTTAGAAATGTATACTAATAAGTCATCCGCATACAATGATGTCTTGTGAATCTTGCCCCATCTTGCAATGACACTAATATCCCTCTGAGTTCTAATAGCAATGTTCAATGGCTAGATCAAACAACTACGGAGATAGACTACATCCCTGCCTGCAACCTCTGTGTAGCTGGAAATATTCTGAGACTATATTGTTTGTACGTACTGCTGCTGTTGGAGAAGAATACAGTATTTTAATCCAGGATAGGAAGGACACACCAAAGCCAAACCTTTCAACCTTTTAACTAGGTATGGCCATTCGACCCGGTCAAATGTTTTTTTCCACATCTAAGGATATGATTACTTCCCCCGTATCTTCAGAGCCTGATAAGTAGAGTACATTAAACAGACGGCGCAAGTTGTAGAATGATTGTCTGCCTGATATAAGCCAGTCTGATCGGAACTCATTTCTCATTTTCTCATTTATTTATTTA
This sequence comes from Micropterus salmoides, assembly GCF_014851395.1. Taxonomy (NCBI): domain Eukaryota; kingdom Metazoa; phylum Chordata; class Actinopteri; order Centrarchiformes; family Centrarchidae; genus Micropterus; species Micropterus salmoides. The sequence continues at coordinate 42,003,111 of NW_024041150.1, read as the reverse complement.
AGGACAGTGCACATTAATCAACATTTCTGTAAATGTGCCAGTGTTAGCCAGCAGGCTAATTTTCAACTGTAGTCCATCTCACAACTGTTCAAACAACCAATTGAAGTTTTTTTTGATTGATTGAGTTCCGTAAGGATTTTGTAATCGGAATTTAACAAACTTATCGGTCTATAAGAACTACATTATTAAGGATCTTTGCCCTTTCTATGCAGAACCGAAATTATTGCTTGAGTCATGGCTTTAGGCAATTTCTGATGAGTAAAAATATCCTGATATACTGAGCTAAGTATTGGTGCCAATTTGGAAGAGAATTCTTTATAAAAATCAATTGAGAAGCCATCCGGCCCAGGTGCCTTATTACTTTGCATTGATCCAATTGCCTGCATCACTTCAGCCACGGATATAGTCCTGTCCATCGTAGATCAATCTTCAGAAGTCATTTTTGGAATGGGTATCTCATCCAGAAAATTATTCATATGTGAGGGATCCTCGGGGGACTGTGACGTATATATAAATAGTATAAAAAAATTTAAACTGCAAGTTAATAGCTTCCGGGTCAGTGGTCAATGCATCAGGCGCTCTACAAATCTCAGGAATAGTGCAGCTAGCTGCAGACCGTTTTATCTGGTGTGACAAAAGCTTGCCACACTTCTCCCCGAGTTCATAAAACGTTTGTCTAGATTTAAATAGTAATTGTTCTGTTTGTCTGATGGAAAGATTATCAAATTGTGTTTGCACTAAAAGTCTTTCCTTGTATAAGTTAGGCAAAGGGGACACAGCATAGATTCTGTCTATATCTGCCAACTGCTGGGAGAGTTCTGATAACCGTTGAGTGCGTACCCTTCTCTCATGAGATGTATAAGAAATTATCTGCCCTCTCAGGTAGGCCTTAAGAGCCTCCCAGAGAGTCATTAATGGCATGCTCTTTGGAGCTTTGTTCGGTCACCAGTCCAGAGGTGGGTCTCCTGAAGAAAAACTATATCAGACCCCAGGGATTTTAGATGTGAAAAAATGCGGCTGCGTTTGACAGGGTTGTGCATCCCCTTCACATTCCAAATTATAACTCTAATGTGGCCCAAATTACTCCTGTCAGCCATTTTCAAGATTTGTCAAGAAGTGTAGCCAAGTAGGCCTCAGTAACAAACAAAAACAAGGAACATCCCACCATGCCTTAGCGAAGGAGGGAAAAAAAAAACAGGCCTTGAGAACCCCTGCTGATCTACCAATCCAATGGAGATCGCCTCATTCCCTTCTAGCTCCATACAGGTAACAAACATGTAACCCTCCAAAAAGCCCTAACCAGGGCGAACAGTAGATATAGGTTTAATAGCTTTAGAGTTGTATACATTGTTATGTAGAAATAACAGCTAGAAGCCCCAGATAAATGCCTGTTGATCTTGCTTATCAACGGGAGTAAATTGCCATCCATAATGTGCATATACAGTAAATGATAGTGCCTGCAGTAGGTGTCTAAACTGTCCATGACAGTTACAACACTGCCCACAAGCACAGATGTGATACATTAAATGCACACAAACAATAGTCAACTAGCTGGAATCCATTAGCTTAATGTTACACCATCATAACATATGTTTCTTAATGAAGTTCACTGCTTCAGCTGGATCTTCAAACCTCTTATCCTGACCGTTTGTTGTCGTGATTCGAAGCACCGCAGGATACTGGATGCCAAACATCCCTCTCCTGAAAATAGTGGAACTTCACCACAATAACTCTGGGGGTCTCTCCCTTCTTCAGAGCGGGACGCAGGCCACGGTGAGCTCGGTCCAGGGTTGGAGCAGCGTCAAGGCCCAGTAGCTACTTTAGCAGGTTGCTGATAGCTATGACTGGCCGCTTGACACCGCGGCTCTCATAGCCCTCCTCAACGCCGACGATGTGCGCGTTACACCGCCACTGTGTCCTTCAAGATCGTCCATCTTCATGGTAAGCTTCGCTATCTCAGACCTTAGCAGGCGGACCTCACTTTTCACCGTTGTCGTCTTATCCGAATACATATTCGGATAGCCTCCATCAGGCCTGCTTGGTCTGTGGTTTTTTGGTAGGAGTCTCTGTTGAGGCCAAGGACGTAGAGGCCTGGTCCTTCCCCAGTTTGTTGGCTTTACGCATTTCTCTCGAGCCCGGCATGCCTCAGAAGAGAAGACAGGTGAAGTTGGTTCAGGTAGGGTCTGGGGAAGTTTGTTTAAAGACAGACATGTGGTGCCACTGTTTGGCTGCTGGTTAATGTTGTAAGTTACCGTGATTGAACGGGTGTGATACAGTGGGCAGCTTGTCGGGTTAGCCTGGCTACCGTTAGCTGTTGAGTTAGCCTCATCTAGAGGAATTTAAAAACTTTAATACCGTAATGCACTGCTGTTTATTTAAGTGAGCAAAAGGTTACCACTCTGTAGCAGGCAGCCTCATTGGCCGATGAGTTCGCTTTAACTTATAGAACGGTGTTCACTAAGAGGGACGCGCCTTCCTCCTTCACGCCTCAGAAACATGGCGATGCTCCTACAGCCTGTGCTCCTGTAATCTTGGCAGGTGGTAAAACTGGGCATGTGGATTGTCAGGTGTTAAAACAAAAACAAGGGACTGCTTCAAGGCAGCCAAAAGGTGTGGGGTTAATTAAAACGGTGCCCCCCACTGGTCAGTCCTCTGCTCTGGAAGAGCCTGATGAGTGTTTTAAACCCTTCATTTTCCAGGCGTCTGGGTCTGTTACAGGAAGGCTGGAAGATCAGCGTCCTAGTACTGTGCTGCGGGACACTGGGGGCTCTCAGTCCTTTATTCTTTCCAGTGCATTCTTTGCGTAAGGAGTCTGACTGTGACAGTAGCACTATTGTCAGGGGTATTGGCATGAGCTTCGTACCTGCCCCTCTCCATCTGGTGCGTGTGAGTTCCAAGTTGTTATTTTCCTGTGGCAGTCCTGTCATGTTTTCCTGTTAATGGAGTGGACTTTATAATGGGTAATGACATTGCAGGAGGAAAAGTGTACCCTACTCCTGAGGTGGTGGATAGTCCCATATTTCCCACATCTGAGGCTGATGATTTAGCACAGCAACATCCTCAAGTGTTTTCAGCTAGTTATTTGACCCGTATGCAGGCACGTAAGCAGGCTGAAAATGTTGATTTGTCTGACTCAATGTTCGCTTCTGTGCTGTCTGGGGAGGTGGTGAATCACAACCCCAAAGTGCGATGGCGTCAGCTACTAACCATAATGTTCCCTTTCCGCTTACCTGTGAGGCACTTAAAGGCTCAGAAAGGTGACTTGACATTGGAGAAATGTTTCACCGCTGCTGCTGCTGATGAGAGTAGTGGTGAGCATAAGTCATATCTGGTTGACAATGGGGTACTGATGCGTAAGTGGGCCCCACAGCCGTAAGCAGGTGAGGACTGGGCTACTGTGTATCAGATTGCGGTTCCCACTGGCTGCCGACAGCAAGAATTAGAGTTGGCACATGAACATGAATAGTCTGGTCATCTAGGTTTTACTAAAACCTACGACCGTATATTGAAACACTTCTTTTGGCCAGGAATGATGGCGGATGTAGTATGCTTCTGCAACACTTGCCACACCTGCCAGATGGTGGGGAAGCCGAATCAGGTAGTGTCTCCAGCCCCTCTGCATTCTACTCCAGCTGTTGGGGAGCCTTTTGAACGTGTCATAGTTGACTGTGTGGGCCCACTGCCGTGAACAAAGGTAGGTAATCAGTTCTTGGTGACAATAATGTGCGCTTCCACTCAGTTTCCTGTGTCTGTGTCTGTGTGTGTGTGTGTGTGTGTGTGTATGTGTGTGTGTTGCTTGTGTGTCTACAGTATGCAATATTGTGACCATGATTTCATATATTGCGACTTCAATATTGTGACTGAGATATATTTGGATTTTTATTGTTTTGCTGGGCCCTAAATATCACAGGGTAGCATTAATCTTTCACATTAACATATCATACCTTTTCCTGAAATCTTCTAGGGCCATTTCTCCTTCACTCTGCACTTTGATGTCTGGAATATTGTTATTTCACACTGACACTGACATTTTTAGATGTATTTCCAGGGAAAAAGGGCTGAGAAGTATAATTTGGAGGAATGAGTATCACCATCAATCCATGTTTTGATAATTATTTTGAACATACACCACGTTTTTTAAATAAATACAGAAATAATAATACTTCAAAGTATGAATAGTTTTAAGTCAAATTACATAAAAAGAACAGACCGTAAATGTCTGTAAAACTTTCTCACTCAGAACAAAGTGAAATGAGCATGCACCTTTGTATAAATTGCTGTGTACGTAGTACGTAGTTACTGTAGTAACGTTGGCTGCCAGTGTTCTGACAATTTTTGCTTCCTTGTTGAAAAATGCAACCTTAATGCAAATCGATAGCATCTAACCCATACCCCAACCCCTAACTGCATGGAAAGAACTGCGCATCATAAACATTATTTGATTGGTCTATCGAAATACGCTACCACTGAACTCAAATAAATAAAGATGTTATAGAAGAGTATCAAATTATGCACAAAACTGAAATAAAGATGTCATAATATTGTGACCTTTATGGGATATAGCCTGCACAATTGGAAATGGGAAAACACAAGTTAGCATTTTTCGACAAGGCTGCATAAATCGTCAGAACCAAAGCAGCTAACGTTACTTCTACAGGCTAACCACAGCAATAAAAACAACAACTTTGCGTGGTCTCTTCACATCTTTCTTGTACATCTGACCACAAGCACACCGCTGCACCCCCCCCACACACACACACGTACAGCTATGCACAGTCGTGAGGGGACAGCTATCTGATAAACCAGGAAGTAAATGTGCCCTGAACAGAAACATGGATGGACCTAATCAATAAGAACACAACTTGCGTTTTCAAATGTAACAACATAAAAATGTTTATTTTTTCCCTCAAAATGTACTTAAGAGTTAAAAGCATCAGAAACAAACAGGAGGGACAGAAATTAGTTTTACAAACTGGGGTAACATGGTTTCATTTTCAAAAAACACCATATTTTGCCATACTGCACATTGCTGCAGTTCTTCTTTCAACCTGTATGCTGAATGCTCAATTGAAGCTACCAAGTGAAGCATCTCAGTTCTATTTGATCTTTGTTGGGAGTTTCACATGCGAAGTACGCAGTACCTGGTTCAGCCGTGCGTGTTCGAGCCCGAGTCTGATAACACATTTCACTTTGTTTTGCACAATTCATATTATTTCATAACCATTTCCTTCTGTACACATCATGTAATTCTACTTTGTAGATCATAATCAGTGAACTCTGTCCTCCAGAGATGGTGAGAGTTATATCAGATGCTCTGACCACAGGTCTGGTCTTTTTGGTTTGTTTAATATTTTCCGAAGGTAATCAGAGTTTAATCAACTCCTCAGGCCACCTCCTTTTGATATCAGTAGCTTAAAATATACATAAATGCAGACACCACAGGTTTTATATAAGGCATCATCAAATTACAATAGAAAACATTACAATATAATACAATATTCACAATATAGATAAATGTATCGTTAGCTGTGATCTGAGACACACAGACCTCTTTCCACCTGGTTTCAACATGTTTGGTTTGTGCTCTGTCTGCTGACATTTCAAACATCATACTAATAAGCACTTTGATCTTCAGGTTCCAACAGTGGAGACGTCGTGGAGGGAAACTACTGTCTTTACTACGCACTGGGAGCAGGTTTTGTTCTGGTTTGCTTAGCTGTTCTTGGATTGGTTGTTGGCTGGAAATATAAAAGACATACGGACAAGAAACCTCAACAGTCTGCTGATAAAACACCACATGTATCATACATTCAACATGATTTTTATACTTTTAGTGTGTGTGAATGTGTAAATCTGTCGTTTTAACGCTCTCCACTATGATGATCTGCTTCTTCAGTGCAAGCAAATGATGTATGAGGGGTTTGTGTACTCGATCCAGGGAGTTAGTGAATGATCAGGCCCTATGATCTCTTTTCACCACATGTATTATGTATCCAACATGATTTTCGTTTTTTATATTATAAGATTTAGCCAAGAACAGAAAAAAAGTAATATAACATATAGTTTTAACAGTATGGTGTGTGAACGGATTCTATCTTACTTGACTGGAAGGCGTCAAAGAGTTGATATTAACCGTACTGTGTGAGGTTAGAGAAATACCGTGGTTTGCCGCAGGGTCATGTCCTGGGTTCAATGCTCTTTCTCTTATATATAAATGACATGAAATTTGTTTGCTCTTCCATAGGGATAAGAAAGTTATTGAAAGCAACTTAAGTGATGCGTTGAAGAACATTATTGCTTGGTTATAAATTAGGGTTTGTAGCTCATTATTTATGTGGAAGATACCCAGATTGCAGTTAAAACTAAAATATTTAAGCTGTGGTTAGCAAATGTATGTATGAAAGAAAATGTTAGCAAATGCTTTAATACACTTTGACTGTGCCTGTACTACATGGTACAGCAGCATCCCCAAGAGGATAAAAGTTAAACTTCTTTTCTTCTCTTGTTTGGCTTCACGACAAGCAAAAAGAACAAAAGGCACCCCTTCATCCCAATCCTTTTCAGTGTCGTGACAATATTTGCGTAACCTGGACTTAAGCGTTTGATGCCACCGCTCCAGTGCACTATGTGACTCTTGGTGGTAGGCGCTGGGCACCACACGGGACACTCCCTACGCCTGCATAGTCTGTGTGTGTGAAGACTTTAGAGAGAAAGTTAGTTGCCTAACTTCAAAACGACACAGAATTAAATCTTCTTAACTTATGGAATTAAAATGGTTGACGGTTGAAAACAGGATGAGGCAGCTGACACTTTGATAACACAAAGGATTTTGCAAGGCATGAGCAGATTATTTTAAGTTAACTACTTACATAACTACTCAAATAGAGGCAGAGCCACTGACATAGTACTTTGAAAAAGTAAGAGCTGTTCTGAGCAAAACATCTTTTTGTACACTTCAGCATTGGAATGGGACAAACTTCCAGTTGAGATTAAATTAAGCCAATCACATCGCTGTTTTAATCGAGCATGTAGTGAATGGTTGTTAAATCATAATTGGTTTGAGCTTTTATTCAGTTTTAAGGAGAATTTTAGTGTATGTATTTGTGTTTTTATTCTTGTTTATTTGTATTTCGGTGTGTTCGGTCTTTTGGTTGTATTTTGTTAGGATTGATTGTAAAGGGTACCTTTAGTCATCTGTAGCTTGCATTGCCATATTTATCAGACAACAAAAAGGATCACAATGGAAATAAGTTTGTAACTTTGTGTTATGAATAAATGCATAAACAGAACTGTCAAAGTTCTGTTTATGCATTTATTCATGTTACTATCCAATAAAAAATCTCTCCTCCTAACACTTTCAGCAGGTGTTTCAGCATCTGTAGTTGCGAGTAACCTGCTGTACTATGTTCCTGCTTGATACCCTTTGCTTCATTGTTATATTACTTGTCCCATTATTATTATTATTGACATTACTATAATTATCTGTACCATTATTCATTTTCAGTCTGTACTACTACCTTTACTGTTTGTATTTCTATGTGGATATTGTGTTGGCTGCTACCCCCCAGTCATCTCTTTCTCTCTCTCACTCTCTTTGCTCTCGCTCACCCCCAACCGGTAGAGACAGATGGCTGTCCCGACTGACCCATGGTTCTCCTCTTCAAGGGAAGTTTTCCTTGCCTGGTGTAGCCTAGTGCTTGCTCCTGACGGAATTGTTGGGTCTCTGTAAATAATATCAAAGAATATGTTCTAGACCTGCTCTATATGAAAAGTGCAATAAGATAACTGTTGTTGTGAGTGGGCGCTATATAAAAAAATTTACTTGAGGTGAACAAGGTCACAACAAGGGGCTCTATTACCTCAGAAACCTGTTTTGTTGATCTAATGCTGACTATTGGATAGATAACGCTGAATGCCAATTGCACCACTGTTCAAAATTAGGGATCATAAAGTATTAGGCAAGATTAGAATAAACCTCTGTCAATGTTTGAATAGCAAAGTGCCATTCTCTAGGTTTATAAACCTTAGGAATAAATGCGGGGGCAGAGCTAGACACTCAGCACAGTGGGGGTAGAGCAGTTAATAATCTATTAACTTCAACTGAATTAATTTGGAAGTTAGTATTTATATTATTTAGTTATAGGCTTAATTATTTCATGTTGCATGTTGCACATTTAGCTGTTGAAGTTTGGAAAATTATATAGGCAATATAAAAAATATGTAGGCCTATATTTTTTTACTTCAAATTAGTTATTGTCATGGTTGATGTTATTATTCTAATTATTTTTATTAAAGAGAGGTGGCGATGGTGCAGCAATGGATTAGACACTTGTCTTTGATTCTCACTGAGACATAAGTTGTTGTCATGGGTCCTGCTTTACCATCCATATGCTATACTAGAGACACCGCCAGTTTGATCGTGGTGTGGAAGGGGGGTCTCAGTATATTTTCCTGCTTTTTGTCCTTTGCCAATAACATGCCTGAATGCTTTTACCTGTTTCATTAAGGTATAGGATATTAACACTGTAACAGTGTCCTTACAGAACTTCCTAAAAAGGATCAGAGTTCTGTTTCTGAGTGTGTGTTTTGTCTGTGGAACTCCTCCCTTTGCTGTCCGCATGAGAGCCATGAGAAGATTGGTTTCTTCCTTTCATATGAAACACCCCGCTTTTTCTAGAATTTCAAATCTGTTTGTTTGACCACTAAAAAAGTATTTGACCGCAAACTGAAGTCTTTGTATTAAGGATAGTTGCTATGTTAGAGAACAGGTAATTAGAATTTAAACAGGCTGCTACCATTTTTATAAAAGCATTTGATTTTTCTGAAAACTTTTTATAAAGTCCTTTACATTCTGATTTGCATTCTTGACTCTGCTTGCTATATACAGGCACTTATCTTTTTGCTTTTCATCATTAGTTTTAACATGCTTGAAAACGTCTCGGGTTACGTATGTAACCCTGGTTCCCCGAGAAGGGGAACGAGACATTGCGTCGGTTACGACACTATGGGAACGCCTCTCGGCGTAGCAGGTCTGAACGTGAATGAAATCACTCCAATCCTATTGGCTTGTTGCTAGAACGGTAAGGTGTGGCGGAATAACCAGAGGAGTATAAAGCACACCTGTACACACTCATCATTAGCTTAAACTATGAAGCAGGCACTTCAGGCGGGGAGAGAGGTGCTGCGGGCCGACGCAGTGTCTTGTTCCCCTTCTCAGGGAACCAGGGTTACATACGTAACCCGAGACGTTCCCCTTCGAGGGAACTCGAACTGCGTCGGTTACGACACTATGGGAACGAGATACCCACTAAACCGTGCCGAAAACCCCACCTGCACCAGTGTGCAATAAAGTGGCACGACTAAGAGGAGAGCCCACGAGTGCCAGGTGCCAAAAGAAGGTCAAGACTGTAAAACCGAATGAATGTGTGCGGAGTGGCCCAGCCAGCCGCTAAACAAACATCCTGCAAAGAGGCCCCGGAAAGGAGGGCTCGAGAGGCCGCCATGCCTCTGGTAGAATGAGCCCTCACAGCCACAGGTGAAGGCAAACCGCGCACCTGATAGGCCAGGGAAATAGTCTGAACAATCCAGTTGCTAATAGTATGTTTGGATGCAGGGAGCCCAGCCCTGGGGGACCCAAACACACTAGCAGCTGGTCAGCCTTCCTCCAACGGGAGGACCTCAGAGTGTAAATACACAGTGCTCTGACAGGGCAGAGCAGATGTAGTCTCCCGTCCTCCGCCGTCACATGAGGTGGAGGATGAAATGCCTGCAGCACTGTGGACCCTGCGGCACAAGAAGGCACTTTAGGGATGTATCCTGGACAAGGGTGCAGGATAGCCCTAATATTCCCCGGGGCAAACTCCAGGCTTGCGGGGAAACCGAAAGCGCTTGGAGATCCCCCACCCTCCTCAGAGAGGTGATAGCAAGGAGAAAGGCCATCTTGAGGGTCAAGTGCTTAGCTTCAGCTGACTCCAGGGGTTCGAAGGGGGGCTCAGCCAACGCCCCAAGAACCACCGCCAGATCCCAAGTGGGAACCTTGGACCGAGTCGCAGGTCTCATCCTCCGGGCACCACGGAGGAAACATACAACCAAGGGAAGTTTCCCCAAAGACCCCTCCCTCAGAGGGGTGTGGAAGATGAAATAGCTGCCACGTACACCTTGAGGGTGGAAGGGGAAAGACCAGAAGAGAACCGGTCCTGGAGGAACTCAAGTACCTGAACCACCGGGCAGGTAACAGGGTCCACCGACCGCTCCCTACACCAAGTGGAGAAAACACTCCACTTCAGGCCGTACATCCTCCGTGTGGACGGGGCCCTGGAGCTGAGGAGGGTCTCGACTGCTGGTGAAGTCTCCATTCCCCTGGCCTCAGCCCCTGCCTCAACAGCAGGTCTGCTCCCTGATTCTGTGTCCCCGGGAGATACATCGCCCTGAGCGACAGTAACCTCTCCTGGGACCACAGGAGGATCTGACGTGCCAGTCTGTACAGAGGGCGCGAGCGCAGACCGCCCTGGTGATTCAGATAGGCCACCACCACTGTGTTGTCGGAACGAACCAGGACGTGGTGGCCTTGGAGATCGGGCAGGAAACTCCTTAGAGCCTGGAACACCGCCAACATCTCGAGACAGTTGATATGCCACTCGGCGTATATGCCACGCCGTCCATGACCGCGCCCCAGCCCGTGAGGGAGCCGTCTGTCGAAATGACCAGCCGGCGACAAGACCCTCCCAGCACGGGCCCCTGGGACAGGAACCAAGTTTCCTTCCAAACTGATAGGGAACGAAGACACTTGCGCGTAACCCAAATCAGACGGAGAGAATTTCCCCTCGGGGAAAAACCCTTGGTCCTTTGCCACCACTGCAGGGGTCTCATGTGCAGCAGTCCAGATGGTATTACGCTGGACGCAGCCGCCAGGAGACCCAACACTCGTTGAAAGTGTTTTATAGTGATGGCGTGGCCTAACTTCACCCCTTTCACGGCAGCCAATATGGTGTCGACACGTGCCGGAGACAATTGTGCCCGCATCGTTGTCGAATCCCATACTACCCCTAGGAACGTAGTCCGTTGGGTGGGCGCCAGCACACTCTTCTTTGCGTTGAGCCTCAGCCCTAAACGCAGCAGATGAGCCAGAACGACATCTCGATGCCGAACCGCCAACTCTCGAGACTGGGCTAGGATGAGCCAGTCGTCGATGTAGTTGAAAATCCGGATGCCCTGGAGCCTCAGCGGGGCCAGTGCTGCATCCATACACTTGGTGAATGTGCGAGGGGGAAGTGCCAGGCCGAATAGAAGAACCCGATACTGGTAAGCCACACCCCGAAGGCGAACCTCAGGAACTTCCTTCCTTTAGATCTATCGTGACAAACCAATCCTCAGATTAGATGTGCGTCACGATGGCGGGGATGATGAGCATCTTGAACCTGAATCTCCTCAGAGACCGGTTAGAACCCGCAGAACCATATATTTGGGGCGCAGCCCTCCGTCCTTCTTGGGGACTATGAAGCTGTAGAACCGGCGTCTCTGTCTGGGGGGGAGACACGTTCCACGGCCCCTTTCCTCAGCAGAGTAAGAACTTCCTGTCCCAACACCGGACCTTGCTCCGGGCGGACCACAGTCCAAACCACCCCGTTGAATTTTGGAGGGCGGGTTTTGAACTGTAGTCGAAACCCATCTATGCGGGAGGGGAGAAAGACTCCCCTACCCCGGTCTTCCCTGAGCTCCGTCGGGACTGGATGACGGCCCTCAGATCGCGTCTCTCAGAAGGCTGAGGGTGAGAGCGCCGTCTCGCTGCCCCAGCTCCTCGGGGGGCCCCGAGAAGCGACACTCTGCTTCCTGTCCTTTCCGTAGGAGGTCGTAGAGGGAAGGGACCTACGCCTGGCAGCCTCAGCTGCCTTGGGTCCAGACCGGCGAGGGAGGTACTGGCGGAACGCTTCGCCCTGCGTCAAACGCTCCGTGGTTCTGCGAAGCTCCGCCAGATCTTCCTCAGAGGGACCCCCCCTCTGAACCATCTCCTGTAGCAGGTCGGCTTGGTAGGCTTTAAGCACCGCCATGGTGTACAAGCTTGCACCTGCCTGGCCCGCTGCCATGTACGCCTTCCCCACAAGCGTAGATGAGGTGCGACATGGCTTGGAGGGTAACGCTGGCTTCTCCAGGGAGGACGCAAGTCGAGGGGAGAGATAGCTCGCAAGCGCATCCTCCACCCGAGGCATCCTCCCATAACCACGGTCCCTAACCCCCATCACATTACTGTAGTTCAGTGATAGGGGTGTGGAAAGACGTGTAGAGAAGGGTCTGCCCCATGATTACTCAGTTCATCATGTAAATCAGTAAAGAATGGCAGAGACCGGCGTGGAGGTGGCGCGTGGTGCTTAAGAAACCTTTCATCAAGCTTACCACTAGCTTGTGGAGTCTGCTCCTCCTGTGGCCAGATGATGTTGAGCTTAGCCACGGCTCTAGTCACCACCTCCAGCAGCACGTCATAGTCGGGGGCTGCCTGTATATGAGTGAAGACTCATATTTCAAATACATTTACCTTTTGTACACAACTTTAAATCAGTGCCTAGGCCAGAAGCAAACAGGGCCTAATTTCCCTCTGGACACAGTCTCAGTGCCAGTCTCTATTAAATGAAATAAGCCCCTGATGCTGTGCTTACCACAGAATGTCTTCCCAAAGAGTAACCCTCAACGTGAGGTGTGCGAGTGTTTCATTTCATTTTTGATCCATCTCATGAATTGACAGTGTAGTGAGATAAAAATTATTTTTATTCAAAAAATAAGAATTGAAAATAATGATTGATGAACAGTTAACTTGGAATAACTTAGAAACTTACTCATGAAATTAATTTATTGACTCTTTTACAATAAATTATATTTAACTGTAAATCAGCCGGGCAATCAGGTGCTGAGCAAACAGTGTGAGAGTTTGGAAAAGTAATACGGAATACACCAGCTAGATTTACAATTATGGTTACGGTAATTATGGTATACTGTAAAAGGTCACACTCCTACATTTAATCCTATTTAGCTCTTTCTAGCAGATAGATTGGATTCAAAATTTCACTCAAACCTGGCTTGATTTTATGGATTGTTGATAATTTATTCACTAAAAATAGCTAAAAATTGCAATTTGTCCCTCAAGCCATTACGGTTTTAAACAGGTAAGGTATATAGTCAAATAAGCAGGATGTTCAGCTAGTGTGGCCAGCCTAATCGTAGCAAGGTGCAGGATATATAACTAATTTCCCTGCGGGGACAAATAAAGATTGATTGATTGATTAATTGATTGTAAAGTTGGGATAACAGGGACCTCATAAGGGTGAAGTTTTCCTTTTGTGATCATAACTGACTTTTATCATGTCAGTCATTGAACTCAGTTTCCCAGGAATCCTCAAAAAACTCAGCCTTGACACCAAGCTGCAGCTTTTATTGGTCAATGACCTGTGACCTCAGACACTTCATTGACAAAAACTACAGCACGAGGTCTATTTCCCTCTCTTTCCACTCTTAGTCTCGTTTCCTCTCTCCTTCTTCTGGAGGATACTGACAAACTTAGTACAGCAGATAAGCAAAAAATATTTCTAATGTGAAAAGAAGTACCAAAATTTGACTGAGTGTATCTCTTGGGTCATTCTTTTAAAAAATCCCTTAGCCACGTAAATTTCAAAATAATTTTTAAAGATGGTCATTTTTTCAGCCATTTTTTTTTGACCATAGAATATCATTGTCCTGGCCAATTTTGATAATTCTGGTGTCAAATGACTAGTTATTAACCATGGAATATTTAAATGTATACATCAGACATATTTTTTTATATTTAAATTTCTTTCTTATAAATATTTTTAAAAGTAAAACAACAATATTTTAGTATAACCTTCATTAGAAATGGACTTTTTTATTTGTACATGAACCAAATATGAACTTTTGGTTACTACTGTACAAAATATAATGAGTTGTTGCGAACTGGCGCTATGTAAATAAAATAATATAAAAATAAAATGCAATCATGTGTAACCCAAACACTTATGGATCATTGTATATTTTTCGCATCAGTAACCTGAATGACAAAACTAACTAACTGAATAACTAAACATTCCAGGATTAAAAGTTCTGTTAGATGTAAATGTTTAATCAATTGATATATGCTCTAAGTTGAAATGGAGCATAATCTTCACATTAGCAGCTCCACAGTGCTGTGCTAGCATGACCAAGGCTGTAGTATTTGCACCTTCCATGGCAACAGACCACACTTGGACAGTTGTTTGCAACTCTCTGCAATAGGGGGGAGATCAGTTACGTTACATTTACTTATTTAGCTTACGCTTACACTATATGTCAAATGTCGCACACCTATAGAGCAACTAGGAGAATCTTGCTCAGGCAGCAGTGTGAACTCAAACCCTGCTCACCTGCACCACACCAAAGTCACGTGTTTATCAGAGATAGGGACTCGAGTTTTAGACTCAGACTGGAGTTGCACTTAAGTCGAACACACAGTGACTTCAGACTTGACTTGAGACTTGTCCTCAAAAGACTTCAGACTTGACGCAGACTTGAGGTGCGGGACCAGTGAACAATGTTTCAGTATGCATCTGATGAGTATCAACTGTGCACAGCCACATGTATCCACTGACTCCGGCTGCGCCCTGGTTGCCGGAGCTGATCACTGCCATTCTAGTCAATGCTTGTAAATCCACCAGACGTAGCTGCAGCACGTCCCAGATGGCTCTCCGCTCCGAAGAGACAGATGCTGCGTCAAGCAGCACAGAGCAATTCGAACCGGGCAGGAAGTGACACACTGAATGACATAGATAATCCAGCAAATTTTCTAAATAAAACACCCTGTGCCAATCACAAAATAACAATAAACACGGTTAAAACAGACCAAAAAGGAACCATTTAATTTCGTAACCTCATCATAGTAGACGCATAAAAAAATAAGCACGGACAACAAACACATTGACTGCACCAGCAGCTTTAAAACTTCATACAACAAGGCCCAGATAAAAGAAGGACAGAATGCAAAATGGGTTATAACCTGATAGGTTAGTAAACATGTTTAGCTCAGTTTTGACTAACGTTAGTTTGCTTATGTTTATGCTACGTACTAAGGGAAGTTAACTGCGACTGCGGTTGGTTATAAAAAGATGAACGAGTGTTTGTTTGCTTGCCAAACTTGTGGTGGTCGATTAAGGTAATCATTTACGCTGGCTGGCTGCCATCCCATTAATGATAATCGTTGGCTGCGAACAGATTGTAGGTTTATTGTTGATCATGTAACATTAAAGTTTTATTTAGTTAACGTTACACTGGGTTTGAGAGTCTGGGGGAGTGTGTTGACTTACAGTCATTAGTTGCTGCAGTGCACATTGCATGGTTATGTTGTGTAAGTGAAAACAGGTTACAGTTACAGAATTTCTTATAGCTATGCAGTGTTCTAAGCAGCCTGGATGCAACACAGCAGGTGTTACAATACTCATTATAACCACCAGGACTTGAGACTTGACTAGGACTCTACCTCAGAGACTTTAGGCTTGACATGGACTCTAGATCAGAGACTTGTGAGCATCTCTGGTAGGCAGATCAGTCCACAAAATATGCCACAGATCACCTTTCCTAAATCCAGCCCCAGTCGGTGTTGATTATCCCCATATGCATCCTGCCTGGTAGGCAGCACGCTTTAAATGGGGAATGGTCTGTTCTTGCATAGCACCTTTTTTCCGTTTTAGTCTTCCGACTACCAAAACACTTTTACACTACATCACATTTACCCATTCAAACACATTCATACACTGAGACTACCTGCTCAGACTACCTGTCTCACATTCACAGCGATTGAACGGGGGCAATTTGCGGTTCAGTATCTTGCCCAAGGAAAGTTTGAGATTCAGACTGGGAACACATGGAGTTTCAGAGTTAGACTTGGTCTCAACAGTGTAGATTACAAGAATAATTGGGAGTTCACTGATGGCTTGAAAGAGAGGAACATTGGTGGCAATCATGCTATAGCCATTATTTTTACTTGGATTATGTACTGGTGGTAATTTGAGAGTTTTCTTTTGTTTCCTTTTGACAGAGGCAACATTTGCTCCAGTCAGCTTGCTTGGGGGGGATTACGGTAGTAATCTTTACTCATTACCATTGACGGCAACATTGACCAACAACATTGCTCTAAAATTTGTTCCGTGTATCATCAGCTTTAAGCTTCCACCAACTACACCATGCGTTTTAGCAGCTCAGAGCTCAGTAAGCAGATCATTGATACATCATTGATATTGGACAATTCTACACAAAATAGTATATCCAGGCCAGAAATGGTGGCCATCTTGGAAAAATGGCAGCCATCTTGATTTTTGCGTGGCTAATGGGTTTTTATCAAAAATTTGTGTCAATTTTGGTACTTGTTTCCACTTTTGCTGCAAAAATGCAATTAGCTGCTCCGCTATCTAGACAGCGCAGCGGCTATAGAGGTAAATCGGTGCCAAAACCATTGAAAATGGACAGACTAAAAGTCACAAATAGATATTACAACTTAAACACAAACACAAACACAAAACATAATCTACAAATAGATTAAAAATCCACAAAGTCTTCATGATCCACAAATGTAAAACAAGATCTACAAATAGATACAAAATCCACATACAGACTCTTCATGAATACAAATATAAAAT
Source organism: Micropterus salmoides (assembly GCF_014851395.1). Classification (NCBI taxonomy): domain Eukaryota; kingdom Metazoa; phylum Chordata; class Actinopteri; order Centrarchiformes; family Centrarchidae; genus Micropterus; species Micropterus salmoides. The sequence goes on along the minus strand of NW_024041150.1, from coordinate 41,986,444 downwards.
ACGATCTACAAAAATTTAAAATCCGCAAACAAACTCTTTATGATCCACAAATATAAAGCATGATCTACAAAAAGATTAAAAATCCACAAATAAACACATCATGATTCACAAATAGAAATCAGTGACTTGTACTTGAAAACCAGAATTTGAAAGAATGTAAAATGATTTGTCTGTGCATGATGATTTTGATTGTTTTGCATTATATTCCCATCAAATCTGATGTTTATGGATAGCCTACATTTAGCTCATGGATTGAACCATTTTTTTTCTGTTTGTGAAAACGCTATAAAAAGGATGATTTAGGATGTTTACTTTAGATGTCACTTTAGACCTGGGCCAGTTCAAAAACCACTATGGCTAGGGCCCTCAAATATTGACTAGATTGTCCCAGAGAGGCTTAAGAGTCTTTTTAACACCACCACACACAGAACGTTCCCTTAATCTTTTTGTAGATCATGCTGTGTTTACAAGTTGTAATATCTATTTGTGACTTTCAATCTGTCCATTTTCAATGGTTTTGTCACCATTTACCTCCATAAGCGGCCTCCCAACTTGGCCTGCACAGACAGGACACCAAGCAGAACTCTGATTTTACAGCCGTGACACAAGGTCCTGCTTAAAATACCTGAATCCAATTCAGTTAAAGATTCAATGTGTAGGCTTTAGTGGCATCTAGCATCTAGCGGCTCACTGCACACCCTTCCCATTTCAAGTGATTAGAAGAAGCTACGGAGGCTGACACGCTGTGGCTCTTGTGCTAAATAATACGTGTGGCCCTCCATTTGTCCAAATTTCACTTCTCTTTTTTTTTCTTCTTCAAAGGTATTCAACATAGTGACACAATAATTAAACTGTCTGACTGTATTTGAGCATCAAGCATTTTTCATTAAATGTAAAACACACACACTTTCTCTCTTCTCTTATTTTTAGTTATCTGGACTGAAGAGAGGTGTGTATCGGTTAGCCAAAGCAGTACAGAAATACGACAGCTTTGTGAAACCCACAGAACCACAGGAGAAAAACAAGAACGAGAACAAAGGTTATCGATCCTGCAGAGAAACATGTTGCTGCAGCAACAAGAAATAAAATATAAAATAAAATATAAATAACAGTAAAGTTAGTTATTACATTACCCACAAAACAACATGAAGTTATGATTAGATTTGATTCAATATAAATATATGAATGAAAATACAAAGAAACATGTCGGTGCTGACTATGACTTACTATACTAACTTAAATTTAACATTGAAATATATTGCAAATCCAGACATGTCATTGCAAGAAGGTTTGCTGTGTCTCCCAGCACAGTCTCAGGAGCATGGAGGAGATACCAGAAGACATGCCAATGCACAAGGAGACCTGGATAGGGCTGTAAAAGGGCATGAACCCAGCAGCGGGACTAGCATTTGTTCCTTTGTGCAAGGAGGAATAGGAAAAGCACTATCAGAGCCCTAATATTGACCTCCAGGGGGAATACTGGCGTGCATGTTTCTGACCAAACTGTCAGGAACAGACTTCATGAGGGTGGCAATGAGGGTCTGAGATCCTCTAATGGCATCTGAGCTCACAGCCCAGCACTCGATTTGCATTTGCTAGAGAACACCTGAATTAGCACCCCGACTCTTCACATATCCTTGGAGGGGTGGCCCTGGGTTCCTCCTGGTGCAGAACAAAGCCCGGCCTCATGTGGCCAGAGTGTGTTTGCATGGGCCCTCACCTTCACCAGACCTGAATCCAACTGAGAACCTCTGGGACGTTACGTGTCGGTGACACCGCCAAGTAGTGCCACAGACTGTCCAGGAGCTCACTGATGCCCTGATCCAGGTCTGAGAGGATTTCCCCCGGGACACCATCTGTCATCTCATCAAGAGCATGCCCAGATGTTGTCAGCAGTGCACACAGGTACATGAGTCACATCATGAGTTGCTGTAAGGAAAGTCAGGCAGTTTGGATCTGCCTGTGATTTCAGTTTGTTTTCTTTGTTTTCTTTGGTGTGATTTTGAATCCAGCCCCCAATCGGTTGGTGATTTTGTTTTCCATTGACAGTTGTCACTTTATTTGGTTCACAACAAATTATACAATGTTCAATAAAGATGTTGAAATTCCAATTATTTTGTTTAACGAGATCTGATGTGATGAAAATGTCCCCTAATTATTTTAAGCAGTGTGAAATAAATGGATGTGCAGAGGTCTGAGGGGCTCTGGGGACCAGTTCCAGGCCAGCTGGACATCAGTGGTTGGACTGGTGTGAAGGTGTGAAGGTCTACCTCAGTGAAGAGTAGACGACCTCTGTCTCTACTGGAAACTCTGAACACACAAACACAAACAGTTCAAACAACATGAGAAACTGTTGGAGACAAAGAAACTCCATCACCAGACAACAACTCTGCTTCACTCAGTTCTCAGGAACTAACAAGAGTTTCAAACTAGAGATTCACTGAATCAGGTCGCACCAGTAAAACTTAAGAGAAGTCTCAGGTAGTAAAGATTTGAGTGATCTGAATCTGTTGCTAGGAAACATTTGTAGGGCCATCCAATCAAGAGTAATCAGCTACATAAACAGGAAGTCAGTGTAGCATCACAAGCTGAAAAATGTAATTTTCAGTTCTGTACATTCATATTTAGTGGGAAACATCAGTTTAAGCTAACCAACATTATTTCGTCATTTATTCTTCATTATTAGCATCATGTTTGTAAATGGAGGTATGTTTTGTTTATTGTGAAATACTATTTTAACTGTTAAAAATAACAATAACAATAATGATGAGAAGTATCACGTCCAATGATGTTTTACAACAAATACATTTCTGTACCAGAACATAAATGTCTTTATTATGGATTTACTATGACCATAGGACCTCGTAAGATAACATTGGATGGTACTTGGATGATGCATGTTTGTTCCAGTGAGTTCCTTCTGCAGAAGGCTTGGATAAAATTCACAGAACGACAAGTGTTTGCCTAAGCTGTTTATTTGAAATCAAGAATTGCCATCATAATTTTGGCGTTAACTCGGCCGGATCACTCCTCTGAGAGGACTTGGACACTCGGAGATGAAAGTGAAAACCATACGGCTGGAGTCTGTGACTCTGAGTGTCAGAGGCTCACTCACCGCTGTGATCCATACAAACCTGGTTGCTGGCAACACTCTCTTTTTGGTGAGTATTCAAGTGAAACAATTCTGACAGACATGACAACAGTAGAGGCCTGACCAGTGGAATTTTTCTGGGTCAGGGATCCCTAATAAAAGAGATCTGTGTGAGTCAACGGACTCGCTAAAAATTTAAAGTAAAAAGGGTTACTAAGGGTTACTCTTCTAAGGCAATACAAAGTGAATATATGGTTATGTAAAATGCTGAATGTGTTACTGCAGATGCATGACTGAATTGCGCATGAATTTTTTTGTGAGATCTGAAAACAGCCTTGTATGAACACTATGCAGAACATGTGTGAAGGTTGAACAAAGGCTTTTTGTAAATGTCACAAGATCTTTTTCCAGTTCAGAGCTTTTCCATGGTGTGGAATATAAAGGAGGTATTAGTGAAAAACTTAAAACTACATATCTGTGAACAATCTTTTCCCCGGCGGATTACTTCAAGGTCCTTATAACTGCCTAATATTACTGGAGATGTTACATTCCTTGTTCGCTTTGCATCTATAACAGATGTGTCGTTCTCTCATTATTCCATGTACTTTTTAAAAACTATTTCAAATAACTCTCACTAGTGGTTTACTCCTTTGTTTTTTGGATGTTGTGTTTATGTGCTCCCCGGTCGAAAGAAGTGCTCTTAGAGGCACTGAAAATGTACTAGAAATTCACAGTAGTATGCTTATAGTACATTCATACTCCTAACATGCTTACTACAAGTATGTTAAAGATATATTCTCCAGAGCTTTAACATACTTCTCAAAAGTATACTTTGAATAAATTGGTAATAAATATAAACTTAATTAAACTTTTAATAAATATGCTTAAATAAAATCCTATTTTTCACAACATTTTAGTCTATTTATTAAAAATATATTTATTTAACTAAATACTATTTAGGTGTACTTTGTGGAAGCACATTGTTATAATTACACTTTTAGTGGGTATGAAATATAGTTATGCTAAATATGCTTCATTGTGTAGGCTACTGCAAAATATTGTAATTATTTATGTAATTGCCTTCTTGCCGCGCTCCTGCACATGATCACTGTTTTTGCCCTCACTACATGTCAATAGGATCAGACTAAATAAATATTCTTGTGAAAAAATAATTTTATTTAAAATATTGTTATACATTAAGTAATTGGCTACTTTTGTACTCCACAAATTGACTGCTGTGTTAATGTGAAATTTGTTGTACCTGTTTAATAACACTTTATCAAAAACAGCTCCTTGGCTGAATGACACAGTAGTGTTTATGTAATGTTTTTGATCATGTTGTAATGGAAGAACTGAGCATTGGGAGGGGTCCCTTGTGGAAAACCATTTCACCTGAACCTAAACGGTTAGCATTATCAGAACAGTTAGACATGATGTCATATTGTGTTTCAGTAACTTTAAACAAAATAAAAAAATCAGACAATGGTTAATTAATTAATTAATTAATTAATTAATTAATTAGAGGTAATATTGCTTTGATATAGACAAAATATTTCCTTTTCCCTTCCACAGATGCTGTGTGATAAAACAGTTTCCAAATCTCTTTGGCCTTGCTGTCAAAGTTGCATGTTTGGTACCCTGTAGACCTGTGTTTGAATCTGGGCAGGGTGACTGCTCTCGCCTTTGGCCGCATATGGTGTCAGAAGTGGGACGGCTTGCCGTGAGGTCATCTGAGCCGTGGCCAGAGTCCGAACCATATGAGGGACCCCCATGGGTAACATTAATGATGGGATGTGTATAGTGTACTTATCAGTAAGGCTGATCATATGTCATCATTTTACTGATTTTATTTTTATTTATTGTATTTGCTTTAGATGTGATACATTCTGCTGTACCATTTAATGTACAGGAAGTTATTTTTGTAATATACTAATATAACTAATACTACTATAATAATTTATTATTATGCTAAAAGGGCATTTTCCAAGATATTTTTAATGCATTAATAATGCATTATTCTCATACTGAATGGCTTCATAAAGCAGCTCCCCAAGATATTAATAGTGACTCTTGGAGTAAACTAGTAATAAATTACTAATATGCTGAAATGCTAATAAAAATGTTCAGGGAACACATTTATGTGAAGTTTATGTGAAAATATATTATTTATATAAGTGTTCTTCAAGTATATTTAAATTGCAGTAAAGGTACTTAAAATAGATCCATTTTAACACAACTAAGTATATTAAAATATATTGCAATTATCTTAATGTTGTAATGTTGTAAGTTTTTCCAAAAACACATTTAGTATACACTTAGTATAGTACAATTAAAATATGATAAGTGCATCCAAAAAAGTGCTACTTAGGTATATTTCTTTTTTACTTGGGTGTACCTTTCGTCCTGTTTGGTCTGATGACTATTTGTCCATAACTGACGTCTTCTGTTCCTTTCACTGCTGAGTAGACTACAGCTGGATGACTCTCTGGAAAATAAAAACACATACAAATTACATAACTACAGGTACTACAGCTGATACCAGTACTGTTAGTACATTTACTGCTGCTACTTCTACTGGTATATTTACTGTTAGTGTTTAAAGTACTATGAGTACTGCAGCACATGTAATAATACATGTGTTGCAGTACTCGTAGAAATAATTTCATTATTTTTCTTGTAGAATTATAATAAGTTTTATTATAAATGGCAATTTTACAAGTGTCTGCTTGAAAGACAAAATATAACTCGGCGTTATTTATTTGAAACTAGACGACCACAAAGCTGTTCGCTTTTTTTAAAGAAGTTCACACATTTGAGCACATGGCCCAAAACAGACAAACACATCACCATCAGCTAAAACAGACCACACTGTAGTGAGAAACCACCAGTTTCAAGCCAGAGTTCACTGGAATCAACAGGCCGAAGTTGCTGCTGTGGTTTAGATGTGCAGAGTGGAAAAAAAAGATGCAGAGGCAGGTAGTTGTGAGTAGAAAACTGCTGTGATTAGAGGAGACTTTGTAAGTGAATCTGTGTAGCTTAGCTTTGTAATTCTGATTGTTGTTGACAACCTTGTTTTGTTGGATTTAGCCATTTTTTTTGTTGTAATATACAGATATTTCTTTGTTGTATAGCAGTGTTTAGGAGTGAGAAGCCCTTTTTGTTTGCACCCTTTTTCTCCTTTTTTTGAGATTAGAAGCCTAGTTTAGAGCTTTGTCTTTTCTTTACTTTCTGTTTTTGGTTTAGGACAGTTTTAGTCTTCTTAGATTGTTTTGGTTGTTGTTTTGGGCACTGCTCATCTCTGAAGCTAATAAAACTGCTATATTGTATTGTGTTCTGGCCTTGTTTGGAAATGGGAAGAGTGGGAAGCCACACCTTTATGTTACATCCAAGACACCCCTAGACCTTGGGACGTAACACCAGCAAACTGGACCTGATGCCAACTGCCTTGGTTAAGTCATGACTTTCCACCCTATGCTGCACTATAGGTGGCATCATGGAGCGGTACGTATCAGCTTTGCCGGTCATCCCGACACAAAAGAAGCCTGGTTTGGACCCAGATGATCCAAACAACTACAGCCCAATCTCCAATCTACCTTTCCTCATTAAAATCCTGGAAACAGCTGTGGCTGCCCAGTTTCATCGCCATGTGTCAGATAACAAATGACCTTCTCATTGCCAGATCCTCCTTGATCTCTATGCAGCTTTCGATACCATCTCCCACACCATCCTTCTCAACTGCCTCTCTGAACTTACTGGCCTTACTGGCACAGCGCAGTCTTGTCTCCAACAGGAAACTATACATCGCCCTCAAAGACTTCTGCTCACGTTGGCTCCAGCCAACCACAGTGTGCCCCAGGCATCTCTGCTTGGTCCCCTTCTTTCCTTCTTTTCAATATCTACATGCTACCCCAGATGATGCAGCAGTCAGCATGGACTCCAATTTCCACTGCTATACTGATGACACCCAGCTGTACATAAGCACCAAGCCCTCAATCCAGAACTCACCTGCCACTTGTCAACTGCCTGCCATACATAAAGACTTGGACAACTGCAAACCTTCTCAAACTCAACAACAATAAATGGACTAATTACCTAAACGTTTAATGATTGACTTCTGATGCTTGAGCATCAACAGCTTTGTGACAGAAATGTCTGTCCCAAAGAAAGGGAAATCAAGGCACAAAAAAAGAAAGTGAATGAAAACAGCTGCCAACTAATTTCTTTTAAAAGAAAGGTGATCACAATCACAACTAGAACTGCAAGCAGTTGTACGCAGGGTCCAAGCCTCCTGGCGCGAGCCGGCCCACCTGGCCCCGCGGAGCGCGTGCGAGTCGGCTCAGGCGCCCCGGCGCGGCTCGGGGGCCCGTGGAGAATAAATGAGCAGAGTTAGAAATTAAAGGGGCTTGCAGTTACGGAGATCAGAAATCAATGTATGTCTATGGGAGTGTTATTTCATATTCGATTAATAGCGCCACCTAGAGGCTGATTGATGGCAAATTTCACACAGCCCCTCTGGAGGGCATGCCACATGGGACAAGGTCCCCAAGTTTGCAAATGTAAGATCTGACATCTTGTTTTTAGCGTTGGCGCAAACATTTGTTAGCTTGTAATTGGGACATTTTTTGGCGGATCAAAATTCCCTCAGGTGTCATCAGAGGTCCATGGGGAACAATTGCTCCAAATTTGGTATCAATCGGACTTGTGGTTATGGAGATGTAAAATGCATGTAAGTGAATGGGATTTTTTGAATAGCGCCAACTAGGGGCTAACTGTACCAAATTTTCACAGCCCCTCAGGGGGCATGCAACATAAGGTCTTCAAGTTTTGTGTTGATCAGCCTTTCCAAGCCTGAGATATGTTATACTTCCTGTTTTTAGCGTTTTCGCAAATATCTGTTAGCTTGCAATTGGGACAATTGTCAGATCAAAATTCCCTCTACAAACTTCTATTGGCTTAGTCTGGAGATGGTCTGTGCCATGTTTCGTGTCGGACTTGCGGCTTCGGAGGAGTTAATTAAAATAGGTTTTCCAGATTGCGATTTAGTTAAATGAAAACGTCATTGCACAGATGCATATCCTATACCATAGGAATCGGCGGCATCCCCCAAACACACAGAGGTAAGGTTTATGAATGTGCGATGTAGTGGGCCGTAGTTATGAGGCAAATGTCCTTTGGTTCAAATACCCACTGAAATTAATGGGGTATTTGAGCTTCGATTATATCGCCACCTTTAGGCCGAATTGCACAAAATTAATATGTAATCAGGGCCCCATGGGGAACAATTGGCCCAAATTTGGTATCAATCAGACTTGTGGTTATGGAGATATAAATGCATGTAAATCAATGGGATTTTTTTTAACATCTTTAATCTGCAATAACAGCGCCACCTATGGGTATATTTGAGTGAACTTTGGTGCCTGTAGTAAGGGGACCATGCTGAACAATTCGGGACTGTTTTCATGTTAATATGACTTGTGGTTAGAGGAACAAAGTGTTCGGTTCAAATAGCGCCACCTAGGGGCTAGTTGCACCAAATTTTGCACAGGCCCTCAGGGGGGTGTCCTACATTAATGCTCCAAATTTGGTGTCGATCGGCCATTCCAATGCGAAGATATAACATCATTTGCTGTTTTTAGCATTTTTTTTAGCCTGTAATTGCGACATTTTTTGTGGGATTAAAATTTCATAAACTTTCATCAACTTGGTTCAGAGAATATCCGTGCCAAGTTTGGTGTCGATCGGACTTGTGGCTTCGAAGGAGTTAATTAAAAATTTACGGAAAAGAACTTTAGGCAGAAATGGGTGTGGCCTATACCACGAGATTCAGCTCCATCCCCTGAACGCTTGGATATATAGTTTTTGATATACGCCTTTGTAGACGGGAGTTCCAAGCCCAAACGCGTTGACCTTGCTTATAGCGCCCCCTAGAGGTAGAAGTGTGCGGATTTTTGCGCCTGAGGTACTCTTGGGGCTGTGAACGTACCTTCTGAGTTTCGCATCCCTAGCAGTTACCGTCTAGGCCGCAGTATCAGTTTTATGCATACTGGGTACTGGGTACTGGGTAGAGCCCACTTCGGGCTTGGACGCCTAACTAGCAGTGAAAGAATGGTTTAATCTAATATCAGCAGTTGTTTAGATTGAAGACAGGAATCTAGCTTGATGCAAATTTGCATAGTAGGCTAGAACATAAATTGTTATCGGCATCATAAATTAAAATTTATACAGTCTTAATAAAAACTCAATACAAACTATTTTCAGCGTATGCGCCTTATAACCACTAACCTACACTGTGGGTTTGGACACAAAGATAGATCAAATGTACTGAAATTATATAAATGGCAATGTAAAGGCCATGAAAGCTGAATTTTAAAGAATTTGTCTCTGCGTTGGGGTGGACCAGTTCTTATAGAATTTTAAGAACTTCTTAAAGTTTGTTTCTGTAACTGATACAGTTATTTATTATTATTCAGTATAGTATGCATTTTCTCAATGTAGGGCTATGACAACACACTATGGTATTTTTCACCATTGTCTTATACCTTTATAATGAGGAATGCTTCAATAAACATGAGGGAAATAAGTTATTTTAAGCTTGAGACTCATAGCAAGTGTCATTTAACCATAGTAAAGTTATTGTAGGATAGTGTTGTAGTAATCAAGACTGGTCTTGATCTTGTGACCGGTCTTAAGACCACTTTTTCTCATCTCAGACTTGACCGCATTTGTACTTGGTCTTGTCTTTTTCTCTGACATTGAGGACTCAGGATTTTATTTCACGACCAGTCAAGACCATAACTTTAGGAATATCAGTAAATTGCTTTTGCGTTTTCTGTTTTGTTTGTTAACATCCTAACTTTGATTGGATGTAAAACGTATTGCTTCAAATGCAACCAATAACCCTAATTAAAAATATGTTGTTACCATTAGTGACTGTCACCCCTCCCCGCCATGGTAAGCGTGGAAAACCAGTGTTGAATAATGATGCTTATGTTGATTTCAGCTCTTAGAGTTTGTACCTAGGTTTTTAAATGGGAATGTGGAGAAAAGAAAAGGAGGGTTGAAATGTAATTAGATTTCAAACTGTCCAGACTTAAGCAGAAATCACAGATTATTATTACTCACAGATGTCATTTACACTGGGGTCATGTCCTCACCACGTTTTGAAATGGCTGATTTTGAGCCCATCACTCTTTGAAAGCATTTGTAAAAAACATTCTAAAAAATAGCTTGCAACAAGGCCATTGCACCACAAATTGGAGCAGAAATTTCTCCAGAATGCAGGAAATTAAGTATTTAATGCTTAATTTTATTTTCTGGGGAAGACCCGCAAATCACCCGCTCATATATTTCAGCATTTCATATATTTTCAAAATAGTGTTAAAAATCTTCTCGAGTGTTTCTCATGCATCATCATGTCTCATGACCCAAGTGTATCATCATGCCCCTAATCTGAGCCCTTAAATCCCCGCCAATTTCAACACAAAGTGACACCCTTCTTATTACTTGTTTAATAAATGTGGTAAGAATGGTTCATTAGTGACAACCCTATTCAACACAACTGTTCAGTATAAAAGGTGTGTACAACCCACTTTTTTAAGAAACAGGCCAATAGATTTTTCAAAAGTTGGTTCATAAGGGAACAGAAAAGAGCAGCTGTACCTCTCGTCCTGTTTGATTTGATGTCTTTGATGAAAATTTGACCATAACTGACATCTTCTCTTCCTCTCACTGCTGAGTAGACTGTAGCTGGATCCCTCTCTGGGAAACAAAGTACAAACAGTTGATACCAGTACTACTGAAAACCGATGTGTAAAAGTCCACAAATTGAACTGAAGTACAATTGATTTTCTTGTTACTACTACTATGTACTGCTGTGAACACTAAAAACAGACTAAACACAAGTGAAGGGGATTTATCTGAATCGGAAAACAACCACAGAGCTGCTGGCTTTGATCAAGATAAAATAATCACCACAGGATGAATATGTCAGTTAGTCAACATGTCAGGACATCACACAAGGGATGGGTAGTGTATATATTGATTTTACATTTGATTATTGAGATGAAAATGCTATATATCATCATTCACATCACGTCACTTTCCAAAATCTTTCAAGGTCTAAAACTGAAACTGGTCCTCACAAAGATATAAGAACAAGAACAGACAGTCACTGCCCCTGAAAAACAGAATCAATAAAACATTGTTACCTTTGCTGCGTCTGATTGGCTGCTGTAGGTGATGTAATATTTTGACATCACTGTATTTGATGTCGTCTGTGATGTCATCATCCTGTGTCAGTTTCCTGTGGATGCATCGTTTCAACAGTAGAACCAGTAGAACCAGTAGAACCAGAACACAGAATGATAGAACAGCAGACCACAACACAGAGAGAGGAGGAGAGGAGGAACCAGGAGGAGAGGAAGAGGAGGAGGAATCAGGAGGAGAGGTGGGTGAATTTGGACTTGTAGTGGTGGGTTTCCCTAAAATGAACAAGAAATTGTAATTTAAGACAGAAAATAAAATACATACATTAAATAATGTATTCAACAACACGCTAGCAGAAAGACACACATTAATAAATTATTATTATAAATATAAATAAATATATTATAAATTTGTAATCTTTCGCCACTGTGGTTAAGTTTAAAGTTAAAAAGATCACATTTCAAACGGTGGTTTTCACTCTTCTTTCTTTGCAGACTGCAAAGTTAGAAATGTTGTCACATCATGAATCATCTCTGCCGTCCTGAAACCTGCTGAACTCAATGTAGAAAACAAAACCAGGTCAGTTTGAGAATTATCTTTGAGCTCCTCACCTGTGACAGAGATCCAGCTGGATGGAGACTCTCCACGACCGCTGATGTCACACTTGTAGAGGCCTTCATCAGACTTGTTAACATGGTGGATGGTCATGTGACCTGTAGGCTCAGTCCTGATGAGGGAGCCATCTTTATAGAAACCAGCTGGGAGGTTGGAGGGAGGGGTCTTTGTTTTACAGTGCAGAGTGACATCATGTCCCTCCATCACAGGGAGGACAGGACTCTGCAGGATCACTGGTCCACCTCAACACAGAGACAAACTACAGCATTTCATCATTTACACACAGCTTCATCAACACTAACTCCACCGTCTGATCTTACCAGTGACAGTGATGTTGATGGTGTTACTGGTTGCTCCCTCTCTGGACTCACACCAGTAAACTCCACTGTCCAATGTAGTAACGTAGCTGATGTTACAGGAAGAACCAGCTGATCTTCCCCAGTCAGCTTCACAGTGAGTCCTGGTTTCTCTGGTCGTGTTCCTCCTCAGCGTCCATCCAGCAGAGCTGTCGTCCTCCTCACAGCTCAGAGAGACAGACTTCCACATGAAAAACTGAGAGCTGCTGGGACTCACAGTCAGAGAGGCTGGAGGAAGAGAGAAAGATGTGGTTAGAGTTGATCCATTATTTTCTCCACATTCCTCATATTCTTTCTTTCTGTCTACACTTTCTACTGCTGAACAGATTTTTGTGTGTCAGGCGCAAAGTTAAACTTTGAGTCGAACTCAAAAATGAGCTGAAACTCTCAAAGTTGTTGTCAAAGATGTGGGTTTCACGTTTACATTCTTGAGGAAACAAATTAAACTGGGGTCTTGAGTCCTCTCAGAGAACATTTTGTTTGTTACACTCCATTTCGTGCTTTCTGGCAACAATTTATACTGCCCTACAAAGCCAAAGCGCAGTTACTACACATTTGGTCAAAATTTAGTTATGACTTGAAATGGGCTTTATGACATCTGTTCTGTCTTGTGACAAAGTCTCCTACTTAAATTTTGCCCCGTTTCAGAGAAACGAGAGTGTCAAAATTGCAGTAACTACAAAATCCAAGCTAATACCAAGGCAAACGCTCTGGCTGGCTTTGTTTTCCGGCTTGTACACCGCAGATACTGCGGTCTGCCTTGGTAGCCTAATCCCGAAGTGAACTGTAATACTGTTTGCCCCCGATCGTAACACTCCCTCACACAGAACCAACAAGCCAAACAGCTAATATTATCTTACCATAGAGAAACACCATAGCACAATCCCGCAGTAAAATCATTGTTAAACTTGCATTGAAACACAGCAAGGCACACTGCTTTATAATCAGTTACTATTAGCTAAGTTGGCTTGCCAGCCACTTGCAAATCAGACAAACATTGTAGCCAACCTGCTCCCTGGAACGCTTTTACTGTGACAGCGTGATTTGTAATCGCGTTGATGTTTCTTATATCGGGCATCTCTTTATTCATATTTCAAGCAGCTATTCCAATTGTTGTGACAGAGGTTACTCCTTCAAAAGTAAGCAGGTCACCGGCTCCGGTAAATTTATGTTAAAGTTAGCTAAAATTGGCTGTGCCTCCTCAGGAAAGTGGACCAGTGCACCTGACAACACACACACACAAAATGAAAATTCTAATGCAAACTAACACATCAACATTTATTTATTGTGTAAAATGTTAATGATGGGTGGGGAAATGAAGACAATGAAGATAACAGTTTCTTCAAAGTAAATTTTTTAAGAGCAAAACACTGTGTAAAGGGCAATTGCAATAAAAGACAACTTAATTTTGAGGCTTAATACTGAGCTATTTCAACATTTGCAACTTGCAAACATAAATAAAACTGTTAAAGCTATTAAAAACAATCAACATGTAGTAAGAAACACAACAAGAAAGTTGAATGACCACATTTAGTTTGTAGATACTGCACTTTGCCTTTGCAATGTTGTTTTAGTTGGTTAAGGTCATGTGGAGTGCAGTATATACTTTTGAGGGTCAAAGGGCACATCAGTGCTCCTGGTTTTTATCTATAAAAATGTCTTCTTAAGAAGGTATTACATGAATGCGTTACCACCGATCTAAACACAACATGTTTGACTGGGTAATCTCAAAACTTTAAAGGCATTTTTCACTGTTTGCATAGTTACTGCACATAGACTTTGTAGGGCAGTATAGTGGAAATGTTTTATTTATGTAAAGGGAAACACAAAATTCAGGTGGCAAAAACATAACATAATGCAATAAGGCTCTCAGGCATTCTGTGTTTCTTTCAGATCCGTTTCTCCTGCAGATGAACTTCTCTTATGTAATATCCCTGCTGAGTCAGCACACATGCAGGCATGATAAGTCTTCTCTCCTCTTTTGTGTCTTTGTTCGGAGAAGTGACCTCTTTAAGTGTTCATGTGTCACCTTTTTACCTCAATGAGAAATTAATTAATTTTAATACAGTTATAAAGTCCAGGGGCCGTATTACAGAAATTTGGTATTTACAATTTGGTATGAAGCAAATCCTAACTAACTTTAGGAATCCTCAACACATTCTCATTTCAATGCATCATAACTGATGCTTTCAGACAGCGTGACAAAGCGTAAGGATTTTACGCTAAAGGTACCCTTCAGTGTCCGTATGAAACACCCCCCTTTCCTACATTGCAGCAACACAAGGGAGCCAAACCTACTACATTTATTCATTTAGCTGACGCTTTTATCCAAAGCGACTTATAATTACTATACAACTAGGCAACTGGGGGTTAAGTGTCTGGCCCACAATGGTGGATGTCTCACAGTGGGAATCGAACCCAGGTCTCCCACACCAAAGCCATCACCACCCCATACTATAGGTAGGGTTAGCCTCCCTTGCCTTCCTGCTAACCCGCAGCTGTGGGGTTAGCCGGTCGACATGCATAAATTCAGTGACTTAGGTTTAGGTACTAACATTTCTGATGTTTGTGGTAAGGATAGGGGCTTCGGGGGGCTGTCAACACCTTTATCACGAACGTAGCTAGCTAGTTATTTGTACTAAATAACTACGCTTTGTCACTCTTTCTCAAATTGTCGGTATATGACGCCCTGAGATAGCCACATTTCTCATCTCACCGAGCTAAGCGGCTTTTAATTGCTGTTTTTAGGTAGTTTTATTAATGAAACATACACTGAAAATGGAGCAGAAACAACAACTATTATTGAACTTCAAGTCAGATGACTTAGAGGTGTTTGTAACCTCTGTGGAGAAATCCAAATCCACATAACGCTTAACTCTGGAGATTAAAGACAGAGAGTGGGCTAAAGTAGCGGACACAGTCTCCGCCACATATCCGGCATCCAGCTGAGCGTTGATGCTGTTAAAAAGAAAATTAAGTCCATTTACAGTGAAATGAAGACACAGGCAACTGTTGTGTCCAAAGAGCAGATGAAACCGCTGCTGGCTCCTCCTGTGCTCCCTCACTGACTAAGAAGGCTACTCTTCTCGGGAAAGTTAATAATGAAGGTAAAGCTTTACATTATGTTTTAATAATGTGATATTATGTAGCGTTACATCGCCTTTCTACTAATGAGTGTTTCGTCACCAAACACATCGGTAGAATCAATTATGTTCCGCCTGTTGACATTTTGTTGATTTTGTAAAAGCAATAAAATTGCGACCATGTGGATTAAACGAGTTAGCAAACACTAACTGGTGGAAAAGTAAAAGTTAGGACAGCTCAACAGTTCTCCTAAATTTAGTAGAGTTTATTTAAGATTTTACAAAGTTAGGATGCTTCTGTAATACACTTTTCTTATCTAAAGTTAGAAAGGACTTAGGACTGATTAATCTGTAATGGCCTTTTTCCTAAATCGCTTCCTAACCCTTATTACCATGGTTACCAAGCAGTTAGGATAGGATCTGCCGGTTAGGAAGTTTCTGTAATACGGCCCCAGGACTTTAATTGCTCCTGTGTTTCAGCAGGGTTTCTGCTCATGTTCAAAAGTTTCTACACATTCAGAAAGGAGTCTCTTAGCAATTGGGAAAGAGACAGCAGCGACATAGAGCTACCGGTCAGAGGAAAAACTGCAGTCCAACTGTTTATATGTCTGAATAACTGGAGACTACAGGAAATACTAACACATGTACATTTGACTCCATACAACATATTCTATTATGACATTATTTTCTAAATCTCAGATTAGGCTACTATTATTTTGTTCTGAAAGTGGCCCGAATACTCCATCATAGTTGATAGACTTGATACTGCCTTTTATTCTCGGCTGACTGTTACCTATTTGTGTACCAAATACATTAAGTAGACATCTGTCTGACAGACATCTGTGTCTATATTTGAATTTTTTGATCAAATTGACAATTCAGTAGTCACTGGATGTTGGTGGGGACATGTCCCTACCTAATTCTATGCCCTTGCTTGGAGTTAAACACAAAGCAGAAGACCTGGCTACATGTGTCTTACTTAATATAGTGTATACTTATTTACTTACTAATATTTTGTTTTCTGAGACCTGTTTATTGACTCATTATTATTATTAATGGCTCTTGTACCAATCAATACTTTTCTTCATAATCCTTGTGTCATTATGGTAACTACAGCCTACCAGACCTTTATAAGAAGCAGCACTTAAAATGTGTATACAAAGACGTATTTCCACTTCTCTGGTAGCCGCTGCATCATGCGGTGCAGTCCTGGTTTCTGAATTACATTTATATACCAGCAGTTTTAGCTTTGGCTCCAGTCTGCAACACTGTGGCATCAAAACTGCATTCAGTGTTTTATTGTATTTGTAAAGTGACGCCAAACACATCCTAAACACTAACTTTTCAGGGAGTGAAAAACTTTTCAGCTGTGACAGAAGAAGTTTTCTCACCTTGGTTTGTTGTGCAGCTCAGCAGTGAGGTCAGAACTAAAGAGAAAACACACTCAGGTTAGTTTGAGGTTTTACATGCAACAAGACATCCGTACTTTCGACAAAACAGAACAGCCTGTTTGTAGAGCACAGAAAAACAGCCAAATGTTGATCTTAGATATGGAAATAACAAATTAGGTTTATTTAAGGACACAGAAAAGCAGAGGGGCTGTTCAAGTGCAGAAGAGACATGCAGGTACCAAAGGGTTAAACAAAAACTAAAAACAAGCTCTGTAGATACTTTGATTGCAGCGTGTTTTAATCTTTGTGTTTGTTTGATATTCAATCAAGGCAAATGTGTATACATGCACCACTTTGAGCTTTAAAATATGAGTCACAAAGGTGCTGTCTAAAAGGAGACCTATTATAATGCATTTCCAGCCATATATTGGGGTTCCGTGACTCTCTGATGGTAGTGTTGCATGGTTCAAACTTTAAAAAAATATACTTTATATCTCACACTGGCCTTCATGCAGGCCCTCATTTCACACTACTGCGTGCATGTCGCCATTTACTTTGCAACAACTCTCAGTCTGTCACAGTCGCTTTAAACTCCCGTGTTACACTCCCGTGTTACATTCAAAAAATCTGGTGTGGTTCTTGGTCTGTCTTTATTCCTTCGCCAAATCTTCTGTAACTATAGAATAGACCATCTGCTTCATGTTTACACACATGCCCAGTGTACGTGAGCGCTCACTAGATGTGCGTTTTGTTTTTAAATGGACAGGGATCAGTTCCCCCCAAAAAAGCCCTCTGTCTTGATTGGCCAAAACCCTACAGTATGCCCTGAGGAAGTGGAAGAAGCTAGATCGAAGGTGTTTGTATTCTCGCTCCTCTGTACAGTTTTTTATTTCTCAAACAACAATATAGGCACATTTTCATATCCATCCTTATTCCTTATATGTTTAAGTAAGAATCTGATTGGGAAAATAATGTTCCGCAGCAAAAAATTCTGCAGTCCCAAGGGTTACAGCAGGACGCCTCTGCTTGGTGCAGCTAGCTCATGTTCACATCACAGTTAGCTCTCTAAATAACTTGCTAGATTGCATCCACTGAAACTGGATCACAAGCCATTAGGTTTGATTAACAATATAAAACAAACAAGCCTAATTTTCCTTTGCTACTGAAAAAGCACTTTCTTGGCCACATGTTGAACAACTTCAACTTCAAAAGAGCCAGACTGAGCACAGTAGTTGCGAGAGTAGAAAAAAAGTTTAAACTGGAGCGTTCAGAAGAAAGGGATTCTTTTACAATGTTTACCTCATTATTTGAAGCTTTAGTTAAACGTGAACATCTGACACTGAAGATATAACAGAAAATGCAGAAAAGCATTTTTGGTCTCCTTTAAGACATATCAGATTTACCTGAATGTTTAACTGATGGATTAAATGAAATCCCACGTTGGCCATTTCAAGTCATTAATTTTCTTTATTTCTTTATAACCATAAAAACATGGAGGACATAATATAACATCTGAAATCCTCCTCCTGCTGGCTTGATATTCTGCCAACAGGTTTATTTAAATTTAAAAAGGTTTCTGATTGCATGGCCTCAGATCTACTACAAATTGTCAACATGTTTCTAATCAAACCTGCAGTCATCAAGTCACTCTTAAAAAAGAACAATCTTGACTCATCACTAATGAGCACTTATAAGCCTATATCAAACCTCCCATATTGAAGTAAAATCATTGAAAAAGCTGTTTTTCAACAGCTTAGTGCTTTCTTGGCACTAGATAACTGTTTTGATGTTTTCCAGTCAGGATTTCGACCACACCACAGCACTTAGACAACCCGTGTTAAGGTCTTCATTAGCAGTGGCAAAATTTCAGTCTTTATATTATTGGAATTCAGTGCTGCTTTCGAAATGGTCAACCACAACATATGACCAGAGCGACTGGAAAACTGACTTTCTGGCACAGAAACTACTACCGACAGACAACTTTGCACTTATAGCTAATCACACATCTGAGCTAACAAAAATGACCTGTGGAGTTCCCCAAGGCTCCATTCTGGGGCCTCTTCTGATTAACATCTACATGCTTCCACTGGCTCTGATTATGAAAAACAATAAAATATGTTACCATAATTATGCAGATGACGCACAAATTTACATAGATCCTAAACAGCCACTGGGTAACTGTAATGAACAAATCAACAATTGAATGTGCCAGAAAATTGGAAAATCATTGTTTTTGGAAAGATATTGTTTTTGACGCCAAGGAAGAATGATTGAAAGTCAGTGCTCAGCTTCAATCTGTAATGTTAAGAACCACAAATCAAGCCAGAAATCTTGGCGTAGTCATGGACTCAGACCTGAATTTTAGCAGCCACATTAAGACTTACTTAAGAATTACAAAGTCAGCCTACTATCATCTGAAAAATAGGATTGAAGGATTAAAGGACTCATGTCTCAGAAGGACATGGAAAAACATGTCCATGGATTTATCGACTCGACTACTGTAACTGTGTCTTTACAGGGCTCCCTAAAATTTCGATCAGACAGGTGCAGCTGAATCAGAACGATGCTGTTCGAGTCCTCACTAAAACCAAAAAAGCGGACCACATCACTCCAGTTCTGAGGTCTTTACACTGGCTTCCTGTCTTACAGAGAATTGATTTCAAAATACTGCTGTTGGTTTATAAAGCACTGAATGGCTTCAGCTACATCCAGACCTCTCAGGTCAGACCTCTCAGGTCGTCTGGGACAGGTCTGTTTTCTGTCCCCGGAGTCAAAACTAAACATACAGAAGCAGGAAATGCTTTGGAAATTTTTTGTTTCCCTTTGTTGCTTTTATGTTTTATGTAAAGCACATTGAATTGCCTTACACACAGATGGTGCAATCCAATGCTGTTCACTAGCTAGCTACATTGAGCGAGGTGCAAGCTAAGGTTGAAACTAGTGGTGAGGTGGGTATATTCCATTTTTTGTTTCAATTTAAAAGTATTAAGCACTCAAATTTGCAAAATCCAATGTTAGAGAGATACAGACATGGGCCTATGGAATGGAGCAGCGGCCCCTCAAAAGTTCTGTGCAGGTCTCACTGCTATCTACGGTATAACTGTGTTCATTGACTGTCTAATAAAGAACATATTACTTCTACGTCTACCATAAAATAACATGTGACAACAGAAATAATAAATGCAAATTTATTTGTAGGTATAATCATATCTCGTATCTCTATGAATAAATACCACTGAATGTCTATATTTCCATAATAAACTGTAGCATTGAAGGCAACAAGCAGTAAGTGGGTAGAACAGAGTTCACGCACCCAATTATAAACCTAAAAAATAGAAATAAATGAAATGAATAGTACTACTATTTATTATTAACTTGATTGACTAACAGATACCCTTCGTTAATGTGTGTTTTGAGATTGTTATCTAATTAGAGTATAATTTACATTACATTTATTCATTTATCTGATGCTTTTATCCAAAGTGACTTACAATTGCTATACATGTCAGAGGTCGTATGCCTCCGGAGCAACTAGAGGGTAAGTGTCTTGCTCAAGGACAAATTGGTGGATGTGTCACATAGGGGAATTGAACCTGGGTCTCTCACATCAAAGGGATTTGTCTTATCCACTGCACCACTACCACCCTAATTTGGTATAATAGTGTATAAATATAGAAATCTTGAGTCTATCACGGTACGATATGCGGATAAGATTATTGTGTTGTGAAATAAAGTGCTGCCATTTTGGTTTAATTTCCAAATATGTTCCCTTCTGTAGCACTTGTGTATTTTAAATACTAGCGCTGCACAATACGGTTCAATTTATTTGATATATATCATTTGATTATGATTTGTGATATGACTCTCACTTAAACCAAAATTAAATCATGATGATGTGATTTGTTTAGGTCTGAGCCAAACAAACATATTTTTTACATCTTGGAAACAAGATTTGTAGGTCTGGGTATCACTGCAGCATAACAGAACTTCATCAGAATTCTGTTTTGTCACAAATTTTACCTTCATCAACAAAATCGCTGCTTCTGTGATTTGCACTTGGCCATACTGACATTTTGATAATATTTCGATTAATTGTGCAGACCTAATAAATATGAATTTAAAACTTTTGTGTTATTTTCTTCTGTTTTCCTCTTCTTCTATTTTTAAGCAAAACTAGTATATATGATATACTTTAAGAATAACTACACATCGTTAACAATTGAAATTGAACACCTGCTGTAATTAATGTCATATTGCTCTTTGCTGCCGTCGCTACTTTGTACAGGTCTGTTGACACTGTCTTTGTTTTCATGCTATTTACTCTGTAACCCGTTGCTGCTCTCAAAAACACAGAAATGTTTTGGAAGTACTCTTTGAGACTATGTGGAGACAAACATTCACAAATCAAGTAGATTTTAACTTACCTAGCAGGCACGGTAAAGACAATCCCTCCATTTTAAATCGTGGTCATCTGAGATCAGCACAATAACGTTTACCAGTCACACCAAGTAAAACCCACCTCCTGCCTCTTTGTGTATTACTGGTACTGTTGTGGTTTTCACTCACGCAGTTGGCAGGAAATAAGCTTTAAGTTTAGTCTCAAAGAGTCTCAAAGTGAATAACTGACAGGTGGTGCACAACTGACATTAGAATCTAACAGCCAGATCCCATTGAAGTAGGGTTCACCTGGACAGGGAACTATTTTATCACAACCACAAGGCTGACACATACTGTGAGACCAATCATACACTTTGGCAATTTAGAGTCTCTAATAAACCTGTATGAATTTGGACTGTGAGAGGACACACACGAGGGATGACACAACAGTAAGGCTTGGCAGATAGTCCTGTCTTGACACATAAAACTGTCTGGACTATTGGCTAGTGAAAATTCTGAGTATCTGTTTAACAATTACCTCAGTAGGAAAGTCTACTGTTTTCAGTTTCCACTGTTATTTGTTGTCAAGCCCCTTTTACAATTGTGTAAGTTTTGTCCTGGCACACTTACTTGATGACGTGCTACAGGACACGCCTACTACATGATATGCCCTCGATTCAATCAAACTTTGGTTAGGTTTAGTCACCAAAGTGCGTCCTGCTTATAGTTCTCTGAGAGGCCATTTAGTATGAAAACATTCAAAAATATAGACACAAGCCACCAACTTCACGCAAGCGGGATAAAGTTTAATTATGTGTGTGTATCTGAGTGTAATTTTAGTGTATCCCAAAGTTGTATCATTGTAAAAAATAATTTTGTGTCAAATATTCCAGGTCAAAATACATATATTATGAGTCTGTCGTAAGGTCAGCAAATCATCTTATTTTGTAGGTCATAAAGTGAAGTATTGTAGGTTTCATGTGAATTAGCAGACAAAGAGATGAAGTTTATGAAATATCTGAAGGTGATGAGCAAATATTTAATGTAACATGTGCAATAAATACTCTCCCCCGTAGTGTTAGGGATGTTGAGCTAATTATTGTTCCTAAATCTGTGAACACATGATAAATTATGCATATAGTTGCTTAGATACACAATCTGTCACTGTGAGGAACATCCCTCGCACACACATCCAGGTTTTATCACATTCAGGGATGTATCAGGGGATGGGGCAGGGGATAAGACACATTCCTTTGGTGTGAGAGACTGGGGTTTGGGACTGTCAGACACGAATGTGTCCCTGAGCAAAACACTTAACCCCTAGTTGCTCCGGAGACGTGTGACCTCTGACATACTTAGCAATTGTAAATAGCTTTGGATAAAAGCGTCAAATAAAGGTCAGTGTGATGTGAAAACAACCAAAAAAACAGCGCCCACCTGGCTTGGCAAGAGTTCAGTTGTCTAGCGGAGAGAATGTTATCCAAATTCTTGTAGTCCGTCCAAACTACAAAGGGCTGATATGCTCCCTCCAGCTATTACTGCCATGCCAGGATTAGGGCTTCAGTGAATCGTTTCCTTAACTCACTGATTTCTTTCCTGGCCTCAGGTGATCAGTGGAATAACTTGGAAGTCATGGTGAACATGATCTGCTGGATCACTGGAAAAGATCAATATTGTCAAGGTAAACACAACGATCCAACATGTGACCATGCCCTTAACTCTTTGATGCTTGAATTTTTTTTACAATAAAATTTTTTTTAAATTATTTGTGGTTTCTATAGAACATAAAAAGAAATAAATTCAGATATGATGTAGGTATGATGCAAATTAGCGACAACAGGCATAAACAAGAAACCAGGGCCTGCAAAAGGTTCCTAGGTATGTATCGAATATGCACAAACAGGCATCGGGGGAATCCATGTGTTATCTTGGCTTGCTGTCTGAAAGGAAGAGGTGTGATGCGAATTTGCGACAATCAGCGTCATGGGGTTAAACACTTCCGGGGCATTGGTGAGTCCAATGGCATGAACAAATTCTTGAAATGGCCTAAAGGAGTGTTAAAGGCCGTCTTCTATTCATTACCCTCCTTGATCCGGACCAAGTGATTGGCATTGCACAGGTCGAGCTTGGAGAACAGAGTGGTGCCCTGGAGAGAGTTACAGGCAAAGGTCATGAGAGGTAAGATACTTGTCACCTAAAGTCAGTGTGTGGTGTGAGTGTGCGGTCCTTTCCCATGAAGAAAATTAGAATTAGAAAGCCTTTATTGTTTGTGTACAAAAAAGAATATTGCACTTAATAATATTGCACTTGAGAAAATGCACATAAAATGATTTTCCACTGGAAAGTAACAAACAAGATAAATAATTGAAAAGAAATTAGAGGTGCTCTGCTGGGTGGTTATTTATCTTTAAAATGCTCAGTAGAAACTGTGGTTAAGTGCTCTAAAAGTTTGTGGTATTTAGAGTTATGTTGGTCCAGAGAAAGAAACACTTCTTAAGTCTGTGTAACTCTTGATACACCCTTTGCCGGAAGATTGAAAAGGTGGTAACCAAGAAAGTAGGAATCCTTAGTTTTTTTCCTGGCCCTGCTGAGACCCCGGGAGGTTGGAGAAGTCTTCCTGTGAGGGCAGAGGGCAACCAATGACTTTTTGACTGTTTTTTGTAACACACTCTGCAGAGATCTCCTGTTCACCGCTGAGCAGCCTTCATACCAGACTGTGAAGCAGCAGCTTCTCCTTTAGATTGTTTCTGCTTAGCACTCTCAAAAAGTGCAGTCGCTTGTGCTGATGCTGGTGTTTAAAGCCAGGTTGTTAGTAGAACACCTCTCTGACAGCTTCTGTACCAAGTCTCTGTACACTGACGCATCTCTTCCTGTTATGATTCATATGATACATGTCCCCAGAAAATTTTGTGCATGTAGGTTGAACCTGGACGAGGGGCTAATTTTCTCCAATTTTCTAGGTGGTGCTAGTGAGTCATTTTGCCACGCCCATGCGCGAAACCCATAAAATACAAAATTTTTCACCACCTCTGACATGTGTGCAAAGTTTGGTGAGTTTTCAAGTATGTTTAGGCCCCCAAAACTGAGCTTACTTTGCAGAAAAATGAAAAAAGAAATCTTTACAATTTCAATAGGGACCTCGCACGGTTCGTGCTCAGGCCCTAATTAAAGCTGCAAGCAGCGTTGGGTGGGCCCTCGCACGTGTAGCGCGTCGGGGCGCAAGGCGGCCGCGTTGCATATTCTGGAGCTCTGCCGGTGTGGGCCGTGTTAGGCATGAGGCAATAAAGTCAACCTTAATGCCACAATGGAGGCACTCACCCGAGCTTTGTCAGCAGAAACGTTACTCCAGGGACAGGCGGGCCTGGCCCAACTGCATGGGCTCAGATGACAAGTTAGCATGCTCCTTCCGCCACTCCCGCAGGCGGTTGTCGAGCACAATGGACAAGGAAATCAGTGAATTTAAACTGAAGCTAACTTGTCCTTTTTCCTTTCATTAAGCCCCTTTCTGAACATACCCTGAAGTGCTGCATTGTTCCAACCTGCGTCTTCAGGCAGTGTTCTAAACTCCACCAAGTAGTTGGCAACTGTAGAGGCTCCTTTCTGGAGTTCTAACAAACATCTAGATGCGTCACCACTGTGGTTGGGGTGGTCAAAACCTCATGAAGCATGGCCACAAACTGAACCAATGACAGGGTAGTAATAGGGATGTTTATGTTAACTGCTTCAGCGCAGGCTAGCGCTATCCCTCTTAGTAGCCCCAGAATGTAACGTACCTCAGCAGGATCAGAAGCAAAGGTCAGCGGGCGTTGGGTGAACACCATGGCTCATTGAAGCAAAAAAACACTACACAAAAAGCGTAGGATCCAGTAGGAACAGGTGGCTGGGAAGCAGGGTTAACTGGAGATGGCTGTGTAGAAGACACTAATTAGATTAATACGGTTATTTGGTCCGTGAGGCAATCAATCTGCTCATTGATACCTTGTCTGTAGTTCATGAGGGTCCGGATGGATTGATTGTGTTCCCAGCAGGATTTATTTTCAAGTGCACAGAGAAAAGCAGAACAGATTGCAAAAAGTTCACTAGATTTAAGCTCTGAGAGTTGGCCTGAGCAACAATACCACGGGTTGTAAACTAACGAACTGGCAAGGAGTGGCAGATGAACCAGGATATTTCACTGCATGGGTTGAATACTGAGGAGCCACAGGTGCGGGACGCTGCAGATGGTGATGAGCGAGGAGCCAGAACCAGACACGCCCACACACACGCACACAAACACAAAACTGACAGGGATAGCAGGGAAGGATACCTACAAAGCTCTTAATGGTCAGGCACCATCTTATCTTAAAGAGCTCATAGTACCTTACTGCCCCACCAGAGCACTGCGCTCCCAGAATGCAGGGTTACTTGTGGTTCCTAGAGTCTCCAAAAGTAGACTAGGAGCCAGAGCGTTCAGCTATCAAGCTCCTCTCCTGTGGAACCAGGTTCCAGTTTGGGTTCAGGAGGCAGACACCATCTCCACATTTAAGAGTAGGCTTAAGACTTTCCTCTTTGATAAAGCTTATAGTTAGGGCTGGCTCAGGTGAGTCCTGAACCATCCCTTAGTCATGCTGCTATAGGCCTAGAGTAGAGGGCACTGAGCTCCTCTCTCTTCCTACTAACTCGACTTCTTCCCTTTCCCGGTCTTGTCTCGTCACTCTCCTCTCTCCTTCTATCACTTTCTGCAGGTGTTTCTGCCTCTGGAGCTCTGGAGTCTGGAACAGGATTGTGTTTGTTCATGGTGGGAATTGTTGAGTTCCTGTAAATACTATCACAGATTACGGTCTTGACCTGCTCTATATGGCAAGCGCTATGAGATAACTATTGTTGTGAATAGGCGCCATTTAAATAAAATTGAATTGTTTTTCATTGAAATGATTATACATAACTTTAGGCTACATTATTATTACTGAGTTTTACCCAAGCCTGTATTATTAAGACAAAGGGTGACCAATACCGATCAATCACGAGACCAGTCTGCTGCTGCTGCTTTTCAAGTGCAAAGTAGAATCGTTAACATCTCCAAAATAACTTGAAGAGGTGGTATTATGCTCATTTTCAGATTCAAAATCCTATTTAGGGTTTTACCAGAATAGGTTTACATGGTTTAATTTTCATAAAACACCATATTTTTTGTCATACTGCATACGAAGATCATCTTTTCAGCCTGTGTTGAAGGCTTCACTTTAGCTGAGTGATGTGTCTAAATGATCTTTGTAGGGAGTTGCAAATGTGGGGTTCCTAGTTAAGGACTATTAGCCAATCAGAACCAGAGAAGGGCGGGCCAGTGAGAAGCTGGTAAACAGCTTTGTTCAGCTGTAGGCTATATGCCAACCAGCTTGGCAACATGGACTGGAGCAAGAGTTTCAAAGTGGTAAGTTATTAATCTGTAACAAAAGTTTCTTTCATCCATAAAGTTTTAACTGAGCTCTGTCTCTACATCAGACATCAAACAGTAACAACTTTCTGTCCATTGTCTGCCCGGAGGATAGCTAGTGTTTGGAAGGGAGAGGAGAGGTGTGTGCTGCAGCTCAGTGTTTTTCCACCTGTGTTTTTGAGGGCGTGTCAGACTAGTCGCTTGGGGAGCGTTATGAGGCGCATTTTCAAAGAGAAACGGCTGGACTACAAACGAGCTGTTTTCAAGCAGTTCTGTGCAGTGTTTTCTGTGGGAGATGGGAACTCCCTTTGGGCTGGACTTCGGGCTTTTTCACTTTGCAAATCTATTACATGCATAAAAAAGGTATATAACTCACTAAAGGAGAGGGGAAAAGCCAAAAAGCATAATACCACCTCTTTAAGCTAAAAGAAAACAATCTTCAGATTGCTGCATTATGATCCATGATATATTTAGATTTAGAATTATCACGTGCCACCTGGATTGTGTTTCCCTTTATTTAAATAAAGTCATTTCTATAAATTGCTGCAGAAAAAGTCTCATTATGCGATTAATGGTCAGAATCTTCTGACTCCCGATAATATATTTAAGCATTGAATATTTTGTCAAAATAATGTTAAAATATCATCTCTCTTGTTCTTGTGACCCCAATATTGTGCATTGTCACATCTCATGAATTAAATGTATCATCACACCCCTAATCTGAGCCATTATATCGCCACCTCTTCTCAACACAAAGTGATGCCCTTGATTGTGCACAACCTGTCAGTTATTCAATTTGAGACTTGTTGAGATTATTCATTAAGGTCATTTCCTGCCTAACTGCTTGAGAGAAACCCACAACATTACCAGTGAGAGAAAGGAGGTGGGTTTTACTTGGTGTGACGGGTGAACAGTAATGTGTTGATCTCAGACGACTAAGATTTAAAATGGAGGAATCATCTTTACCCTGGTTGCTAGGTAAGTAAAAATGTACTGAATGTGTGAATGTTTGTCTCCACGGTGTCTCAATGATTAGGTCTAAAACATTTTGGGTGTTTTTGAGAGAAGCAACAAGTTATATATATATTTGCTACGACAAAAGAGCAGGAATATCAGCAATCACTGATACAATACACGATAACACATGAATTGCAGCAAGTGTTCATTTTTGTTAACCATTCATAGTTTTTTAAATTATTACAATATATCATAAAATAGAACAAAACATGTAGAAAAGTTTTAAACAAAAATGTCTTTACTATACTGAAGTGCTACAAAAGAATAATTTGTTGGAAATTAAACACAAATAAATAAATGTGTGAAAATTACCAACCACTCAATTTGTCAATCATTCACATGAATTATTCATTTAATCCAACAGTTAGAAATTCGGTTTAATCCAGATGTGTCTTAATTACATGTTTATGGTGCATGTATGGGGGCACATTTGAACACTGAGTTTGTCTTTAAATAAATATATGTTATTTCCATATCTGATATCAATGTCTGGCTGTTTTTCTTTTTTGTAGAAAGTCTAGATGTCTTGTTGCATGTAAAACCTCAAACCAACCTGATTTCTCTTTAGTTCTGACCTCACTGCTGAGCTGCACAACAAATCAAGGTGAGAAAACTTCTTCTGTCACAGCTGAAAAGTTATTCACTTCCTGATAGAACAGTTAGTGTTTAGGACAGTGTTTGGGGAGGGAAACAGCCACTTTACAAGTACAATAAAACACTGAATGTAGCTTTGATACCACAGTGTTGCATGCTGGAGCCAAAGGTAAAACTGCTGCTATAAAAATGTAATTCAGAAACCAGGGCTGCACAGCATGATGCAGCAGCCATGAAAGACTGGGGGGGGGGAATTACTTGTAGCAAGATCTTCTGCTGTGTTGAACAGCAACGTTGAGAGTTAAATTTGAGCTCATATCTTAGTTTGATTCAGATTTCTTTTTTGAAACTCAGCATCTGAATCAAACAGAGATCAGTTCAGCAGTGAAGAAGTGACTGTGAGAAAGTAGGAATATTATGAATGTGGAGAAAATCATCTCTCTAACCACATCTTTCTGTCTCTTCCTCCAGCCTCTCTGACTGTGAGTCCCAGCAGCTCTCAGCTGTTTGAGGGAGAGTTTGTCTCTCTGAGCTGTGAGGAGGACGACAGCTCTGCTGGATGGACGCTGAGGAGGAACACAACCAGAGGAACCAGGACTCAGTGTGGAGCTGACTGCGGAAGATCAGCTGGTCCTTCCTGTAACATCACCTACATCCTCCCGGGGCACAGTGGAGTTTACTGGTGTGAGTCCAGAGAGGGAGCAACCAGTAACACCATCAGCATCACTGTCACTGGTAAGATCAGACTGTGGAGTTAGTGTTGATGAAGCTGTGTGTAAATGATGAAATGCTGTAGTTTGTCTCTGTGTTGAGGTGGACCAGTGATCCTGCAGAGTCCTGTCCTCCCTGTGATGGAGGGACATGATGTCACTCTGCACTGTAAAACAGAGACCCCTCCCTCCAACCTCCCAGCTGGTTTCTATAAAGATGGCTCCCTCATCAGGACTGAGCCTACAGGTCACATGACCATCCACCATGTTAACAAGTCTGATGAAGGCCTCTACAAGTGTAACATCAGCGGTCGTGGAGAGTCTCCATCCAGCTGGATCTCTGTCACAGGTGAGGAGGTTACCTTTGATTTCAGGACTTATTTCATCCAGAGATTCACCTGACCAGGTGGATTCTCTCTACAGGTAAACCTACAACCTCAGCTCTGCCCACCCCGACAACCCCGCCTCCTCCAACACCCCCTGCCTCAGCCCCCTTCCAGCTTGTGTTCAGATTGGTACACCACCTGGTGGTGTTCTGTCCGTACTGCATCTCCACTGTCCTCATGGTGTCTTTATATCGCCACAGGGCCGCAGGTAACACTGAATCATTCACTGAACTTTCAGTCAGTCAGTCTCACACTGTCACTGGTGTTGGCAATTGACAGTTGTTTCTAACAGATGAATTATCTTCAGCTATATGAATCTACATTTTCTTTCTAACCTGCTCTGACTACAGAGTGCAGTGCAGACCTGCCAGTCTCCATTTTGATAACCCCATCTACCCAGGCTGAGGAGGGATTGGATGAGGACTATGATGATGTCATCACTGCTGTCACCACAGAGCATCACTTCTGAGCTGATCCAGTGTATTCAGTGTGTTCTGGTTCTTAATGAAGCTAAAATGTTTGAGTCATCAGCAAACAGCAAAGGACCCAGAACACTTCCCTGCGGAACTCCTCATGTTCTAGTTTGACTTGTAGATGACGTTGAACTCAGGATCTCAGACTTAAGCAGCAGCGACAGTCTCACTTTAAACTCTTCTAATCTTAGACTGTAAGCAGCTGTGTGAGAGCAATTATCAGGATTAACTCTGCCACGTTTAGTGAAGCCTGATCACTCAGAGAAAGACAAGGTGAACTAGATTCATGATACAGACCCCTGGACAAATGGACAAAGCTGTTGCCATGTTTTTGGTCCAAATGAAAGCTGAAGGTTCTGGTTTGAGTTTTGTTTAGTTCAAATGTTTTTTAACCGGGCAACATCTTTAATTTTTTATTTACTACTTTTAAAATTTTTAATAAACCTCACACAATTGACAAAATCTCTGTCTCTGTGTCATGCTAAGTTACTTCGAAGTTACAGTTATACAGAGGATGTGCGTTTTCATGCACGTTTTCCATTTAAGAAAAGGGGAAGATGACCTTGACAGAATCTTTGGCATTAGTAGGTAGATGCTTATGTCAATGTGGTGCTGAACTTTAATGATTTCATGTGGGAGAAGGCCGACACATTCTCCCAACTCGTCACATATGGATGCTTGGTCAAGACCCCATAGTGTCACTTTTAACGAACGTGGTACCCCTTTAGCGTCATTTTTGGATTTGTAGGGACAATAAATATGCAAAACTAGTGGTTAACATTGTAAAACATCTCAGTTTGGTTAGGTTTAGGCAGGAAAAATTACTTGGTTAGGGTTAGGAAAATCTCAGTGTTATGGTTAAAAATGTAATATAAGGAGCTTTACTAAATACATTCAGTGTTAACATATTGTTTCACACAGTAAACAAACACCAGTCCCGTGGGCAAAAGTCCAGTTTCTGGTCCACCCGTCCACCTCAACAACCTCCATACTTGGACTTTTGCTTTATAACCAGACAACTCCAGAGCTAATGACATTCCCATCAGCCCCTTTTAGGACACCATGAGGACAGTGGGGGGATGAAGTATAAGGTCATTCTCAACACATAGGATTGGATCTTAAGGGGATGGAGGTTCGGTAGGTTTCGGGACAGCAGAGATGATTCATGATGTGGCAACAATTCTAACTTTGCAATCTGCCAAGAAACAAAAGTGAAATTTGTCAGCGTATACGAAATATGTAATCTTTATAACTCTTTCTCCTTAAGGCTGGCAGAGATTATAAATTCAATTCTGTGTCTTTCTGTTAGCATGTTGTTGAATGAATTATCCATTTTTTTCTGTGCATATAATTATAATTTCTTGTTCATTTTAGTGACACCACTACAAGTCCTCCATCAACCCACCTCTCCCCCGATTCATCCTTTCCCTTCATGCTGTGGTTTGTTGTTCTTTCTTTGTTCTATTTCTACTGGTTCTACTGGTGAAACAATGCATCCACGGGAAACGTCTCGGGTTACATATGTAACGCTGGTTCCCCGAGAAGAGGAACGAGACTGCGTCAGTTACGACACTATGGGAACGCCTCTAGATGTAGCAGGTCTGAACGTGCATGAAATCACTCCAATCCTATTGGTTTGTTGCTAGAACGGTAAGGTGTGACGGAATAACCGGAGTATAAAGCACACCTGTACACACTCATCATTAGCTTAAACTATGAAGCAGGTTCTTCAGGCAGGGAGAGAGGTGCGGCGGGCCGACGCAGTGTCTCGTCCCCTTCGAGGGAACTCGAACTGCGTCAGTTACGACACTATGGGAACGAGATATCCACTAAACCGTGCCGAAAACCCCGCCTGCCCCAGTGTGCAATAAAGTGGCACGACTAAGAGGAGAGCGCACGTGTGCCAGGTGCCGAAGACTGTAAAACCGAATGAATGTGTGCGGAGTGGCCCAGCCAGCCGCTAAACAAACATCCTGCAAAGAGGCCCCGGAAAGGAGGGCTCGAGAGGCCGCCATGCCTCTGGTAGAATGAACCCTCACAGCCACAGGTGAAGGCAAACCGCGCACCTGATAGGCCAGGGAAATAGTCTGAACAATCCAGTTGCTAATAGTATGTTTGGATGCAGGGAGCCCAGCCCTGGGAGACCTGAAACACACTAGCAGCTGGTCAGCCTTCCTCCAACGGGAGGACCTCAGAGTGTAAATACTCAGTGCTCTGACAGGGCAGAGCAGATGAAGTCTCCCAGGCATTTCATCCTCCACCTCATGTGATGGCGGAGGACGAAATGCCTGCAGCACTGTGGACCCTGCCGCACAAGAAGGTACTTTAGGGATGTATCCTGGACGAGGGTGCAGGATAGCCCTAATATTCCCCGGGGCAAACTCCAGGCTTTGTGGGGAAACCGAAAGCACTTGGAGATCCCCCACCCTCCTCAGAGAGGTGATAGCGAGGAGAAAGGCCATCTTGAGGGTCAAGTGCTTAGCCTCAGCTGACTCCAGGGGTTCGAAGGGGACCTCAGCCAACGCCCTGAGTACCACCGCCAGATCCCAAGTGGGAACCTTGGACCGAGTCGCAGGTCTCATCCTCCGGGCACCACGGAGGAAACGTACAACCAAGGGAAGTTTCCCCAAAGACCCCTCCCTCAGAGGGGCGTGGAAAGATGAATAGCTGCCACGTACACCTTGAGGGTGGAAGGGGAAAGACCAGCAGAGAACCGGTCCTGGAGGAACTCAAGTACCTGAACCACCGGGCAGGTAACAGGGTCCACCGACCTCTCCCTACACCAAGTGGAGAAAACACTCCACTTCAGGCCGTACATCCTCCGTGTGGACGGGGCCCTGGAGCTGAGGAGGGTCTCGACTGCTCTGGCTGTTAGACCCGCCTCTAGGTACTGTGCCCCCTCAGGGGCCAGACCCACAGTCGCCATACAGCGGGGCAAGGGTGAAGAACCCAGCCCCATCCTCGGAAAGGGCTTCGCAATGGCCGCAGGCAGCCCCCTCGAGAGCTGCCCGGGTGTGCTCCATCCCCAAACATGAGACACACATCTCATGAGAATCTCCATCCGTGATGTACCGAGGGTAAGGCCTTCTGTACTTCTGGTTGCCGGACATGCAACATACAGAGCGCCTGCTGAATAGAAAAAAGCTAATGATGAGTGTGTACAGGTGTGCTTTATACTCTTCTGGTTATTCTGTCACACCTTACCGTTCTAGCAACAAACCAATAGGATTGGAGTGATTTCATGCACGTTCAGACCTGCTACGCCTAGAGGCGTTCCCATAGTGTCGTAACCGATGCAGTTCGAGTTCCCTCGAAGGGGAACCTAAAGGTTAGACACAGACTCAGACAATAACAACAAAAAGAGACAAATTGTGTTTCACATTTTCTTCACAGCCATGTGCTGCAGTCACATTTTTCTTTCAAAAAAGTCAGATGTCCATCAGGATTCCTCATAAATTGCACTGCAAAATGTCAGGACTCTTATAATGTTATGTGTTTTACTGAAACAGTAGTATTGATTTGTCTATTCAATCTAAATAAGAAAGTATATGTAATACATTATTATATCCTGTTCAAAGTTGTACTAGTATTCTTTTTTATGTAGTGTTACATTTTCTTCATGATCACATTTATGTGACACCAACATTTTACATGTTTGTTAGTCTTTACATCTACATTTTGACAATTGCAATTTACTTTTACAAGGTCAGTACTTTTATTTTTTGTGTGACATCCTGACATGTTGCCATGGCAATTTGAGCTTGAGCTACATTGGTGTGATGTGCGGATCGGCTTGACACTTAACCCCTAGTTGCTCCAGAGGTGTGCAACCTCTGACATATAAAGGCATTGTAAGTCCCTTTGGATAAAAGCGTCAGCTAAATTATCCATCCATCCATCGTCAACCGTTTATCCTGTGTACAGGGTCACGGGGGGCTGGAGCCAATCCCAGCTGGCATTGGGCGAAAGGCGGGGTACACCCTGGACAGGTCGCCAGTCCATCGCAGGGCCACACATAGACAGACAACCACTTATGCTCACATTCACACCTAAGGGCAATTTAGAGACACCAATTAACCTAGTCTGCATGTCTTTGGATGGTGGGAGGAAGCCGGAGCACCCGTAGAGAACCCACGCGGACACAGGGAGAACATGCAAACTCCACTCCTTCACCGGTCCTTTTAACTTTCCAGGTGATTTCTTAATTGTGTTGATGAACGGTTTACTTTCATGATTAGAGAGGCTGCTGTCAGTCATTTTAAAGGTTTCCATCTCTGCAGAGGAAACAGAATTCTACTTTTATCTTCAGAAATGATTTAGATGCTGTGATGTGATCATGCATCCGTGTCACATATGGATGCATAATCAAATGGCTCCTTTACTCCAAACAGTTTCACTGTATGAACAGGACTGTGTGAGAGAACTTTTGGATGTAGAGAAGAACACATAACATTAATCAACATTTAATTAGATTAAATAAGATTCTGATTGATCCAGTCGGTGTGTCAATTTAAATATAATAAGTTATGCTTCTGTGCCCCGTACGCAAATGCTCACCGCATCTCTTTTAATGGGGAGACACTTCACCCTATTTCCCGAACCCGGAAATGCACAAAACGTTTTGCCCAAAGCTCTTCCCGTAAACAGTAGTGCTCTCAGTTATTGCACACACAAGGTTATCATGTGCTTATTGTGTTTGCATGTGCTTATTGTGTTTCCCCAGGTGGAATTGAGTCTTTCAAGTTGAAATGATGGTAGAGACATGTAATCAGCTGCGCCCGCGTGGTCTTCATTTAAGTTGATCGTCTTATCAATGTTTTTTATTTGAATGATTTTATTTATAGATACATACATATAATTACAGATGTCCAGACCTCGGTGACCTCATACAGCCATGCTTGTAACCACTCAATGTTGAAAGAAAGTGTGTAAGTACTTACCTACACAGTCGAGTCATGTGCTCAGTGTTGGGCAAGTTACTGCCAAAATGTAAGACATTATAGATTACTAGTTACTGTCATTTAGAGTTCTATCCCTGGATCAGATGGGTCCATCGATCCATCTGTTGCGGGGGGCTGGAGCCCCGGACAGGTCACCAATCCATCGCAGGGCCACACATAGACAAACAACCAGTCATCCTCACACCTAATGACAAATTAGGGTCACCATTTACCCTAGTCTGCATGTCTTTAGACGGTGGGAGGAAGCAGGAGATTTGTTTTGAAAAATGTTTCTCTTTTAATTCAGTTTCAGACTGTAGTCTGAATATGTGTTGCCCTGTGGTAAATCTGTTTACAGACACAAACAGTTCTGTGTGGTTGTGCGTCTGTCTCTTTTTTCCCACTCTGAACTTCAAACTATACATTTCTCTTGTTGACTCCAGTGAACTGTGTTGTGAAGCTGGTGGTTTCTCACTACAGTGTGGTCTGCTTTAGCTGATGTGTCTGTCAGTTTTGTGCCTTGGCTGAAATGTGTGAACTTGTTTTCCCAGAAGAGAGCAGCTTTGTGGTTGTCTAGTTTCAGATAAATACTTTCCATTTAAATTTGGTCTTTCACCTTTCACAGCAGTGGTGTGCAGATGAAAAAAATGTAAGACCTACTTAGGTTATATTTACAGCAGTAGTATTATTGAATGTGTTGCAGTACTAGTAGTAGTGCAAACAGTAGCATTACATTTACATTACATCGTTTAGCTGATGCTTTTATCGAAAGTGACTTACAATTGCTATATAAAGAGCATTGCCGATTCACAGGGGCCAAAGGGACGCCTCCCAGCGCTTTGTAGATGCAGTGGTGAAATAGTGCAATGCTTGTTCAAAATGTGCGTCTAACATTAATAACACTGAAACAACACAACAATGGCGATAATGGAGATAGATATTTAGTGCTTCTTCAGAACTTCATAAAATTCTTACAATTCAGTTTCAACACATTTGTTTCTATGAGATCAAGGAGAGGAGACACAATGTCTCAGACACGGAGCTGTCTAGTGGAGCCGAGTCCGGTGCTCCGAGCATGACCTCTGTCCTTCCCAGATTCCAGTTGCCAGTCTGGCCTACTCCTGCTACCATGAGATCAGTAGGATTATTTATGATAATAATAATAAAAATAATAACAATAGGACTAGTAATTATAATGGTGGCCAAGGGTGTCAAGCAAGTACATGGTAGAAGCAGGCGGCTTGCAACCCCAGATCCAGACTCCACAGCTCCAGAGCCATAAACACCTGCAGAAAGTGATAGGAGGAGAGAGGAGAGGGACAAGAAAGCACAAGACTACGGGAAAGGGAAGAAATCGAGTTAGTAACATGCATTAATGGGCTGAGGTTACATACTGATGGAGAGAAAGAGGACGAGAAAGGAGCTCAGTGCATCAGGGGAAGTATAGCAACAAAACTAAGTGTCAGGATAGAGCCCAAGACACTGGTGACAAACAAACAGGACCAGACCAAAAGGTAGAAACACACTTAGTGGCAGACCAGGGTTCATGACCAGCACAGATGAAAACTGAGCCATGGACTGGACAACAGGGCTGGAGACCATGGACAGGAAACGTGGAGCAGGAGTTGGGGTGGGGCACCATCACCAACGGAGTCCTTGGTGATGGTGTCAGTCAGACCGCTGACGAGGGACCAGGAACAGGTGTGTGTTGGACCACCGAGTGGAACATGGGAGCAAGAGTAGGCCAGGCTGCCGACTGGACTCTGGGCAGGACGGAGGTAACCCCCCAGAACACCGGAGTAGTCTCCACTAGACAGCTAGACAGCCATACAGAACAGGATACAGGCAGGTCAGTCAGATAGCTAGCCATTGTAGCGCCAGCCGAACAGGATGCAGGCAGGACGCTAACCAGCAGACCGCTCCTCTGTCAGGAGCTAACAGAGAGGGGAACAGACGACCCACAGGTAGCTGTCCGTTACTCACTGCTAGCAGGCCGGCCTGGCAGAGGACTAGCAGCGCTAGCAGGGCACGACAGGAGGATGCTTCCTAGCATGCAGCTAGCAGGCTGGGAACAAGTCCATTGGGGGCTAGCAGGCCGGGGAAAAGGCCGACCCCGATGAGAGGCTAACGGGCTGAGGACCCGATGATGACCTGGCAGGCAATTGACTGAGGTGAGGAGGTCGCCAAACACCCAAGCCAGGAATGAGTTTCCCACTCCTGCCCTTGCGGCCAGTCTCTTCCAGGTAAGAGACATTTCCTTATGGCTAACATGACTGGCTCTTATCCACATGTCTCACAGCTCCAACACATCTCATAGAAGTTCATGTTGTTACTCAGATAACTCTTTTGTGGTCCGGTCATTCTCTCAAGATTTGGTGAGTGCACAGCAGGATAGAGCCTAAACGCACAACACTGAAGAGCTTTTTAATTATATAAAGATATTAAAAGAGGACCAAATTTTGACTGTTTTCACAGCCTTTTTATTGCTGGATATAGAAATGAATTTGACATAATGGGTAACCTCATTCTGCCATTAGAATTAATGGGAAATTGGACCATCCAAGTAGCACGTGAATGCACAGTGAACAGTCGGTTGCAA
The DNA here is from genome assembly GCF_014851395.1 of Micropterus salmoides. NCBI lineage: Eukaryota > Metazoa > Chordata > Actinopteri > Centrarchiformes > Centrarchidae > Micropterus > Micropterus salmoides. The sequence goes on along the minus strand of NW_024041150.1, from coordinate 41,949,194 downwards.
TTCGTAACCCTCACCACTAGATGCCACTAAAGCTTACATGCTAACCTGCTATAATTAATAATTATGTAAACTGAGAAGACTTTAAATTATATTTCATAAAAAACACAACCTACCTTAAATTACAAAAGATGCCGCTAATAATAACACTAATGTTGAAGAAATATTGTAAGCCAGGTTCAGGTGTGAAGAAGTTTCAGAGACTGATGAAGACTTAACATAGCAGTGTTTATTAAGCCCGGCCGAGGAGACACAGTGCCAGCATACAACATGCGAACACATCAAATGCTAACACCAGATCTGAAGGAGAACATCTTTTGGTCCCTTGTATGTTTCTCTCTCCCCCCTAGTGCCTGTGGGTTTCTCTATTAGGTCACCTTTCACCTAGAACAACTATCTATCTGATGTTTAAACTCTAATCTGTGGAGCCAGTGAGTTCTTGTAAACATTCTTGTAGGACTCAACCTCGTAAGATTCCCAGAGAACACTGATATCTGATAGCCTGACACCTGATCTACTATCTCTAACTAATAAGTTTATTGTTGTCTCCCTGACAAGGACAAGTACATGTGAGAAATACCTAAAGCTAGAATGTCAGAAAACCCTTATGGGGTCAGCTAAATTACTCTAAACTAGACCTGTCTTACCTTTCCCTGTTACATCAACAAAGCCCCTTAAGAAATATTCTCAACAACTACAGTAAATGACCAAGTACTGTTGATTAGCTTAGCTTTATTGTATATTTCCTTCCTCAATATGAACACACAGATCTGAAAATGTTATTTTTCAGCTTGTGATGCTACAGTGACATCCTGATTGCTCCTAATTGGACAACGCTGCAGACATTTCCCAACGACAGATTCAGATCACTAAAGGCTTTTCTAGCTGAGACATTTCTTAAAGGTTCAGTGTGTAAGTTTTAGTGAAATTCTCCTTGCAAATGTTTCAGTACGTTACACAGCACTGACATGTTACCTGTTTCATTGTACATTCATATATTTCTCCTCAACAGAGTCTAATGATAAGTTCATGTTGTTTGTAGGTAATGTAATAACTAGCTGCTTTATTCAGGTTTTTTACTTCTTGTTGTCACATCAACTTGTTTCTCTGCAGGATCAATAAACTTTGGTCTCATTCTTGTTTGTCTCCTGTGGTTCTGCCGGTTTCACAAGCTATCGGATGGAAAATGTGATATGTACTGGTTTGGCTGTGGCTAACAAATACACACCTCTAATACACACCTTTCTTCAGTGCAGATAGCTGAGAATACTTTAAACTGTAACCGCAGACTCAAACCAGCACGAGCAACTTTCAGCTTCTTTTTTTTTGTTAAAAACAATTCAGTATGTCACATTTATGACTCAGTAAGTGAAAAGTTAACTTATTACTTTCTAAAAATCTAACCAATAGTTGCTGAAATATTTTAGTCTTCTCTCTCTGCTAAATTTCATCAGGCAATAAACTTTAATTTAGTTTATGTAATTCCGGTCTTCAACACACCTAGTCACACGATTCATTATCATTAAATCTCATGGTGCTTCATCATCATCATCATCACAGGAGAGAAAGGTATTGTTTGTGGCAGATGGAGGAGAGTGTGAACTGTGAAGCTCAGGAAACTTTCGCCTGATGCTCGTTGTTGATGGAACAGCAGGTTCATCTTCAGAAGCCTGCAGCTTCATCCTGTCAGTGAAACTGCTCTGCACAAGGAGGCGCTTCCTCCCAGTGAAGTTCACATAGACCCACACAATGTTGGTTGTATTGTATATGTGCTAATTTGAGTGAAAAAAATTGAACAGCTGAACACCATCATCACTGTTTCAGCCTCACTTCTTCTTCCACCTTCCTCAGCCTCCCATTCAGCTGCTACCTGCATCTTTCACACTGAAGGCAGGTCTTGGTATAAAGTGCAGCATGTAACAGAAATGTTTGTCGGTTCTTTAGCTGTTGTATAGCGGAACATCCTCAGTGCAGCCCCAGTCAGCTTGACAACAGAAGCAGCATCACTCTGAGCCCAGCAGGGGGCTCTGTTGGTTGTGCAGTGCTTCAAATGATACAGTGTGGAGGTGAAACTCCATGTGTACTGACATTGTTGCTCACAAGTGAATTAGTATATTTGAGCTTGTTTTGTATTTGAATAAATTGAAACCAGGCTGGATGGTAATTTTTTAAATTGAACCACATCTAAAACTTCAAATGAAAGTGTGTGTTTGCTGTGAGGCAGAAATAAATAAAGCGTTCAGAACTTCAGTGTGATCAGCTTGTTTCTAATCTGACTCTTTGCAGCGAGCCAGCATGGGACAGTGGTGAACTGCACAATCCGCAACAACAGACTTCTATATACACTCAGCGTCCAGTTTATTAAGTACAGCAGGCTGACATCCAATTTGGTCGGAGCTCTGCAAGCAAATCCGGACTTACATGGTGTGGGTTTTAGTTTGAAGAAATTCGTCAGACTTCTGAAGCCCTGGAATCCTCACCATCTTCTAACATCCAACACCGTCACAAACTTTGGTAGCACTCAGCAATCCACATTCCTCTGCGCTCCAGGAGATGATCCCGTCAATCAAGGGACATCACCCCTTCCTCTCTGATTCCGCCTGAGATTCAGACACCGAATAACAATCAAAGCTATTAAGCTACTGACGCCAAAACTCCAACCAAGAATGTATCCGTGTGAACAGTCGCTCACCCAGCCACCAAATCAGCCTTTCCAGCGCTGACATGAAACTGGTCTGAATGAACAGTTACTGACGCTGGTCTACCACTCTTCCTTCAAGAGTGTATCTGTGTACTGCCTGGGACGGCGGCTGATCAGTAAGCAAACAAGAAGGCTCTGCAGAGGGTAATAAATACAGCTTGAAAAATCATTGGCTGTTCAATCATTGCAAACAGCCGCTACCTCCGCAGAGGTACCATTTGTCTGACTTGTCACCCTCCATAAAACGTTACATATCACTTAAAACCAGGACCAGTCAAAGCGTTTTCCATAAATCAATACATCCATGCATAAAAAATAAATGTTTCATCCATATGTGTAGAATTTCAACAGTAGTTCTTAACATTTGTATTATTTTATTTATATTATTAATTATTTTTAGGGAGATGAATTAATATATGTGGAAGAATTAATGAATGTGTAATGTAAAGTAGTGAGTGTACAGCTTGTATAACAGTGTGAATTTGTCCCCAGATGCTGTCCCCTCAAAATAACACATAGCAATTAATGTCTAAGCCGCTGCCAACAAAAGTGAGTACACCACTAAGTGAAAATAGCCCCTTTCCCCCTCCCGGTGTCATGTGACTTGTTAGTGTTAGGTGTGGTGATGGCGCAACGGATAAGATACTTTGGTGTGAAAGACCTGGGTTCAATCCCCCACTGTGGCCCATCCACCAATGTGTCCCTGAGCAAGACACTTAACCCCTAGTTTCTCCAGAGGCATGCGACCAATTGTAAGGATAAAAGCATCAGCTAAATGAATAAATGTAAATGTTACAAGGTCTCAGGTGTAAATGGGGAGATAATTTGGGGATAATTTCGTGTTTTCGCTCTCACACTCCCTCATACTGGTCACTGGAAGTTAAACATGGCACCTCATGGCAAATATCTCTCTGAGGATCTGAAAAAAAGAATTGTTAGTAGAAAATAAAGGCTTTGCCTGTAGTGCCAGTACTTGCCAGTACCAGTGAAGCTGTAGAGAACCTCCAAGTATGTTTGAACTGCACTGACTGGGATGTTTTCAGGACTGCTACCAACAATCTGGTTGAGTATACAGAGGCTGTGACGTCCTACATCAGTTTCTGTGAGGACAGCTGCATTTCAACACGGACAGGGTAAGTTATAACAATGACAAACCCTTATTCACAGAAAAGGAAGAGGCTTAAGGAGTCAAAGTACTCAAATATACTACAACACCAGTTCTCAAAAAATGAGGCTTCAGGCAGAACACGAGCTACAAACCTAAATCCCTCCCGCTCCATGAACGACTCACACCTTGCCAACGAGTTGAACCAGTTTTACTGTCGCTTTGAAAGACAATAGGACAGACCTGACACCGTCCTCCGTGACACTACTGATTGGCCACAGTCCACCATCTCATCCCCCACCTCCTCCCCCTCTCTTACCATCCTGGAGAGGGATGTCAACAGACTCGGTCTCCCCATGCACCCTGAAGCACTGCGCCAATCAGCTGTCTCCAGTGTTCATTGACGTTTTTAACACCTCACTTGAGACATGCCATGTGCCAGCCTCCACCATCATCCCTGTCCCCAAAAATCCAAGGACCACTGGACAAAAGAACTAGACCCGACGCCCTGACATCTGTGGTTATGAATTCCTTTGATTGCCTTGTGTTGTCCCACCTAAAATCCATCACTGACCCACTCCTGGACCACCTGCAGATCTGTAGATGATGCAGTAAACATGGCCCTTCACATCAACCTCCAGCACCCGGACCCCCCAGGAACCTACGCCAGGATCCTGTTTGTGGATTTCAGCTCTGCTTTCAACACCAACATCCCAGCCCTGCTGCAGGACAAGCTCTCCCAGCTGAGTGTGCCTGACTCCACCTGCAGGTCCCCACTGTCACTGACTCTCATGACCCCCTCCCCAAACACACACACACACACACACACACACACACATACACACTCCTGACACAACTTTTGCACACACTTGTCAGAAATTTATTATAGTATTGTTGTATTCTTTGTATACTTGTACATTTTTCTATCTCCTTACATTTTATATATTTACATTTCTATTTATGTGAGCACCGATTTATACTAAGGCAAATTCCTCGTATGTGAAAATGTACCTGACAATAAACCCGATTCTGATATGAGATATGAATAGATGTATGGAAGCTGCCAGCATTGCTACAGAGGTTGAGGGGATGGGGGTCAGCCTGTCAGTGCTCTGTAAGCTGTGACCATACACGGCTGTCGTCCCAGAAGGAAGCCTCTTCTAAAGTTGATACAGAAGAAAGCCTAAAACAGTTTGCTGAAGACAAGCAGACTAAAGACATGGATTACTGGAACCATGTCCTGTGGTCTGATGAGACAAAGATAAACTTATTTGGTTCAGATAGTGACAAGCATGTGTGGCAGCAACCAGGCGAGGAGTACAAAGACAAGTTTGTCTTGTCTACAGTTCATTGAGGGAACAATGAATGCCAACATGTACTTGTACATGATCCCCTCCCTTCGGAGGCTGGGCCGCAGGGCAGTATTCCAACATGATAACGACCCCAAACACATCTCCAAGACGACCACTGCCTTGCTAAAGAAGCTGAGGGTGAAGGTGATGGACTGGCCAAGCATGTCTCCAGACCTAAACCCTATTTAGTATCTGTGGGGCTTCCTCAAACGGAAGGTGGAGGAGAGCAAGGTCTATGACATCCACCACCTCTGTAATGTCATCATGGAGGAGTGGAAGAGGACTCCAGTGGCAACCTGTGAAGCTCTGGTGAACTCCACGCCCAAGAGGCATCGTTCTCTCAGGTCAGACGATCAACTGCTCCTAAGTGTGCCCAAAAAAAGCGCAAGCTTAAAGGGGACCGTGCTTTTGCTGTAGCAGCTCCTAAACTGTGGAACGATCAACCTCTGCACATTAGACAGGCATTTTCGCAGTTTTAAGTCTCTTCTTAAAACCTACCTCTTTTCCTTGGACTTTGATAACTGAAATTGACATTTCTTGTTTTGGTTGTATTGATTTTATTGTATGGTTGTTATTGTTTTTATTTTTATTATTTTTGTATTTTATGGGTTGTATGTATTTAGGGCTTTTTATGTATTCATTTATTGTTTTACTGTACAGCACTTTGTGTCCACTTTGGATTTTTAAAGTGCTCTATAAATAAATTTTGATAGATTGATTGATTGAGGGTTAATTGGGCTAATTGGGCCCAATTTGGACATGTTCACTTAGGGGTGTACTCACTTTTGTTGACAGCGGTTTAGACATTAATGGCTGTGTGATGTGTTATTTTGAGGGGACAGCAAATTTACACTGTTATACAAGCTGAACACTCACTACTTTACATTGTAGCAAAGTGTCATTTCTTCAGTGTTGTTACATGAAAAGATAATCAAATATTTACAATAATGTGGGGGGTACATTCACTTTTAGAAGAAGATACTTCTACAACATACATGTTGTGAAATTCATTCTCTGCATTTAACCCATGTCTCAAGGGAGCAGTGGGCAGCCTGGGGACCAACTCCAGATCTTTACCCGTGTCTGAACAATAGTACTGACTGGAGGCATGTTACCCTCCGCCAGACAACACTGTGGACATGACAGTCCTGGAATGGCTCCAATCAGGCTCCTGCCTTTATTATGTGTTTGTTGGAACCTGTGTCCAAAATTCAGGAGTTGTCTGACCACTGGGATACACCTCAAATGATGTCACAGATCTTGACCCCATCACTCCTAATATACAACTCATGGCGCGACGGGATGCAGCTTTACCTCAAGTGCCACTGCCAGAACCTCGTGGATTTATTCTGGCTCCACTTCACACAGAATTGCCTGCCTTATCCTCAGATTCACCAGAAGTGACAGAAATCCTCAAGAAACCAGACGGTGGATTCTGTCGTTATGAAAGTGGATCTGCAGAGTTACGGCAGTTGCCTGTATACAGTCAGAGACAATGTAAGTCAGATTTTATATCAATACACCTGTTGTTATGGTGATTTAGCCTCTGCTTAAGTTGGTTGTAGTTAATAGGTGTGTGCTGAACGACGGTGTGTCTGTTGTTTTTAGATCCATGTATTTTCATTGCTAGCTATCAAACTTTCTCATGTGATTGCATGTTCATAGCTGAGCCACTGTTTGTTATCACTGAATTGGAGAAGATGTTTATTCCATTTGATCAGTATTATTAGTGTTTGACAGTTTACTTCTCCATGAGATGTATGCGCAGGATACAGCAAATTGATCGAATAACTGAAATTGCTTTACAAGGAGTATCGACCTGACGATCCAGAAGCATTGCATTGCGAAACTGAAGCGGAATCTCTCTGTACACGCTTTCACATTGACTGTGTATGCTACACGGTCTGTGTTCATAGTAATGGGAAGAAGGTGCAAAAATAGATGAATGAACTGTTGATAGCAGTTCCACCATGGCATCGCTGCTCTTCATAAGCCTTGTTGAGCCACCACTGACTAAGTTCAACCAAGTACCCTACATTGCCAAATGATGTAACAGTCCATGGTGAAACCATAGGGATGAAACACAGGAGATGTAATAAGGACACGTGCTGATGTACAAAATCAGGGCTTCACATTACCTGCCGGACCTTTCTAAGTCAATATTCTGCAGCTATGACAGGTATGTTTGGTTGTGAAATTATATAAAAATACAAAGTAATACATGTTGTTTATAAAAAACTAAATTGCCCAAAGGTTTGATTTGTCTCTTAATAAGTGTCACCCCTGTGGCTCTGCACAAACTGGTAAGTTAATCACTTTGAGACTAAACATAAAGTTTATTTCCTGTTAACTGCGTGAGAGAAAACCATGAGAGTATGAGTGACACCCAAAGAGGAAGGAGGAGGGTTTTACTTTCTGTGACTGGTGAACGTTAATGTGTTGATCTCAGATGGCCGAGAGTTAAAATGGAGGAATCGGCTTTACTGTGTCTGCTAGGTAAGTAAAAATCTTCTTAATGTGTGAATGTTTGTCGCCACGTTGTCTCAAAGTTTTACAACATTTCTGTTGTTTTCGAAAGCAGCATTGAGTTATCGAGTGAACAACATGACTAAAAAGACAGAATTCAGCCAAACAGCATCAACAAATACATATACATATTAGCTACGACAAGACAGCAAGAATTTTAGTGATCACTATTTGGTAAAATGGCAGCAGAGAACAAAGATAGAAGAAGAAGAACAACAAAAAACATACATTGCTGAAAGTTGTTATCATGTTCAATTGTTAATGTGTAATATCTGAATTCTTACAACATATTATTAAATACAAGGAGTGTGAAAGCATGTACAAAAGTTTTCTAGTTTTAAACAAAAAGGTGCTACAAAAGAAAATAATAAATTTGTCAAAAGACCAACCTGTCAATCAATCTGTCTTCAGTCACGTGAAGTAGTGTTTTACTCCATCAGTTACATGTATGGGGCACATTTACCTTGACTGACAAAAATACATACCAAACAAAAACCAAGCTTGAAACACGCTGCAATCAAAGCAACTGCAGAGCCTTTTTAGTGTTTATTTAACCCTTTGGTGCCTGCATGTCTGCACGCATTGAGCAGATTCATTTGCTCACTTATCTGCACAGCTCCTCTGTCTTTACTTATTGCTGCTCTGTTTGGGGAAATTTACCCACAAAAACCATTGAATGTGTGCTTAAATGAGTTATTTCCAAATCTAATATCAATGTGTGGCTGTTTGTTTGTTTGCTAGAAATTACAGATTTCTTGTTGCATGTAAAACCACAAACCAACCTGAATGTGATTTGTCTTTAGTTCTGACCTCACTGCTGAGCTGCACAACAAACCAAGGTGAGAAAACGTCTCGGGTTACGTATGTAACCCTGGATCCCCGAGAAGGGGAACGAGACACTGCGTCGGTTACGACACTATGGGAACGCCTCTAGGCGTAGCAGGTCTGAACGTGAATGAAATCACTCCAATCCTATTGGTTTGTTGCTAGAACGGTAAGGTGTGACGGAATAACCGGAGGAGTATAAAGCACACCTGTACACACTCATCATTAGCTTAAACTATGAAGCAGGCGCTTCAGGCGGGGAGAGAGGTGCGGCGGGCCAACGCAGTGTCTAGTTCCCATTCTCGGGGAACCAGGGTTACATATGTAACCCGAGACGTTCCCCTTCGAGGGAACTCGAACTGCGTCCGTTATGACACTATGGGAACGAGATACCCACTAAACCGTGCCGAAAACCCCGCCTGCCCCAGTGTGCACTAAAGTGGCACGACTAAGAGGAGAGCGCACGAGTGCCAGGTGCCGAAGGAAGGTCAAGACTGTAAAACCGAATGAATGTGTGCGGAGTGGCCCAGCCAGCCGCTACACAAACATCCTGCAAAGAGGCCCCGGAAAGGAGGGCTCGAGAGGCCGCCATGCCTCTGGTTGAATGACTTCAGAGTGTAAATACTCAGTGCTCTGACAGGGCAGAGCAGATGAAGTCTCCCGTCCTCCGCTGTCACATGACGTGGAGGATGAAATGCCTGCAGCACTCTGGACCCTGCCGCACAAGAAGGCGCTTTAGGGATGTATCCTGGACGAGGGTGCAGGATAGCCCTAATATTCCCCGGGGCAAATTCCAGGCTTTGCGGGGAAACCGAAAGGGCTTGGAGATCCCCCACCCTCCTCAGAGAGGTGATAGCAAGGAGAAAGGCCATCTTGAGGGTCAAGTGCTTAGCCTCAGCTGACTCCAGGGGTTCGAAGGGGGCCTCAGCCAACGCCCCAAGAACCACCGCCAGATCCCAAGTGGGAACCTTGGACCGAGTCGCAGGTCTCATCCTCCGGGCACCACGGAGGATCCGTGTGGACGGGGCCCTGGAGCTGAGGAGGGTCTTGACTGCTCCGGCTGTTAGACCCGCCTCTAGGTACTGTGCCCCCTCAGGGGCCAGACCCACAGCCGCCATACGGCGGGGCAAGGGTGAAGAACCCGGCCCTGCGTCTGGAACAGCAGGTCTCTCCTCAGAGTGACCTGCCACAGCGGGCCGTCCAGGTGCTACATGATGTCCGAGAACCACACCCGGGTTGGCCAAAACGGGGCTACGAGCAGTAGGCCAACATTGTCCTGGCAGACCTGCCCCAGAACCCCCGGGAGCAGAGCGACTGGGGTAAAAGTGTACAGATGTAGCCTCGGCCACGAATGTACCATGGCGTCCAGACCCAACGGGGCTGGAGGAAAGAGAGAACCATAGCGGGCAGTGCATAGTCTCTTGTGACGCAAACAAATCCACGTCTATCGGGCCGAACTCTCCGCACAAGAGCTCCACCACTTCGGGGTGAAGTCTCCATTCCCTCAGCCCCTGCCTCGAGAGCAGGTCTGCTCCCTGATTCTGCATCCTCGGGAGATACATCGCCCTGAGCGATAGTAACCTCTGATGGGACCACAGGAGGATCTGACGCGCCAGTCTGTACAGAGGGCGCGAGCGCAGACCGCCCTGGTGATTCGACCACCACCGCTGTGTTGTCGGAACGAACCAGGACGTGGTGGCCTTGGAGATCGGGCTGGAAACTCCTTAGAGCCTGGAACACCGCCAACATCTTGAGACAGTTGATATGCCACTCGGACTGATGCACCTGCCAGGATCCCCTTGCAAAGCGGCCGCCCATGACCGCGCCCCAGCCCGTGAAGGAGGCGTTTGTCGAAATGACCAGCCGGCGACAAGACCCTCCCAGCAGTGGCCCCTGGGACAGGAACCAAGTTTCCTTCCAAACTGATAGGGAACGAAGACAGTTGCGCGTAACCCAAATCAGACGGAAAGGATTTCCCCTTGGGGAAAAACCCTTGGTCCTTAGCCACCACTGCAGGGGTCTCATGTGCAGCAGTCCAGATGGTTTTACGCTGGATGTAGCCACCAGGAGACCCAACACTCGTTGAAAGTGTTTTATAGTGATGGAGTGGCCTAACTTCACTCCTTTCACGGCAGCCAATATGGTGTCGACACGTGCCGGAGACAATTGTGCCCGCATCGTTGTCGAATCCCATACTACTCCTAGGAACGTAGTCCGTTGGGTGGGCCAGCACACTCTTCTTTGCATTGAGCCTCAGCCCTAAACACAATAGATGAGCCAGAACGACATTTCGATGCCGAACCGCCAACTCTCGAGACTGGGCTAGGATGAGCCAGTTGTCAATGAGCCAGGTCGGGAAAAAGCCTCAGCCGTCCCGAAATCCTCCGACAGATCACGCTGTGAACCACATGAGTGAAGCTGCTGGGCTGCCTCAGCGGCCACAGGGCCCACACCATGGGGAGAACATATCCGGCCATCCTCGGAAAGAGAGCCATGCTGTACCTCAGTACCCGCACGGAAAGGGCTTCGCAACGGGCGCAGGCAGCCCCCTCGAGAGCTGCCCAGGCGTGCTCCATCCCCAAACATGAGACACACATCTCATGAGAATCTCCATCCGTGATGTACCGAGGGCAAGAAAAAAAACACACATTCTGACATCATACTGCTCGTAGGACTGGAGCTTTCTTCAAACAACATACGCTCTGTATGTTGTTTGAAGAAAGCCTGCTGAATAGAAAAAAGTTAATGATGAGTGTGTACAGGTGTGCTTTATACTCCTCCGGTTATTCCGTCACACCTTACTAGCAACAAACCAATACGATTGGAGTGATTTCATTCACGTTCAGACCTGCTACGCCTAGAGGTGTTCCCATAGTGTCGTAACCGACGCAGTTCGAGTTCCCTCGAAGGGGAACTTCTTCTGTCACAGCCATAGACTGTATATAAGAAATGGACGTAGTCATGGTGACGTCACCTGTTGGTTTGTGGACTGCCGTTTTGAAGCCTCGAGTTTGGCCGATAGGGCGCCGCCATGTCGAGTTTTTGCAACCAGGAAGTGCCCGGAAGTGACCATACGGCGGAGCTAACGGCCGTGTGCGGAGCTAGCTAGCTTGCTTAGCTAGGTGCAACTGTAACTCACGTTAACTGTCATTTTAACAGGGCTGATAAGTTTGTCTAGCGAACAACAGTCTTAAAACTAAATGTAATCACCAGAGAAAGTGAACAGCTCCTCCTCCAACTCCTAATAAGCTTTTTAAACGGCGTTGGTTAAATTTTCACAGTGCCGAGGGTACGAGTCGGCTCTAGCCTGATTGACAGGTCGCCTTGGTAACGACTTGTCATTCATAGATAATCCCACCCTGAAACATACTCTGCTTTGTGGTCTATTTTAAAATAAATGGGACCATAATTTACTAAATGAACATCATTTTGTATAGAAGACTAGCGATTGAGACCATAAACTCATCAAGTGTTTACTGAGGTAATAAATCAGCTGAGAAGTAGCCTCATTTTACCATTATTTCTAATGGACCCAGACTTCTTTTTGCAACCAGAAGACTTGCCCGCTGCTGGATTTTCAATAGTTTGCAGGTTTCAGGGACTTCCTCGGCTTCATATTGTAGACGGGAAGCTTCCCGCTTGGTCACAGCTGAAAAGTTATTCACTCCCTGATAGAACAGTTAGTGTTTAGGACAGTGTTTGGGGAGGGAAACAGACACTTTACAAGTACAATAAAACACTGAATGCAGTTTTGATGGCCACAAGTATGACACATGTAGCCAGTTCTTCTGCTGTTTATTTAACACTGACTTTAAGAGTGAGCCTATCAGCTCAGATCTGAGTTTGATTCATATTTCATCTCAGAAACTCAGCACCTGAAACACAGAGATCAGCTCAGCAGTGAAGAAGTGAGAATGTAGGAATATGAGGAATGTAGAAAATGAATACAAATGATCTCTCTAACCACATCTTTCTGTCTCTCCCTCCAGCCTCTCTGACTGTGAGTCCCAGCAGCTCTCAGTTTTTCACCTTGAAGTCTGTCTCTCTGAGCTGTGAGGAGGATGACAGCTCTGCTGGATGGACGCTGAGGAGGAACACAACCACAGAAACCAGGACTCAGTGTGGAGCTGGCTGGGGAGAACCAGTTGGTTCTTCTTGTAACATCAGTCCGACAGTCCCATGGGACAGTGGAATTTACTGGTGTGAGTCCAGAGAGGGAGCAACCAGTAACACCATAAACATCACTGTCACTGGTAAGATCACATTGTTGTAATCCCTGGTTTAAAGGGTGTAATGAAGGGTTAACAGGTCAAAAATACCCACTGATGCTCTGAACAGTGAGTCTGTGTTATTCACATTTTCACTTTGACTATTTGCTAAAATCAAAGGCAAACATGTAACCCCAAGAAAAGAAAGAAAAGAAGACGGGTGGAGAACTAAGAGAAGCCAAAGGGGCCTGAGGAGCTTTAAAATCATGACCATATTTCTAATGATCTTATTTTTTAATCCACGATAACTCAAGACTTTTCTAGTCTGCATGCTTAATCATGTCTGATGAATAGAAATCTACCAAATATTCATCAAATATTTAGTTTATATGTTAGTGTTTGTTGAGATATTTCATAAGGGCCTTTTTGATGTAACAGGGAAAGGTAAGACAGGTCTAGCTTAGATTCATTTAGCTGACCCCAAGTGTTTTCTGACATTCTAGCTTTAGGTATTTCTCACATGTACTTGACCTTCTCAGGGAGACAAAAGTAGACTGATTAATTAGAGACAGCAACTCAGGCGTCAGGCAAGCAGATATCAGTGTTCTCTGGAAATCGTACAAGGTTGAGTCCTACAAGTACTCACTGGTTCCACAGATTAGACTACAACTAGTGGATAGTGATTGATTCCAATATGACGAAGCATTGGAGTCTAAATATAATAGATAGAACAGTTGTTCTAGGTGAAGGATGACCTAATAGAGAAACATACAGGCACTAGGGTGATGACAGAAACATAAAAGGGACCAAAAGGCGTTCTCCTTCAGGTGTTGGCCTTTAACGTGTTGTTGCGGGAAACTGGCACACAATTAGAACTCAAACCAGAGGTGGGTTGTGCTGTGTTTATGCGCAAGCATGTTAATGATTCAAACGATAAGTTCACACACACTGGACAACATGTGAAGTATTTAGAAAACTCTTGTTAGAACAGTTCGACAGAACGAAGGAATGGTGTTTTGGGTAACTCACAGGCCTGACTACAGGTACTGTTGTACTCCAAAAAGCCTGACCTGTCATTCTTTTAGACAAAGAAACCTCAAAGGCAAAGAAACAGGCAACAAAATCCTGTTTTTACAGGACAGGTGAGAAATCTTGGGTCAGACCTAAAGGCAGAGCCGCCATTGGCTGAGCTCATGAGTCTACAGGTCAACCGAGTAGCTTGTAGGCTACAAGCTTCATGTGGTGAATATTCAGTGGAAGATTCTGAGTGATATTTAAAGATCACCGTTTGCTGCGTGTTTTCTATACTAAGCACATTTATTTTGTGCTGTAACATCCCGATCTGGACCACATCCGGACCACAACCGCTTAGTTCCTATTACTGTGATGTATGTTATGGCAGAAAATTGTGTCCTCTTACATTTAATCTTTTATGTATGATCTTTTAATATTATCATTATTATTACTAATAATGTTATAGATATGTATTGTGTTTTTATCCTTAACCTTTCCTCTCCTATATTCCTTATGTTGGCCTGTCCACATTTACTAGGGTTTAGGGCAGAGCTGTGAGATTATTTTGGTGCTTTTCCTCTCTTGTTGTTCCTCTCCTCTGCTTGAATGTGCTTTCAAGTCCGGGAGAGGATCTCTGTTCCCCAAAACATAGAAACTTAGACTGTGTAAATGATTATGCATCCCTTTGCTCGGGGCCAGACGCCCGATGCTGCCCTAGGCGGCAGGTCTCTGGACCAGCTGTATATGTGTTTTAGTACTTCTCAGTTTATTCTCTTTTGTTAAATAAATTCTTCAAAGACAACGGTTGGTTGTTATTCAATTCTTTGTTCAAGCCCTCACCAGCAATATAATTTCCACAACAATGTACAGTATCTCACAGAAGTGAGTACACCCCTCACATGTTTGTAAATATTTGATTATGTATTTTGCATGTGACAACACTGAAGAAATTACACTTTGCTACAATGTAAAGTAGTGAGTGTACAGCTTTACCCTCAGCTTCTTTAAAAGGCATTGGTCGTCTTGGAGGTGTGTTTGGGTTCGTTATGTTGGAATACTGCCCCGCAGCCCAGTCTGCGAAGGGAGGGGATCCTGCTCTGCTTCACTATGTCACAGTACATGTTGGCATTCATGGTTCCCTCAATGAACTGTAGCTCCCACGGTGCAGCACTCATGCGGCTCCAGACCACGACGCTCCAATCACCATGCATGACTGTAGGCAAGACTCACTTTTGTACTCCTCGCCTGATTGCCGCCACATGCGCTTGACACCATCTGAACCAAATAAGTTTATCTTGGTCTCATCAAACCACAGGACATGGTTCCAGTAATCCAAGTCTTAAGTCTGCTTGTCTTCAGAAAACTGTTTGCAGGCATTCTTGTGCATCATCTTTAGAAGAGGCTTCCTTCTGGGTTGACAGCCATGCACATAATTTGATGCAGTGTGCAGCGTAGCGTCTGAGCACTGACAGGCTGACCCCCCCCAAACCTTCAACCTCTGCAGCAATGCTGGCAGCGCTCATACATCTATTTCCCAAAGACAACATGATGCTGAGCACGTGCACTCATCTTCTTTGGTCGACCATAGCGAAGCCTGTTCTGAGTGGAACCTGTCCCGTTGAACCGCTGTATGGTCTTGGCCACCGTGCTGCAGCTCACTTTCAGGGTCTTGGCAATCTTCTTATAGACTCGGCCATCTTTATGTAGAGCAACCATTCTTTTTTTCAGATCCTCAGAGAGTTCTTTCCCATGACGTGCCATGTTGAACTTCCAGTTACCAGTATGAGGGAGTGTGAGAGCGATGACATCAAATTTAAGACACCTGCTCCCCATTCACACCGGAGACCTTGTAACACTAATGAGTCACATGACATGCAAGAAAATGGCTAATTGGGCCCAATTTGGACATGTTCACTTAGGGGTGTACTCACTAGCAACAAAGTGAGTTAGACATTAATGGCTGTGTGATGTGTTATTTTGAGGGGACAGCAAATTTAAACTGTTACACAAGCTGCACACTCACTACTTTACATTGTAGCAAAGCATCATTTCTTCAGTGTTGTCACATGAAAAGATATAATCAAATATTTACAAAAATGTGAGGGTGTACTCACTTTTGTTAGATGCTGTATACGTCCAGTAACACGGTTGCTGAATGTGAAGTTCACTACCAGTTCCTGTCTGATAAAACTGTAGCTGTTGT
Source organism: Micropterus salmoides (assembly GCF_014851395.1). NCBI lineage: Eukaryota > Metazoa > Chordata > Actinopteri > Centrarchiformes > Centrarchidae > Micropterus > Micropterus salmoides. Next base: position 41,933,263 of record NW_024041150.1, on the reverse strand, counting down.
TCAACACAGTAATTAGGATTTCTGGTGATAGCTCTTGCGTTCTCAGTGCAGAGACATTCGAACATTCTTGCTGATCATATTTGGTTATCGGTCCCTGAATCCAGGGTGATGCCACATATATTAATGATAAATTAATAATTTTGAATGTTAATACATATTAATATTTATGTATATATATACTTATTAATAAAATTAATACTTCTAGAATATCTTTTATATCTTTCAGCTAATAACCAATGACCCCATGTTGAATTCCTCAACACTCTGCAAAGTACTAAAGCACCAGGAAATAAAAACGGCTTTTAAAAACGTGTCAAGATGTGTTGTCAAATTGATCAATATGTTATTCTAAAAATGGTTCAATGGTTCTGGCCAAAACAATCCGGCTTTACTTTAGCAAAGGAAAAGACAACACCACCAACTTTACAATTTGTACAAGTGGACACTAGCTCAGTGAACCATTCTGTGACTGGAGACCATAGCACTAGAAAGGAGACAAAAACTTAAAACACTATTTTAGTTTAAATTAAATCCTTACACAATTATTGCAAAATTGGTGGTAGTCAGTATTGTAAACAATATTTATTAAAAACTGGTGTACTGTACAATTAGACATAAACTAATCAGTAGATTATGTAAATTGCAGATATATACGTTGTTTTTTATTCAGCACTTACAACTCTTAGTTACCCTCATGGTCATTAACAGCTACGAAAAGTTCTAGCTCACGAGATAGAAAAGCTCACAAAAGCACCACAGACCAGACTGTGGAGTTAGTGTTGATGAAGCTGTGTGTAAATGATGAAATGCTGAAGTTTGTCTCTGTGTTGAGGTGGACCAGTGATCCTGCAGAGTCCTGTCCTCCCTGTGATGGAGGGACATGATGTCACTCTGCACTGTAAAACAGAGACCCCTCCCTCCAACCTCCCAGCTGGTTTCTATAAAGATGGCTCCCTCATCAGGACTGAGCCTACAGGTCACATGACCATCCACCATGTTTCCAAGTCTGATGAAGGCCTCTACAAGTGTGACATCAGAGGTCGTGGAGAGTCTCCATCCAGCTGGATCTCTGTCACAGGTGAGGAGGTTACCTTTGATTTCAGGAATTACCTGAAATATACCTGACCAGGTGGGATTCTTTCTACAGGTAAACCTACAACCTCAGCTCTGCCCACCCCACCTCCTCCATCGCCTCCTCCATCGCCACCTGCCTCAGCCCCCTTCCAACTTGTGTTCAGACTGATCTGCCACCTGGTGGTATTCTGTCCGTACTGCATCTCCACTGTCCTCATGGTGTCTTTATATCGACGCAGGGCCACAGGTGACACTCTGAATCATTCACTGACCTTAAAATCAATCTGTTAATTAATGGTGTAGATAATTCACAGTTGTCTCTAACAGATAAATGATCTACATTTTCTTTTTAACCTGCTCTGACTGCAGGAAATGACCTGCCAGTCTCCATGGTGATGACCCCGCCCACCCAGGCTGAGGAGGTATTGGATGATGACTATGATGATGTCATGAACTCTGCTGTCACCACAGAGCATCACTTCTGAGCTGATCCAGTGTGTTCAGTGTGTTCTGGTTCTTAATGAAGCTAAAATGTTTGATTCATGAGAAAATAAACCTCAAAGCTGTTGACATGTTTTTGGTCCAAATGAAAGCTGATCGTTGTTGAGGTTCTGGTTTGAGTTGTGTTGTTGTTGTTTGGTTCAGATGCTTTAGAACAACACTTTTTGTATTTACTACCTTTAACGTTTTTAATAAATCTCACATAATCAACCAAATCTCTGAGTCATATCATATCAAAGTTACAGTTTCAGAGGTTTTCCATTAGAAAAAATATGAGGATGACCTTAACAGGATATTTAACATTTTAACATGATGGGATACTTCTCCTGTGGCAGCAGCCTCAGAATTCAGCCTTCATGAAGGCTCACAGCTTTATTCTCCATGAAAGAGAAAAAGAGCAGGAAGTGACAATTACCTTAAAATGTATGTTAACATCAGCAAAGTCTGTGAGGATCGAGGGCTTAGGCTTTAGGGTGGAGATTGGGCCCATGAAGCTGCCAGACAGGAAGCATCATGTCTGAGCATCTTTTTTGATATCTCCCATTTTCAGGGCACAACACTGACACTTAGAAATACAGATAAATCCTACTGACTTTAGTAACTAAGTACAATCGCTACTTAATTTGTGTGCTCCAGCACCTCTTACATGCGCTCCGTCTCCTCTTCATACAATCTGATTTCCCCTCCCTGCCCTCATCTCCCTAACACCTTGTTGGGGAAAGTCAGTCATTGTATGCTATCAAAGAGAGAGAAAAAGCTCATTACAAAATGTCTTAGAGACAGAGCATTATATTATATTTCTTAGGCAAAGCCACGAAGCTATTAGCACAGAAAAGATCTACCAATTGTGGCTGAGGAGCCCTCAGATAACCATTTATTCATTTAGCTGACTCTTTTATCCAAAGCGACTTACAATTGCTATACATTTCAGAGGTTGCACACCTCTGGAGCAACTAAGGGTTAAGGATCTTGCTCAGGGACACATCGGTGTCTTACAGTGGATTCAAACCCGGGTTTCTCACACCAAAGGCATGTGTCTTATCCACTTTACCATCACCTCTCCATGTTAGAGCTACTGCAGTTATGTATGCTAGTGCAAGCATTAAGGACGAAAGACAAGGGGAGTTTGAGCGGTGTGATGAGGACAATAGCTCGTCAAACAGTGATGTGGAGAAAGGCTCCAAAACATCTGAGCTACCCACTGTATGGAATGTGGAGCAATTTAAGAGTCACCAAGCCTCCCACTCATTGCTAATTTGAAATAGGAAATTGTGGTGTCCGAACAATAATGCTGCGGTGATGTGTTGAGAAGAAATCCGCTTGACACTGTTCTTGATCATAAAGTTTAATACATCAAGGAGTTCAGCATCAATTACAGTGTGTGACCCAGCCCGATGGCCACTCTGTCTTTCTGTACATCAAACACAGCTTATATAGGATATGTGTAGGTATCTGTTAGGTACCATAGAAGGGTTTGAGTCTGCAAAATAAAGATACCATAAAAGGGTACAGTACTATTCTGAGGTAACAAAACAAGGGGTTAGAGGTCAAATTCTATAGAAGGGTTCAGTCCCTACATAACCACCAATCACTGCTCTCCCCTTAGGAGGTCACTGACCCTCTGTCCTGCTGCTTCAGTGCTATTTTGAACTGTTAAGAGTCAAATGCACATATATTGGACACAACAAGATCATTTTGCTGCAGAACTTGTGAGGTATTGAGGTAGGTTCACTTGGTCCTGAGAAAGCTATGGGGATGAAACTAGCTAAAGAACTCTACTGCCTCTGATGTGAAGAAACAGCAAATGGCCATGCAAAAAAAGGTTGTGAAACATGACGGATGCAAGGCGCACATCGCTGCATGTAGAATGTTGTGGAAATGTATATTGCTGGTGAGGATTTGGCAAATAATTGAGTTACAACAAACCGTTGTCTTTGGAGAGTTTATTAATAAAAGAGGATAAAAAGAGAAGTACTACAACATATATACAGTTGGACCATAGGGCAGCTTTGGGAGTCTGGCTTAAAGAAAAGGGATGCCTAATCATTTACGCAGTCTAGGTTTCTATGTTTGGGGGAACAGAGATCCTCTCGTCGACTTGAACGCACATTCAAGCAGAGGAGAGTAAAAGGGGTAAAACACTAAACAATCTCACAGCTCTAACCTAAACCCTAGGAAATGTGGACAGACTAACATAAGGAGTATAGAAGCAGGAAAGGTTAAGGATAAAAACATCTATAAGCCATAACAATAATAATAATAATAATGATAGTAATATAATAATAATGCTGAATCTGCAGCCTCAACAGGAAACTAGTCCTGTATATTCAAGCTACGCCCCTATGCCATCAATGGATTCCACATGCATCATCCTTCATTGTATGGTATACCGAGGCCCACTATTACAGACTTCCTCCCTAATCTGAAACTGGCCTTAGATAACCTCCATGAGCCTTACCTGGAACTGACTGAGAGATTTAGTACCACATACTGCTGGAACACCACCAACTGCTCAAGGCTCAGATGATAGGTCAGTCCTGTCATCATCATCCATACCCGTACTCCGAAGCCATGTAAGCCTTACAGTTGCAGCATGGCCAGCTGGCTCAGAGTGAAATAGTCGCCATTCTCACCTCCTGCCATGTGAAAAATAATGATTCCCTTAGCTTCTAGAGCTTTTCCATGTGGGTCCACCTCCTAGTCAGCATACTACTTTCCCTGGAGGGAACCCAAGGTATCCAAGGTGGATCATTTGCTCAGCAAGTTATTGAAATATCTGCAGCTGCAGGGGAAGCTCAATTCTACATGCCACACCCCCCTACAATCTGGAGGAATTTCCTTGGGAAGCCCCCAAGCAGCAGGAAGGAGAAAGCCTCAGTTAAGGCAAGGTGCAACTGTTCACTATGGCTGTGAAGATCATGATGGTGCTCAACAAACCATACGCCCTGACATTATTCACCTCGGTGGATCCAGTATCACCTGTGAGATTTCTCCCATGTATTATCCAGGGTAATGTTATATGGGACAAGGAGCCTTCACTGCTTCAGGCATGGACTTGGTGAGCAGAGCTACCCATTACAGAATCTTGATGCTATGCTCATCTACAGATTAGATTCCGCTTCTGTCCTTCCACAACGTACGACCACTGGTACTAATAGGGCCATAGAAAGTTCACCTCAACACTGCCACCGAACTGGTATGCTAAAGGTGGCCCTGGATGGGCTTTCCAAGGCATGGCGATTGGTATTATCGCCATGCCACACTATTGGTACGCCAGTGTCTCTTTCTCTCAGAACACAGCCCAGAGGACCTTCTTTCCACATTCCTGTGGAGAGATTGCAGCAACTCGATGTGCTACTGTTCCGAAGCTCCAGAGAGGACCAGGAAGCCATAGATCTTCTTGAGAAGAGAACTCAACGGGTTGACATTGAGGAAGTTTGGCGCTAAGCTACACCCCTTCAGCGCAAGTCAGGTACCCTTAAGCTGCAAGGTTTCATCCAGTCATTCGCAGTTTGAGGAGCTCAAACAATAGACTTAAGAAAGACCCAGAGAAGGCAGCTGTCTATTCTGCAGAAACTGACAAGCTTACCCACACAGGGTATGTCACCAAGCTACAGCCTGAGGAGTTAGTGAAGCCAGAGGGGTCTTGGTCCCTCTCTCATTATTTTGTGTGCTATAATAGTAAACTAAGGATTCCAGGATATGTTTCTGAATGATCAGCTACTGCTGGGTCCTGCACTTGGCCCAACTGCCTACAGAGCCTTCTCTCCATACCTGCCGCCAAGCAATGACGGGACCAACGATGCAGTCTGCTAGCAGAGGGAGGGTTTGAGCTAAGACAGTGAGCCATAACCGACCAGCTGTTTTTTTTGCAGATGTGCCTAATGTAGCAAGGTCATGCAAGGTCAGCTGTAACAGAACAGTGGCTGGTTTATAACCGACATGATCCAATGTAGCCCACTTTAGGCGTCATTGCTCAGCGGACACTCTTGGCTACCCTCACCGGCCCATCAAAAATTCCTCACTGACAGCCTATCAGGTATGACCCTTTGGGATTTATAGTGGCATATACAACCCAAGCCAAGGAGCTCATCCAGCAGCTGTGATGCATCTGAGCATGCTTATGGAGCAGTTGCCTATCTTGCATTACAGAAGGATGGTGCTGTCCACACCTCTTTGCTGTGCTAGCTGGACTGAAATGACAGTTATTCTCCACCAGACAATACTGTGGACTGACTCCATGACAGTGCTGGAGGGGTTCCAATCAGGCTCCTGCCTTTTTAAGGTGTTTGTTGGAACCCATGTGTCCAAAATTCAGAAATTGTCTGGCCACTGGGATACATCTCAAAGGATATCCCAGATCCTGACCCCATCACTCCGCACGGGGCGGCGGGATGCAGCTTTACCTCAAGCAGTTTATGCCCCACCTGTTATGGGCCGGCAGAGGTGGGGCCACTGCCAGAACCTCACGGATCAATTCTGGCTCCACTTAACATGGAATTACATGCCTCATCTTCAGACTCAACAGAAGTGACAGATATCCTCAAGAAACCAGAACATGGATTCATGATGACTGTAGATCCACAGCATTACGGCGGTTGCCTACAGGCAGAGACAATGTAAGTCGGACTTACATTATATCTGCACAGCTGTTGTTACAGTGAATTAGCCTCTGCTTAAGTCAGTTGTTGTTGGTAGTGTGCTGAACACTAAGTTTGTGCATCTGTTGTTTTCAGATCCATGAGTTTGCATGGCCAGCTAGCAAACTTTCTCATGTGATTGCATGCTCCTAACAGTTTATGTTATCACTGAATTGGATAAGATGTTTATTCCATTTGATCAGTATTGTTAGTTTGGCAGTTTACTTCTCCATGAGCTGTAGGTGCAGGATACAACAAATTGATTGAAGAACTGAAATTGTTTATAAGGACGATGATCCAGAGCATTGTATAGCAAAACTGAAGTGAAATCTCCATCGCACACACTTTGCGTTGACTTTGTACACCAGACTCTTCGTTCATAGCAGTGGTGTAGTCTACGTGATACGCAGGTATACGCCATATACCCACTAGGGTATGTCACCAAGCTACAGCGATTCAAAGATTTCCGTATACCCACTTAAAATAGCAAGATGATACGTAATGTGGTGTATAACAGATGTGCATTTGACCATTACAGTTTAAAATAACACTCTAGTAGCTGGACAGAGGCTCAGTGAACTCTTAAGGGGGAGTAATGATGATGTGTAATGATTGATGGGTGTGTAAATAGTGAACCCTCCTATGGAATTTGACCTCTGACCCAGTGTTAGGGGGAGTAGTGATTAGTGTTTATGAAGGGACTGAACCCTTCTATGGTGTCCAACAAGATGTTTACACTTATCCTATAGAACTTTGCCCTTAAATGGATTGGAGCTTTAGTTTGCAGACTCTGACCCTTATATGGTATTTAGCAGATACCTAAACATGTCCTATATACTGTAAGCTGTGTTTGATGTACAGAGAGACAGAGTGGCCATCGGGCTGGGTCACTCTCCAAGCTGCTGCAGAGCTTGTAATTGATGCTGAACTCCTTGATGTAATAAACTTTTATGATCAAGAACAGTGTCAAGCGGATTTCTTCTCAACACATCATGCAGCATTATTGTTCGGACACCACAGAAACAATATTGTTTTGTGGCAATTCAGGCAATTCAGTCAAGCATCAACTTCAGTGAAGCACATTTAAATTTAGAGCTGTGTTGGAGGGCAGGCAGTCCTGGCAACTCTGTCAGCTAGACTGACCACATGTGGACCTGTCCCTCTATTGGAACCCTGATATCCATCTGTCTCTGGGAGACAGGAGCCCCACTCATTAAATGTTTGTCCTTCACCAAAACATCTCATTAACTTTAGCCATGTCTCCCCATCAACATGCAGTGTCACTAAATAAGTTCTAAATTTAGTGGTGTTTGTGGTGCAGATTGTAACTCTGGGATGCTCGCTTGATACCTCCTTTAAGGACAGGGACTGATCACAGAGTGAGTCTATGTATTTGTACATACATTAATAACATTAATATTAGTCTTCAGTAATTAAATAAAATACACAGTTTTAATTAACCCAGGCATTCTGGTTTAAACATGAAATGAATTAGTTTTATTTATGTTACAATCTCGGAAGTACACTACAACTTAATTACTGACCAGAATGAACATTTCTGTGGTCAGCGCAGCCCTCTTGTGGACAAATAATGATGTAACTGCAGCACAGTCCATGGGGACACCATAGGGATGAAACACAGCAGAGCAAGGACAAGTGCTTATAAATCAGGGCTTCACATTACCTGCCAGTCTTGAGGATATTTCCAAGTCAATGTCCTGCAGCCTTGCCACATGATCATATTCTCATTTTTCCATATGTGTGGTTGTGAAATTATATACAAATACAAAGTAAATACATGTTGTTTATAAAAAACTAAATTGCCCAAATGTGTAATTAATCTCTCAGTAATTGTGCACCCCGTGTCAACAACCTGGTCAGTTTTGACCAGTGAGAGAGAAAACCACGGGACACACACATATAGGATGGAGGAGGGTTTTGCTTGATGTGACTGGTGAACATTAATTTGTTGATCTCAGATGACCAAGAGTTAAAATGGAGACAACATCTTTACCGTGGCTGCTGGGTAAGTTAAAATCTACTTAATGTGTGGATGTTTATCTCCACGTTGTCTCAAAGTTTTAAAACATTTCTGTTGTTTTTGAAAGCAGCAGTGAGTTATAGATTGAACAACAAAGACAGAATTCAGCCAAAAGGCATCAACAGTCAACATTAGCTACAACAAGACAGCAGGAATTTCATTGATCATTATTTGGTAATATGGCAGAAAAGAATAATAAAACATTACTGAAAGTGTTCATTTTCAATTGTTAATGTGTATTTATTTTAATTCTTACAAATATAGTTAAATAGTAGAGGATGAAAACATGTAGAAAAGTTTAAACAAAAAGGTATTTACTGTACTGAAGTGCTAAAGAAAATAATTAATGAGAATTACCAACATGTCATTCAATCTGTCAATCATTCACACAAATTAGTAATTTAGTCCATCAACTACACATTTAGATTCAGTCAGATGTGCTATAATTACATGTTAAAGCTTGTGGTGCATGTATGGGGCACATTTACCTGGACTGATATGAAATAAATACCAAACATCAACCTTGAAACACTTGAAATCAATGTAGCTGTAGAGACCTTTTAGTGTTTGTTTAACCTTTGATGCCTGCATGTCTGCACACATTGAGCAGATTTATTTGCTGACTTCTCTGACCAGCTCCTCTGTCTTTACTTATTGCTCCTCTGTTTGAGTAAATTTACCGAAGAAACGTTGAATGTGTCCTTAAATAAATATGATTTGTTATTTCCAAATCTAATGTCTGGCTGTTTTTTTGTGTTGTAGAAAGTCCAGATGTCTTGTTGCATGTAAAACCTCAAACCAACCTGAGTGTGATTTCTCTTTAGTTCTGACCTCACTGCTGAGCTGCACAACAAACCAAGGTGAGCAAACTTCTTCTGTCACAGCTGAAAAGTTATTCACTCCCTGATAGAACAGTTAGTGTTTAGGACAGTGTTTGGGAGGGAAACAGCCACTTTACACATACAATAAAACACTGAATGAAGTTTTGATGCCACAGGGTTGCAGACTGGAGCCAAAGTTAAAACTGCTGCTATATAAATGGGATTCAGATACCAGGACTGTACAGCCTGATGCTGCTGCTACCAGAGAAGTGGAAAAATAAGACAGATGTAGCCAGATCTTCTGCTGTTTGTTTAACACCAACTTTGAGAGCTAAATTTAAAAACACGCAGAAAACATTTGTCTAGCAGCTCATACCTGAGTGTTGTTCAGATTTCTTCACTGAAACTCAGCGCGTGAAACACAGAGATCAGTTAAGTAGCGAAGAAGTGAGAAAGTAGGAATATCAGGAATGTGGAGAAAATAAATGCAAATGTTCTCTCTAACCACATCTTTCTGTCTCTTCCTCCAGCCTCTCTGACTGTGAGTCCCAGCAGCTCTCAGCTGTTTGAAGGAGAGTCTGTCTCTCTGAGCTGTGAGGAGGACGACAGCTCTGCTGGATGGACGCTGAGGAGGAACACAACCAGAGAAACCAGGACTCAGTGTGGATCTGACTGGGGAAAATCCGCTGGTTCTTCCTGTAACATGAGCTACATCGACCCATTGGACAGTGGAGTTTACTGGTGTGAGTCCAGAGAGGGAGCAACCAGTAACACCATCAGCATCACTGTCACTGGTAAGATCAGACTGTGGAGTTAGTGTTGATGAAGCTGTGTGTAAATGATGAAATGCTGTAGTTTGTCTCTGTGTTGAGGTGGACCAGTGATCCTGCAGAGTCCTGTCCTCCCTGTGATGGAGGGACATGATGTCACTCTGCACTGTAAAATAGAGACCCCTCCCTCCAACCTCCCAGCTGGTTTCTATAAAGATGGCTCCCTCATCAGGACTGAGCCTACAGGTCACATGACCATCCACCATGTTAACAAGTCTGATGAAGGCCTCTACAAGTGTAACATCAGCGGTCGTGGAGAGTCTCCATCCAGCTGGATCTCTGTCACAGGTGAGGAGGTTACCTTTGATTTTTAGACATTATCATCCAAAGATTCACCTGACCGGGTGGGATTCTCTCCACAGTTAAACCTACAACCACAGCTCTACCCACCCCGCCTCCTCCATCGCCTCCTGCCTCAGCCCCAATGGTGTCAGTTAACAGGTAGCACTCATCATTCGTCATTCACTGACCTTTGAATCAATCAGTCAGTCAATCAATTGTGTTTATGATTGACAGTTGTCACTAACAGATAAATGATCTACATTTTCTTTCTAATCTGCTCTGACTGCAGGAAATGACCTGCCCATCTCCATGGTGATGACCCTGCCCTCCCAGGCTGAGGATGGATTGGATGATGACTGTGATGATGTCACTGCTCTCACCACAAAGCATAACTTCTGAGCTGATCCAGCTGATACAGACCCTGGACAAATGCATTGCACAAAGATGTTGACATGTTTTTGGTCCAAATAAAAGCTGATAGTTGTTCAGACTCTGGTTTGAGTAGTGTTATTATTTATTAGTTTGTTTGGTTCAAATGTTTTAAAAGAGGGTGATATATTAGCCTTTTATATACTGTTTTAAATGTTTTTACTAAACTAATGTTAAAAAGAGTAGACCTACTGTCTGGACCTACTGTGTATGAAGAGTGCAATGAGATAACTTTTGGAAAAAGGCACACACATTGTCACTCACAACACGTCACATATGGATGCTTGGTCATGACCCCTTGACATCCCATCATGGTTTTGCGTTGGGCTCTGCGGTCAAGTTAGCAATAATAAAAATGCAACATCCGGTTAGACTTTCAAAATAAAACTAGTGGTTCTCCTTTTGAAACGTCCCAATTTGGTCAAGGCACCTAAACTACTTGGTCAGGGTTAAAAATATAACTTGCGTAATTTCGTGTAGTAGACCTAAATTTATTAGTTATGCATTTTAATAAATTTATAAGAATTGATACCCAATTATGAATTTTTATTCATAAAATCAAAATTTGTTATAATCCTAGAGTCTCCGGACCTCTAGGTAGTTTGAATAATTATGCAATTATCACTAGTGATCAGTTATTTAATAATCGCTCAATTATCTTAAATCAGTCAGTCAGTCTCATATCTAAAGGGTCAATTCTCTTGGCAGGAACTATAAATAGGCAACACACACAGCTCTTGGTTATATTACAGTGAATTTATTCTCTAACTAAGGTGATAAAAAGATGGTTGGATACAGGGAACATAAACATTTGCTGAACAGTGAGCCTGGAGGTTCGATTGTGGGAAGCATTTGACTAATACGGCATAGAAGAGCTAATGAAAGTAAACTAATGTCATAATTTAGGAGTTAAAATGGACATATCTGATAACAGAACGTGTGTTAAGTCTTACTGCTTGTCGACAGTCTGCTTTTGGCCTGTTGCACGGGCCCCACTCTAGCTGCCGATCCTGGCTTTTTTGCTAGGGATTGTCCGGGGTTCTCCGTGTCTGATTGAAAACGCCTCCTCCGTCTGGCAATTCGGCTGTTTGCAGGTTTCCTTGGTTGTAGTTGGCGAGACCACGTGGCTTGGTCTGACCTCGGTGAAGTTGGCTCAACGAAAAAGGCTTAAAATGGAACTTGGTCGTTCCTGAATTAGTCCGGTGTAACTTAACGGACTCATAACTTTAACAAACAAAAGAAATAAAGAAAATAAAACAAACTGAAGGCAGATCGATGTCACGGCGCTTCAGGTGTGTAGCTTCAGGCGAACAAAGGCCTGTTTGTTTCGCTGGCCGAGTCTGGGCGTTGCCTGACGAGGCACGCTGCTCGTGCCGAAACGTCCAGAGGGCCGAGCAGAGTGGAAGAGAGCCAACAGCGAAGAGAAGAGAGCTTTTGTTGCCTGGGGCGTGGTTCCCCAGGGGGCGTCTCAGGTTTCCCCAAGGGACTGCCTTTCTAAACTTAATGTCTAAGGAAAATAAATCTATTTGCACGTATTATAATATATCAAATATTTTCCACAATCGAACCTCAATGGTTGAACGGTTGTACTGTTCTAAGCATTTGGTAACAGGAAACAATTGTCACATTATTGGTCAGGATATTTATACATGAGGAAAGCTTGGATTACATTAGATGAAGGAGTGTCTTGCTGAAAATAAAAACGCTGCACAAGTAACTTCTTTTCAGCACTAATATCAACAACAGATAGCAACAACAGTTAACATAACTACTCAAATAGAGGCAAACGTAATCAGGTAACTAAAGATTTAATTAAATGCTTTGAGTCTTGGAGACTGCAGTCCTTTTACATTGAAAGTTCAGCTGTCCTGGACAATGTCACACTTAGGTGAGACAAGGAGTATCCCTTTGATGTGGTAATAAAACAAAGAATAAGGTCAGTTGCCACGGAAACGTGTGTGGGGGGCCAGTTTTGATAGGCTGTTCAGGGAGATGCCAATGGCTGGTTCGTGTCCCTTTGTCAGTTTAACAGTCAGGCCCCGCGTTATCAGCTTCGGAATCAAAGAGGTGCCAGTTTTATGGTCGGGATAGCACTTAGAGAAAGCAACTTTGACCCCTCCCCTTCTTCTCTGGGGAGGAGAAAGGAATTTAGGGTAGCTCCAAATTTATTCAATGTAAAATGCACAAATGCACAAATCCACACCGTTGTTCACTACATTCGGTAACATTATTTATGTAACTCACAAACCATACTTAATTTAAGTGACTTCATTACAAACACGCAATACTGACTTTTGTGACCAAACACTGGTCTCCTGGGTGAAAGTCCAGTTTCTTCCCTGTCCTGCCTGGAGTATTAGGAGCTGGATACCATCTTGTGGCAGACAGATTTTGCTTTAATTTAGTCCTTTGTCGTCTTTATTAATTGTAATTATGTATATATGTAACCAGGCACCTAGCTTTAGTGTAAAAAGCCCCTCAGGCTACAACCATCAAACCTGTGTCTCAGAAACTTCATGGATTTCGGGTTCAGACATTAATGTTTCCCTCAGGAAGAACTGTAATAAGATTGATGATCCTCTGACTTTTAATCTAGCGCCATCATCAGGTCAACAATTTAATGTGTCCAACACTTTGCTTTATGACCAATACCTGCAGAACTAATGACATTCCCATCAGCCCCTTTAAGAACAGGGTAATTCTCAACACTGATAGCACTGGATCTGCAGGGGATGGAGCTGTGCCATGGGAAGCTAGAAAACAATAATAATATTTCATCATAATGAGCAGTGTCCATCTCTGCGATCATAAACTAACTGTGTGAGTAAGTTTCCTGCCATCTGCAGCAGAGAAAACTGGACATTAAAGAACAAAGAGGAGAAAATAACAGAAAGTGAGATATCACATCAACACATAGCAGGCCCCATCCACACTACTCCGTTTTAGTTTAAAACAAACAGGATCTCTACGTTAAAACGACTGAAAATGCACATCTAGTGGCCGTTCAAGAACACTGGGCATGCGCATGCCAGTGTAAACATGAAGCAGATGGTCTCTCTCTTTCGTAGTTACAGAAGATTTGGCCAAAGAATAAAGAAATACAGACAAAGACTAGATTTTTTTTTTTGCATGCACTAATAAGGAGCTGGGACTGTTACTGAATGTAACACAGGAGTGTGGCGGCGGAAAACAGACTGGGAATCATCGCAAAGTAAACAGCAACATGCCCAGTACAAATGTAGGCAGAATATTTAAATAAAAACACCAACTCAAAAACTCTGTCAGTGCACACAGTGTCTGCTTTGCATGACTTATAAGACCCAATCAGAGAGCCGAGCGTGAGCGTCTGCGTCATTGTTTCTAAAGTCCTCCGTTTTTGCCCGTCTTCACTAAAACTGAAACGGAAAACGGGATCGGCAGTGTTTCCAAACTTCTACGTTTTAGATCTTCGTTTCCGCCATTTTAGTGTGGAGGCACAAACGTAACAAAAGGTCTCCGTTTTGAAATAAAAACCCAGAAGTGTAGATGGGGCCTTAAGCCGTGCTCGAGACCGGTCAGAACTGGGATATTTCCCAGTTGAGACTTCCGACTTCCGACATCAAAGCATTCCAGGTGCATGGTGGTGCATGACGCCAAAAGTGAACGAAAATCATGGCTGACAGTGACAAAGTGTACACACCGGTTGGACCTTCGGCAGTACTTTAGGTGTTAATTAAAAGGATGGCAACAACTGACATAAATAGCTCATACGTTACTAGTTCTGTGAACCCCTCTGGCTATAGAAGTTAGTAGCCCTCAAGTCAGTCAGTTTTTGCCATTTTTAACAATAACGTGCAGAAAAGATGACTTTATGAGATTCTTTACTGTAGTCAGCTACCTAATGTGCAAAACATATTTCTTCATCAACATACATGCAGAACAGGTTTTACTATATGACCATATGTATTATTTTAATTTAAATACATGCAAATATACTTTTTGTTGCCTTTTAGTTTATGGTTTACCATTTACAATGTGTGCTTCCAGAGAGGCTGACATTGTTTTCTGACATCATTCAGCTGCTACTCGTGAAGTCTCTGATTAGTTTTTCTTCGAGTTCACAAGTAGGAAATCCAACTTCAAGCGGCGTTCCAGGATAGTTTTTCTCGTTGGAGGTTGGAAATTTCCCAGTTCCGAGTTGCTTGGAACGCAGCATTAGTAAGATGGGACAAACATTTCTTCAATGGCTGATCTGTAAGAACGATCTGTTCTGTCCAAATTTTTGTTATTATGCTACTAGCAGGTGTGCAGAGTTTCTTTGCTCTGTTTCCTGATCTGTCCCTGAGTGGTTGGTGTTTGTAGCCCCAGGTATGTGAAAGGAACACTTTCATGCACATCTTTACCTCAAACAGCTGATTATAATTTATTACTTTCTGTTTGAAGCACTGTTAGGAACCCTCTAGGAAGCCCCTCCTGCCCTGTGACTGGTGTTTGTTGTGCCTTCATGGCCCATCTCATGGGTGGTGAGTAGGTTAATGGTTCTAAATGTATTTTAACACAGTAAGGTTGAGCCTGGCTGATTGTTTTCGGCGCTTTTCCCGTTCCCTCCTGTGTTTAGACCTCTGCTGTTTAGCCCTTTTGGTTTGCTAGTTTGATGTTCAGTTTAGTTCTGCTTTACCCATTAGTTAGTCTAACTTGTATTCATTTAGCTTTATATTTGATTTACATTAATTGGACTCTCTCGTGTGGGTTTTTTGTGATTCAGTTTGCCATTTGTCCGGCCATCTGGGTGATTGTATGTTAATTTGTTTGATTCCTATTGTTTTTAGTTTATATTTTTAGAGCAGGGTGCTATCTTGTTGGGAGGGTAGGTACCCTGGCAAGGTCCCTTCACTTTTTTGCAGGTGAGTAATTGCACGGGGACACAATATAGACTGCGCAATTTTGCCGTGAGTAATGCTGTGAGGTTTGCAGTGCTACACTTAAAGTGGGTAGTGGTAGCACTCCTCAGTGTAGTCTGCCTCTCCACAAGTGACCTCTGCTTAGTTTTGTATAAAGTTATTTTGCAGGGGTTATATTAAGTTCCTGCTTTATCTGAATTTATTTTGAGGTTATCAAATTATCAATTATCAATCCTACCATTTTATCAGAGTTCTAATTGTGTTTCCTTTTTTTTCAGCACTTCCAGCTTCCAGTTTGTTTATTACTCTTGCTTCATTAAAAATAAACACATTTGGTATTTTGAAACACACCTCTGCCTCGTCAGTAATGACCCTCTGTGCCCTTTTTCTACATTTTCTCCTTTTAATTAACTCCTTAATTAATTCCCTAGGTCGTTAAATTTGTCTTTTATTTAATTCCCCCTTCCTGGTTTTCCAAGCCACATGTGTTGCCTTCAAGTTACCATTAACAGAAAAGTCTGGTGTTTTATTACATTATCCTTACTGTTGAAATGAATAATATTGAAAATGAGTGGTTAAAACCTAATACAGATGCCAAATACACAAAAACACAATGTATTCATCTTAAAGCTGGAGAGTGTTTAGTGAGAATCAGTGTCTCCATCTTCTCTGAAGCTACAGCGTGTCTGCAATAAAACCTCAGACCAATCCGAGTGTGATTTCTCTTTAGTTTTGACCTCACTGCCGAGCTGCACAAAAGGAGAGCAAACTTCTGTCAGCGTCTGAAACTCACTGACTGTGTCTGCCTGATAGAGAAGTCAGTGCTGAGAACCCAGCTGGAAGTCAAACAGGAAGGATTTAAGAGTTCAGAGCCTGATGATGATACAAAGACACAAACTCGGGAGTTTTTTCATCTGAGAGGTTGATGGTCTGTCTGACCCTCATCCTGTGGCTGCAGACACTGAAATGAATTAATGCAATAAATAAAATGTATTTAGCATTGAGGCAAGAAAAAATAAAGACTTGTTTGAGATTTTAAAAGAAACTCTATGACTGAGGAGGATTTAAATTTCTTTGTCGTCTACTGAGGGAAATAGGGAACTCTGGCCTCCACTCCAGCACAGTAGGTGGCGGTGATGCACCTTGAACTGAAGAAGAAGAAGAAGAAGAAGAAGACTGCGGAACCTTTGATTTGTGATGATTTTCAGTCGGACATTATTGTGTGCAACCGAAGCAGTGCCACCTGGAGGCCACTGAAGAAATACATGAGTCTCTGGTCAAACTTGAGACTTCCTCGGAACAAATGGAGACAGTCAACGTGTGTTTGTCTCCTCGGTGGACTCTGTGGACTATAAACTGGCCAAAACAGAGATCCTGAGAGGATTCATCGCAGAGAAACTGACAACAGCCGCGCAGGAAATCTTCGCGGTTGTGGAGAGAACCGTAGCCGGGTACGAGGAGGAGGCTTCGGGTCTGAGGCAGGAGATCGACCGGCAGAGGAGGCAGCTGGAGGCGGTGCTGCAGCCTCGGGTCTCTCTCTGTAGGACAGGTGGGGAACAACTGTTGCTTCAAACCTGCACCAAACTCCATTAAAAAATCTGGTTATTTAATATAAAAATCTTAACCAGGGGTTTCCTGGACCATGATCTTTTTATTTTTTAATAGAGAATTTTTAATGAGCTAATTTTCAGTACTTTTAATCTGCAGTAAGATTTAATCACAGTTAAATTTCACCCTAATGGGAACAGTGATGGAAAGTAGTACAGTACCATGTTGTGGTACTTCTTTGCGCATTTAGATTAACAAAATATAATAATCAGATGGGTGAATATTTTTATCTATTTAATATTGATTTGGCAAAGCTGAAGAACAGAGCTCTGATGGTGATCTAGTTTTCTTGCATTAAAAACAAACCCTGCTGTCTGTTTCTGATCCAGATCACCAGTTTCCTGTCTGTGAGCCGGCGGCTGGAGGAGCAGCTGAACTCCCTGCAGAGGAGGAGCAGCAGCACAGATCTGAGCAGAGTGCGTCTTTATATCCACTTTAACATACTTTTCTGCCGCTTGATACTTCAACTCAACCACAGTTTAGAGGCAAATATTGTACTTTTACTCCACTACCTTTTATTTAATACATTTAGTTACTATGATGCAAAATATAAGAATTATAGTTTAAGCACTATATAAAGTAATTACAATTAGCTCCACATTTACCAGCTGTAAATCTATCTGGTTTAGGCCTAGCTTACAGTGTTATTGTTGAAGTGTATTTTAAATTGTGTGATAGATGGATAGATGTATGCTTATATCTACTAGGCAGGTTATAGTCTATCTCTTTCCACCTACCCTGTAGCCTATGTTCAGTCCTTCTGGTCGCTAACAGAAAATTACACAAAACATGCACGGCATGGACAGATATTAGTCTGGACAACAAAGATAGTACTCCACAGTGAACAGATGGTCTGGAAGAAGGAGAACCACAAGCTCCAGCGACCACAGGGACTGCACATAGGCTAAAGTGTAGGTAGAGAGCTTTTTTACAGAGTGGTAATAGTACTTAATTGCACCACTGTACTCTTCTAAAAGGTTAAAGAAGAAAAGCTGCATGAAGCACATTTTGTTGTCTCAATACATCGAATATAGCAAAATACATTTTTTGACTCTTTCTCCTTTAACGTTTTTTTGTTCAGATGTGGAGGACTCGGGGAGCCGGGACATCCTAGGCCACGCAGAGGAAGAGGAGGGTGAAGATGAGGAGGAGGAGTCTGCTGAGGAGACAGTACAGAGAACCAGCCTAGATGAGGAGGATCTGGGGAACCCGGATCATCAGATAACAAATACAAGGTTCCACTATTATATAATGTTACCCAGTATTACATTAGTTATGTATTTAAGGGAATAACGCTGACACACAGAATTAAATTGAAGGATTTTTATTTTTTTTAATTGTTTGTATTATTTCCTTGCAGAAGTCAGTCTGTGAAGAGGAAGCACAGGAGGCGGAGTCATCTAGACCTCAGAGTGGACTCCCAGAGCACAAAACGAGGTAAGAGTCCAACAGAAAAGTGTCCCGTCAGGATGATGGGAGCATGCGTGGTCCAGTTTATTAGGTACAGCTAGCTAGATTTAAGTCATGTTACAAATTCTCCTTCATGAAGGGTTAAATGTTCGGTTGATTATTTTGGAGGACGTAGTTTGTGCTACTGTACAGAGAGGTGTTTGTTCTTTCTAACACTGAGCAATGAGGAGATTATGGGAGATGAAGCAAACGGTGTGTTATATTCTCTGCTTTCATTCAGGTTTTTGCTCTGAATGTTTGGTTTATTACCTTTTTGGATGGAAACTTGTCAGAATGACTGACTTTTTTTAAACGTTTGTGTCCTTGAACGCTGTGATGGACGTTCAGGTTAATGGCTGTTTACAGGAGCAGCACCTGCAGGAATGATGTTGTCTTTGTTTCTCAATGTTGCCCCCATGACCCCCCTCTGCTCTAGGTCTAGGGTCACCTTTTTCTAAAAGGTACCGACTCTGTGTAAAGATTATTGCTTGTTTAAATAGATCAGGCAACAAAGGGTGTTTTAGTTTAGTGATCTGGTGACAAATGTTACCAGATGCTCACTTTTTAACAAAGGTTTGTTGAAGCAAGTTTAAAGTAACCCATTGATTTTATTGTGTTTGACTAAAGAGCATTGTAATTAATACATTCACACATTTTTTGTAATCTTCTACGCTTTTTTTCCCCTCCAAAATATGTGACTACAAATGAAAAATGACACAGAGGAAATATTCGACCCAGATTTAGTCCATTTACAAGAAATCGTTCTGATTCATCTTGTATCTGAATCTACTGTTAAATTCATTCAAAGATCTCATTTTACAACTTACAGTTTTTACACTGACATATTTGCAGCTGTGTAAAGGTCAGTGTGGATAATCATGTCTTGGTACACCGCCCCGTATATTAGCTGAATCTCCTGCATCTCAACCTCTGTGCAGAGTGGCATGACTACAGTCGCCTTTTCTACTGTCTTGCTTAAATGCACAGTGGCTGGGTTTACTACACGTCTTCCAGCAATGAGCTCAACAGGAAGACATTATGCTGGCTGAGGTGTCTGTTCACTGCAAGCTATTCGTATAAATGTCTGTCTGGTTGGGGATTAAGCGAGGAAACCTGAATGCATGACTATTTGACTTGGGATGCACCGATCCTATACTGATGTCAGCCTGATTCTGACTCAAATAGCTGGATCGGGTACTGGTGACAAGGGGCTGATCTATTCAATTCAATGACGCGCAAACTACGCAGTGCATCAGCAGTACCCCGGTAGACCTGAACATTTTGCTAGGAGAGCTAACTGAGCATGGATTGAGCTACTTGCAATATCTGCAAAACCAATATTTCCCCTGGTGGCTGTAGCACAGCAATATATAACATAACCATCTTAATCAAGCATCTCCAGAAGCAGGAAACAATGTTTAGAGCAAGCCTTACACATAATGATTCCCAGTCTCATCCTCACAGTGAGGTAGACAGGTTATTAGGTTGGTATTCTATATAACAGCTTTCTATTGTTTGGCTGTGCTTCCTGTTAGTGTTTCCACACCACTTTGCACATATGCTAATCTTTCTGCTCGAGATCCAAGTATGGAGTAAGTTACATTCTGACATGTTACCCGTCTGCGTGTCGTGGCAGAGCAGTCGACTCCGTGCTGTCGACAACTGCAGGCACGTCGCGGTTCCTCGCAGGTCTATTTCAAGCAGCCGACTATTTAAAACGATAAAATATTCATTGTGTGCTACATCAACGGAATTATCCGAAAGTCCTGCAAGGTGCGGACAACTCGGCACAACATCAGTGAAGCTGGGGCTCGGTCTCTTCAGCGAGTGTTTCTATTCTCCACCTACACGCGCACACACACACACGCACACACACACACACACGCTACGCCTACACATGCGCACTGACCACCCAGGGTTAGGATTACAGTTCTGGATTTATTCGCTCACGTTAAAAACATTTAATTAAAGTTTTATTCTTTATACATTTTTATTTACATCATTAAATGTTGAAATGTATATTTCAATAGCCTGTATATTAACTTATTGGGAGGAAACTGGTAGTTCTGTGTAAACTGAGCACCCCCATATCACCAAAATGGCATGATCCTTGTTTCGCTGCGAAGCTCCCGCCCATCGAATCTTCGACTATTCGGGGTCAGTCCTACAACATTGCATGTCTCTCAAACTGTCTGCTGGGATGGAGACCGAGGCTCCACTGTACAGTTTTCTAAGAGGTTTTTCTGCCGAACACCAAACCACTGTGCTTCACATACAGCATATCAGCTGTATTATTACGTGACCAAATCCCAACCTTTTGTTCTCCTAAAATAGTGGCATTTCAGCACATATTCACATGTCCATTGCATACTAAGAGGTTGATTGCCTCTTAATCTTTTAACTTTGCTGTTCAAAGGTCTTTGTGCCACAACGCGAGGTGTTTGTTTCTTCATCTTGCTCTGACTCTGAATCACGGGAGTCAAATAAAGATGAATGCTTCGGTCATCTGCTGTTTGCAAACATACATTAGCTACATTAGAAGATAGTCCTACATTTTATATTGTATTCTACACCGATCAGTCGTAACCTTATCACCGCTGACAGGTGAAGTGAACACTGATTGTATCCTTATCATGGCACCTGTCAGCGGGTGATATATTAGGCAGCAAGTAAACAATTTGTCCTCATTAATATGTTAGAATATCCCCAAAACGGTCTGCGGTGGTCAGTACCTAACAAACGTGGTCTAAGGAAGGAAAAGTGGTGAGCTGGCAACGGGGTCGTGGACGGCCAAGGCTCATTGATTCATTTGGGGAGCGAA
Organism: Micropterus salmoides; assembly: GCF_014851395.1. NCBI lineage: Eukaryota > Metazoa > Chordata > Actinopteri > Centrarchiformes > Centrarchidae > Micropterus > Micropterus salmoides. The sequence continues at coordinate 41,911,887 of NW_024041150.1, read as the reverse complement.
GGCTGACCCGTGTGGTCCAACACATGAGCTGCTGTAGGTCAAACTGCTGAAAAAGTTGATGCTGGTTCTGATAGAAAGGTGTCAGAACACTGAGTGGAGTCATGGCCTGGACGGGTCAGGGAGACCTTCTTATAGCTGATCGTTGTATATTTCTATTCACAAACAAATTATTACAGTAACCACGACAACCTTTGTGTTTTAATTCAGTAGGATTTAACAGCAGCACAAACTACATCCTTCAAATGATCATATAATTTAAATTATACTGCTTCCTGTTGTCTGAAAACATTTCTAAGATTCTTCCGTCCCATCTGCTTGCTTCTTCACGTCTAAGATCTTAGTAGTCTTCCAAAGACATGTCTCTGTGTATGTGTGTGTGTGTGTGTGTGTGTGTGTATATATATATATATATATATATATATATAAATAATAATATGCTCATCTCGCTAGTTCTGCTGTATGACAATGACCTTGTGTGTGACTGCACATTGATTAGATTGAAGGTTGATCCCGTGCGAGGTCACACTGATACTGAAGAACTCGTGAGACCAGAGCATATCAACACAGACATGTTCTCCTTCATCTACTCAGAATTTCTTTAATTTGCTATTTTTCGTGTCTTTGCTGCTTTCTTCTATACTACAATGGCTGGACGGCGTCTGACCTTCAACACCCCAGAGGCTCCTCATGAACATGGTCTGTCCCAACGACCAGTTTCAGCCAGTCCCCCAACAGACGACAAGCTGCTGGCTGCTATCAGTGGGTTGTCTCGCCAGCTGACTCAGTTTATTGCCGATGCGAGCCAACAGTTCTCTGCACTGAACGCCAGAATGTTGCCCATGGAGGAGAGGATGGCTGTTCTCGAATCCAACAACTGCTCCGGTGTAGATGAACGCAAGAGGAAAAGACGGGTGAAGAATCCAAAAATCGCGTAAGACTCGGTCACTACTAAAAGCTACAACCGGCCAGAATCAGTGGAAATTTGTTCACGAGTGACTTTACCGTCTTGCCTTATGTCACAGGAGGCGGTCCGTCGCCTGCACAACTCCGAGGCAAACTGCAGGCGCTATGATGCTGAGCAAGGGTAAGGTTTACAGAATAGACATTTATTCTGCTGTGTACAAGTAAATATTGTTTTTAATTGTTCTTTGACAGTACGTTTGTTTTCACAGACTGTGTTCACCTTCTAACGAGGCGGTCACGTCCCACTTGGTTGAAGCTCTGCAAGCAAGTCCAGATTTACAGGGTGTGAATAATGACGCCATTTTGTGTATGTAGCCTAACGCTGACTTTTCTTTTTCTTTTTACATTCACTGGGTCTATGCTATTTATTTTTTAACACACTCAATTTTGTTTTCCAGCTGCTTGTAAGACCCATTATGAGACAGTACGCAGAAACTTCCGGTACAGTCAGCCAGATCTTGCTGACAAGGCGACGGCCATTAAGAGTTCTGCCCGGTGTCGGTCGAGAAGGAAGCGGGTAAGATTTATTGCATTAGATCAATGTGACGATATATTTCAGTGAGATTTGTGCAGCACGGACTGTCTGTTCTGTTTGTTTACAGCTGCTGGCAGCGAGGCAGAGTGTACTGGCGGCAGACGAAGTGGCGCTCTGGAAAGGCGTCACTATAGATCTGATGTCCGATGAGGAAGACGGCAGCTTTGAGGGGGTGTCGGGGTGGATTGTGAGACCACCGAGCTTCCGCAGCCAGGAGCTCACCGACCTCTGTGCCACGCTGCAGGCAAGGCTGGAGGCCAGTCCCAAGTACACAGCGTTGCATCACAGACGCCTGCATAAGGGGCCGTACTCGACAGAAAGCCTCCACCACATGACTCTGAGGTGGACAGACATT
>NW_024041150.1:41883534-41909534 GCF_014851395.1 Micropterus salmoides | reverse complement strand
AAGTTATTAGCAAGTAGCCCAGCTAATTAGGACAGCTATGTTAATGTTAGAAAAGTGATAGTCAATATATACAATATAATAATTGGGATTCATGTTGATAAATATCTGTGGTCAGGAGGTTCAGTGGGAACATTCTCCATGTAAAAACCCTTTCCATTATTTGGTGACTGGTACCCTATTTTTGCTATCTTGGTTATGAAGTGATATTTTCCACCGTCTTGTCCACCTTTAGATGACCTGCATTAAAACAACACGGGGCACAGTGTCAAAGAAGAGCTTTTTGTAGTCCATTTTCGGAAGATTGTAGTTTCATCATGGCAGGCCACGTCAGTAACATCCACCATCACATGATTATGCCGGTGGAAATCTGATGAGGATGGAAATGTCCGTCAATTGGCTTTAAAAACTAATAGGCCTAAAGTTGTTGCGATTAGTGACGGAGATTCTATGGCTAAGATCACACTTTTTGAGTCAAAGGCCTCAAAGGTAAATGTGGGCCAAGCCTATGTGATGAGAGGGTATTCCCTCAGGGGCCAGTCCCCTCCTTATGAAATACCTACAACAAAAGATAAAATGTTCTCCTTCGAAAGGGGAAGAGAACTACGTCTGACCCATTTGTCAACATACAGGATTTAATTGCCAATTTTAACATGCGAAATACACACAAAAATATCTAATAGGTAATAGGCCTATGCAAATATCTCAGAGTCTCATCTCAAACCCCAGACATAGCTTTGAGTCTACCAGATGATGAATGTAAAACATGGATATGTCAACTCATGTGTGGCTTTAAAGATACTGGGGACCTTTCTGTTTGAACTCATTTTAATTTCTTCCTTACAGGAGGCAAACACAACCAGCATCGTTGCGGCCTCTGGAGCCAACGAAAATGGGGGGAGGCCACCAATGTTGAAATTGTTGGTTGAGGGAGACGCCACATATGAGACTGAGGAGGCTGTTTGGCTTCCTCTACAGAAGAAATTATAAAAGTTTCCATTCCATTTAAAATCAAACTGTCAGGGGAAAAGTTTGTTGAAGCTGAGGCCTTTGAGGGAGAGGAGGCAGAGCAACGAGTCCATGCCTCTCTATGTCTGTCTCTCTCTCTGACCATTAGGCCTAAATGAAACTAAATGTTTGTTACAATCAGTTTAACACATTTTTTTCTAGAAAATGTTATAATTCAAGAATTTTTTATGTTTTAGTGATTTGAGTTGTTATTAAGATGTTTAAAATAAATTTGCCAATAGGCTCCTAGTTTTTCAATTTATTGATCATTTCTTGGACAAAAATACATACATTTACACACTTGATACATTCTGTATTTGCTGTAGTTTCTGTGATGTTTGACACTTACTATATTGGTATTGTATGCAAGCAAAAGTGGGCTACTTCTGTCAAAATGTTAAAAGCAGTTAAAAAGCAGGGTAAATTCAGACTTATTGGTACATTAGGACCTGCGACCCTGTACGCAGGATAAGCGGTTGACGATGGATGGATGGTACATTAGGTAAATTGGGTCAGCATAAGAAAACAGCATTGTATTTCTGCCCTGCAGCCGTTCCTTCCTCCACCAAGGACCAGCTCACCGCAGCCTGGCCGATGGGTCTCCCAAGTGGTATTCTGGGCAAGCGAGCGGGAAGGGGGATGCGTAGGGTGCTGCAGCACCCCTTATTGACAAGGAGGAACACAGTGTGCAAATGACAACGTGCAGACTAACAAATGGGCTCTATTGTTACTAAAGGACAACATAAATTACAGCAGGCTGAATTCAGAGGATGCTCGGGTTCATATTACAGCCTAATAATTTATCGTCAGCAGCTGTTAGCAATATTTTGTCAAGATTATAGGAGCTACAAATCATTGACAGGCCCCACACCCAACTATTTTCTCAGATGATTTCTTTATTGTGTTGATGTGTGAGTGTTTAAGTTAACGGTTTACTTTAAAGATTATAGAGACTGCTGTCAGTCATTTTAAAAGTTTCCATGGGCGCAGTATAGGTTAATGTCACAGCAAATATCCTGGGACATTTATGCAACAAAACTACAAACTGTAGTTATAAACTTGACAGGACAGCCTCATGTGACTGAATAGAAATGACGCTAAATTATGTAAAAACATTTTCTGACTCTCTCTGACATGTCATTGTCTCCATAAGACATTTATGCAGCAAAACTAAAAACTGTAGCAGTAAACGTGACAGGACAGAGAGGCTGGACTGAGCTGCTTCTTATCTGATGTACAGTATGCATTGCTGCTGATGAGACAGTTGTGTATTGCAGTGTTTGGAACCAGGTCAGGCAGATATGGTTTCTTTGATCCACACAATAACAGCCAAAGGTTTGCCCCTACCCCTGGATTCACGCACTCCTGGTACTGCTGTCATGCTGACATTCACACATCTCAGTGATATGATTGACAGGCTCATAAAGTGTCACAAAACGTTGGGCACACTGTCGTCCTATAACTATGAGATGAAGCCTTTACTCTGCGGAATACAACCAACCTGAATGATGCTATGCCAGAGAGAGACACAAAGCGTCAGCCTACAACTCACACTGCTGTTGTGTCAGCCGCTCTGCTGGATGATGCTCCTCAAAATGAATCAAGCCTGAGTGCTCCTAAGATAAACACTGTTGTCTCTGATTACTCTGATAACATTTTACACAAACGATGCACTGATATGGAAACTGAACCAGAACCATAGAGACTGAATTCTGTCACATCACATGATGCTCCTCAAAGTGAACATAACAGCTCCAATGGCAAGCGATGCCAATCTTGTCTGTTATTACAAACTACAGGGAGTGTCCACTAACATCACTTCTGTATCGTCTGTGAGACAACAAGAGGTTGATTTCATATTCCTTAATACCCAAACTGAATTAGAACTACCAAGTAAATGCAGTTTGAAATCTTCCGCATCAGACAAGTCAAGCTTATCTGCTCCATTAGTAAATACTGTTGCCTGTGATAATGTCTTACAAGACTTGAACTGAATGTAAACTGACAAAGCGAGGGGAAAAATCCAAGAGGAGACTACTGGTATCTGAAAAGGCATCACAGATAAAGGAGAATCTAAAAAGAAAAGAAAGGAGAAAGTATGTTTCTGATGAGGAAACTCAGACAAAGAAAACGAGAGTCAGTTACCAACCACTATCAAAACAACCCTGAATTCAGAAGGAGGCAAATGGAATATATTAAAAAATGCTGCAAGGAAAATGCGGAATTCAGACAGAGGCAGCAATCTTTTATCACTCGGTGTTTAAATGAATAGTGCAAGGTCCCCAATGAGAGAAGGAGAGAATGGATTTGTACAACATGTCACAGCCATCTTAAAAATTGATTAATGCCAAGCCTCACTGTAACTAACAACTTGGAGCTTGTTGACATTTTACACCTGTGCTGTCTGATCTCAACATGCTGGAGAGACATTGCATCGCCAAGTACATAACATTTGCCAAAATCACGTGTACAGTAATTGGGTACATCTAATGACGCTATCTGATCTCACGGTGATGCTGTTTGAGATAACTAGGAAAATGCAAAGTCCACATTCTTCCATCACTTTGATCTCTTAAGTCATCTGCATCTCTTCTTCTCCACAGAAAATATCAAATGTTGCATTTTTCACAACTTGTTTGGATCCCGATCATTGCCGCTTGCAGCTATATTTATTTATTTATTTTGCCCATAACACAACAGGAGAGTTAAAATAAACCAAATGCTGTCGGACACTTTCAGAAACTTTGAATATGAAAATCCATTCAAAGTTTGGATCACATCCCTTTTGTACCATCTCTCGTTAGGTTTTATTGGATGGACATTTTCACTGGGTGCTACCAACAATTATAATGCGCAGTATTATAGGTGAAGATCTTTGAAATCTATTTCATATATCTATCAATTATACCTGTACAAACAGGAGATATTACACAGACCAGCTTGTTTCAATGCTTCTTGAGACTTTTAATTTTGCATAAGACAAGAAAAAACAGTTCACTCTACAGTATAAAGTTGTGTTAAAAGCTTTCTTTTCATTACACATTCAGTCTGCTCGTATTAAAGAGACAGAGACAATCCAGCTGCTCACTTGTCGCTTCGTTCCTTAAGTAGCGTTACAGCGATAGAGAAGAAATAAAGATGTAAAATGAGATATAGAGCCTTCAGGTAAAATATGAGACTGGTGGCGTAAAGAGAGACGAGTTTCCTCACAGCCACAAAATCAGTGTTTGTGCTTTTGACAGGTTCCTCATGCTTTTATCATTCCTCTCTGACACAGATAGATGGGTACTGAACATCACAAGCAGCATCATCCCAGCATTTCGCATCTATAAGAACCAAAAACACAGCAGTCAGACTGAAAATGAAGCATCATTATGTAAACAGACCATTCATCCTGTGATATTATCAGTTTGAACATCACCACTCACACTTACTTACTGCTGTCTTGTATTTGTAATTTGTAATTCACCAGCCTTTTCTTTAATATTCATTCTGTACCATTTACACCAATTATACACTGAGCTCACATTGAAAATAATGTTGTATTATTTACCTCTAAAATTAAAAACGACACAGTTCTGACGACCACCAGCGTTGTCAGGCTGTCCAGGACACCACTGACCAAAGTGGAAAGGCGTACCATCACTCCAGAACCAATGTCCCTCCTTGAATACACAAGAGAATATTGAACATTTAAAAGACAATAATTATTTAATACAATAACTTTTGCACATTATGTAAATGACAAATAATATACCTGTTGTGCATCAGACCCTCCAAGCCAAGCTACTATTTGATTTTGAGTGTTGCTCAATGTCATCACCGCCTGAATCACACCGGACTCCTTGGAGTTTTGAACAGATGCGAGGTTTCCACCCAAAGAGTGACAGTTTCTCTACAGCGGAAAAATAAGTGTAGAAAGTAGTGAACAGAATAAATGTAGTGTAGAAGGTTCACTGAATAAAGATAATCCTGATTACCTCAGCCAAAGCCCAAATCATGGGTTGTTGAACGAAGAGATAACATCGACCATTGAAAGGAGTCCAATCATTAGGACATACTGTGGCCCTCTTGACAACATGACTCTCTTCTGTCAAACAAAAGAGTGAACAGTGAGTCTACATTAGTGGTAGATGCAGTATTTCTGTTTGTTTCCAGGAGAACATCATGACAAAGTAGCTTAATTCTGGAAAAGTAACGAGTTGGTCCAGTTTCCAGCCTCTGTGTCTAGAAGAGTTGCACAGTTTGACATAGCAGTTACTGATTTAAAATGTCTGCTGTTGTCATTGTGTATTTATGAATAAGTTCAATTATTTCTACATATATGCAGCACTACTCATGTCTCATATGTGATTACAAGAGAGCACCATCACAAATATGCACTCACCTTGGACAGCAGATCCCTCTGTCCCAGGTCCATCCTCTGCGTCTGGAAGAGCTGGAAGGACATTTTGACCCACTAGTGAGTTCATGTCTTCATCTACCCTTGTTGCTGTGTATAGACACATGAACATAAGCTGTCTCTCGTTCACACTCACATATGGAGTAATACTCACCAGCAGCTCTGGTCAGAGCCATCATGGCACAAAGAAGTGCAGACAGAGTCAGCGTCTTCATGGTGGAGATGATGCAGATGTTGAAGATGATGATTACCTTTAATAAAGACAGACAGGGACATGTTAGTAATACTTCTCTAGGGAAGAGACCACCTGTAGTGGCAGTCAGGTCAATATATAATGACAGTTTGTGAGCAAACCTGCTGCAGAACGATCTTCTCTTCTTCCTTCTCAGCGTCTGTAGCTTCAGTCGTCCTGAACCAGAGAAACACCAGCTCTTATATACAGTTGATGACACATCTTACCAGGAACTGATGATGAAGTCACTTATCTTTCAATCTCTCACAAAACCAGGAACTAAAGACACGCACACTGACAAAACACACAACCACAATACACATTTACAGGCACCATGTCCAGCCTAAAGTTTTGTTTGCATAATGTTTGTAACCACATTCACTCTTTGGCGTACTGAGACTTTTTCTTGTCTACCAGCACTTCTCACAAGCTGCCAGAACTTTTGTCTGCCCTCTCCACCGGTGGAGGCAGAGTATTGGCAAGATTGGGTGTTTTATCCAAGCGTGTGCATAAAGTTGCTCATCAGTGTCACTTTTTGTGAATCGACCAATCACAGCCTGGATGGGGCAAGACATTAAAAAAGGTTGACGTGCTGCTACAGCAAACTTTCAAAATGTTGAACATGTTCTGTATAAATTGTCATGATAACTGACAAGTTAGCATTTAACATCAACAAATTAGAGACTAACCACCCTGTAGACCATTTTTCTTTCACAAGGATTTAATGAATGAGAACAACATACCATAATGAAACTGCTGTAACTGAAATTGTTATACTTGTGGTAAGCAACATAGGACACTATTATATGGAATTATAATAAATGCACTAAAATCGGTCCTACTGAATTGTTAACGAGACAGAAAATGGTTTTATTTGTGAATCAGCTGAATTGTTGAATCTCAACTAATAAGCTGTTGAAATGTTACAAATAGGCCTACTATAAACAATCTGTAGGCAGACATTAGCCAAATAAAGTGTCACCTATAAATATACACTCACCGGCCACTTTATTAGTTAAACCTGTTCAATTACGTGTTAACACAAATAGCTAGTCAGCCAATCACATGGCAGCAGCTCAATCAATTTAGGCATGTAGATGTTTTCAGGACAACTTGCTGAAGTTCAAACCGAGCATCAGAATGGAGAAGTAAGGGGATTTAAGTGACTTTGAACGTGGAATGGTTGTTAGTGCCAGACGAGCTGGTCTGAGTATTTCAGAAACTGCTGATCTACTGGGATTTTCAGGCACAACCGTCTCTAAGGTTTACAGAGAATGGTCCGAAAAAGAGAAAATATCCAGTGAGCTGCAGCAGTGTGGACGAAAATGCCTTGTTGAGGTCAGAGGAGAATGGGCAGACTGGTTCCAGATGACAGAAAGGCAACGGTAACTCAAATAAGCACTCGTTACAACCAAGATATGCAGAATACCATCTTTGAACGCACAACACGTCGAACCTTCAAGCAGATGGGCTACAGCAACAGAAGATCACACTGGATGCCACGCCTGTCAGCTAAGAACAGGTCGCCTGCCTTTACATGCACATGAAGGTTAGGGGGCTTTTACACCTACCTCGTTTGGTCCGGACTTTCGTACTTTTCAGTTTGATCTGAACCAAAATTGCAGCCGTGAAACCTCCCCTGGACCACAGTCCGAACCAAACATACGAAACTTGGTCAGATGAAAAGAGGTAGTCTCGGTCCGGATCAAACTGAACCATAGTTCAGTTAATTTTTGATGTGAAAGCATTTTTTGGATGGTTCGGACTTTCAGACCATTTACAGTAAGTTTCGAAAGATTACCGTGTGAACCGGAAACAAACAAATGCACAGAGAAATGCATTGAAATGAGGACACAATTATAAATTTATTTGGCGAATTTGAACAAGCCTTGAGTCGGCTATAGGCTAATTGGTCCTGCAGGTACTAATGCCATGATAACAATACAGTGGCAACGATATTAAATGTTCATCCCTCATTCATTTATGTCAAGTATAGGGAGACGCAGCCCATATGGATGACGACAGGTAAAGTCCTTTAGTGCGATCACATAAATGCAGTGTGAAACCAAACCAAAACTAACTGAATATATCAAAAGGTATCAAAACATGAACTTTAGTTAGGACCTTGGTGCGGACTTTCAGGTGTGAAAGTCCCCTAAATGACATCCCATTCTTAATCTCTATGGTTTAAAATTGAGTTGGCCCTTTGCAGCTATAACAGCTTCAACTGTGTTCATGGGAATTTGTGACGATTCTTCTAGAAGCACAGATGTTTGACAAGAAGGCCTGTTCCTTCCTTTCACTGGAACTAAGGGGCCAAGCCCAACCCCTGAAAGACAACCCCACACCATAATCCCCCCTCTCCACCAAACTTTACACTTGGCACAATGCAGTCAGGCAAGTACCGTTCTCCTGGCAACCGCCAAACCCAGACTCATCCATCAGATTGCCAGACAGAGAAGTGTGATTCGTCACTCCAGAGAACTTTTCTCCACTTCTCTATTATCCTGTGGCGTCATGCTTTACACCACTGCATCTGGCACTTTGCATTGCACTTGGTGATGTTAGGCTTGGATGCAGCTGCCATGGAAACCCATTCCATGAAGCTCGCTATGCACTGTTCTTGAGCTAATCCGAGGGTCACACTACGTGTAGAGGTCTGTAGCTATTGACTGGCTGTTTCTCTTGTTCCCAATCACTTGCACTTTCTTATAATACCACCAACAGTTGGCAGTGGAATATTTAGTAGTGAGGAAATTTCACGAATGGACTTATTGCACAGGTGGCAACCTGTCACGGTACCACGCTTGAATTCACCGAGCTCCTGAGAGCGACCCATTCTTTCACAAATGTTTGTAGAAGCAGTCTGCATACCTAGGTGCTTAATTTTATACACCTGTGGCCGAGGAAGTTATTGGAACACCTGAATTCAATGATTCGGAGGGGTGTCCTAAAACTTAGTGTTAACTATAACAATATAGAGTATTTCTATTTGGCCTTAAATAACAACAAATATGCAGGAGGAAACCTAAAGTTGCCGCTGCACAGTCTGTCCTTTGTCTGTCAATGTGCTCGTGCATACAAGACGCAAACGGCAGAACAATGACATAAACTTTGATCTTCTCAGATACACATATCTCGTTGTCTTCATCTAGTCTTAGTTTAGCGCATTTTAGTTAGTTTCATCTTGTGTGTTTTGCTTTGTTGATCTTGTTAAATAAATGCTTGTGTACACATTTACATTCATTCATATAGCTGATTGAATTGCCAGATATGTCAGAGGTCACACGCCTCTGGAGCAACTAGGGGTTAAGTGTCTTGCTCTGGGACACATTGGTGGATGTGTCACAGTGGGGTGTTGAACACAGGTCTCGCACACCAAAGGCATGTGTCTTATCCACTCTACCATCACCACCCCATATATGCTGGTTTTCTTTTATTGCATCAGGGTGAATATATTGCCAACCTCTTCCACATAAAACTCCAAATCCTTCAACACACTATCTATAAATGATAATATTATTATAGTTGTTAATTTAATTACTGACCACAATTCCAAATTAATAGTTTAGTATTTTAATGAGACTGAATTAAGAAATCGCCTGTACATTTTCTCTTGCTTAAGAGTGGTGTCCCAAAGAGAATTTAGCTTCAAGTTATATTCTATTATTAATAATTGAATAATAAAAGTAATCATTATTTCCATTTTAAACTCTGATCCAAAACAACTGTCTCATGTGAGTATTTATTTAAGTGATACATAAAAGGCTCAGAAACAGCACAAATTGATCTGTAAAATCAGTAATTTATAATTCAATTTTAATTCAACATTTTATCTTTTTCACTCGTCTCCAGTTCAAATGTAATTCACTCTTCTGTATAATTCAAATATCAGCCTTTAGTGTCTGTTCAGATAATGAAACTCTGTGTGACACCTGTGTTTTTTTCTGTTTTGCTGGGATAATTTATTGTTAGAAGACACACCGTCTGTCTGCCACCATCCTGTTTTAGCTCTGACACGGATATGTTGAACTGACCAAACACAAACATCTGATGAGTATGTTTGATAGTTTGCATGTTTGCACACTCACCTGTCGTTGTGTCATCAGTCTCATGTGCAGTGGTGGCTGGTGAAAAACATTTATATATTAAGTCAGTTTCAAGAAACCCATGTCCAAAGTACATGTGGTGAACCACTTAAAGTCCTGACCCCTCTGGACATATGCTAAAGCATCACAAACATTTACCTTCCATTGACCCCATACCCAAGAGGCTGGAGGCCCCTAGTGAGATTAGTTACATGGCAGTGTTTTAAAGATGGTTCTCATGAAATTCCCATTACATTACTCCCTTTTAGCATATTATGCTAACACAGCATAATGAGGATATAAACATTTCATGTAACTTCGGCAGCACTTGAAGAGAAGGTGATTATGTAAAAATATAAGAATATGAGAATAAAAATACAATGTAAGAAATATAAAAATGTGAGAATAGAATATAAGACACAATGCAAACAATTGTAATTGTGCAAAATGTGAAATTTCATTACATTTGCAAAGACTAATGATTCAAAAATCCAGAAGATAACTAAGAAACTTAGAAATGATTCAGATTAAACTTCACTTTCATCCCCTCTGAAAGGTGGGATCCACTCCAATGAATCTGTGGGTGCAGTTGGTAGTTGTATGTACTGACCCATAGATGATTTAATTGCATTAGTCCAGAGCTGTAACTTAACTTCACTGTCTTGTTTTAATATGATGTATGAGGAGTGCCATCACATCCTGTCTGGACTGGTCCCACAGATGTTCCTTGCTGAAATGCATGAGCTTAATTACGTGCACACGCATGTGAACACATTCTCACAACGTGGTTATATTTTCCGAGCTTTACAAACACCGTGGCCCGTCAGTGTTAACAAATATAGTTGTGTTTCACTCAGTAATGTTCATGTTCACAGTCTGACAAGTAACCAAGACACAGACAGACAAGAGCTGCGCTGCTGAGCCGGTTAGCAGGACAGACAGACAGAGAGATACTCAGCTGCACATTAACATGTTTTCCTGACGTTCACGCAGTTCACTCTGATAGAGTTTTTTCTTTACTCGTTCCCAGAAGGATAGTCCCTCTTCATCGTCTCATCATAGTTGTAACTCGCGTTCACCTTTGACATGAGAGTGAGACGGGGCCGCCCAGCTCCGCGCAAGAGTGACCTGATTTCTGTCACTGCGTAGGCCTATGCCGTTGTCGCATCAGCTGGGCGAAGTTGATTCGCGCCAAGTTGGCTTTATCAGTTTTACATTTGTTTTTCAATGCTGCTCCACTCAGATGCGCTGCATACCAATAGGCCTACCGATGTAACAAGGGCTGTTTCTCATTACCAAGTTCGCCAAGTTCGGACTTCTGTACTTTAAAGCTCGGACTTGGCAAGTTCAGCTCAGGAGTACAAACTCATTCAAACAGAAAACAAACTGGGATGATTTATTGTTACAAGACACACCATCTGTCTGCCGCCATCCGGTATTAGCTCTGACACGGATATGTTGAACTGACCAAACACAAACATCTGATGAGTATGTTTGATAGTGTATGTGTTTGCACACTCACCTGTCGTGTCATCAGTCTCATGTGCAGTGGTGGTCAGTTTCAAGAAACCATCCCAATACAATTTAACAGAAACTGCAGGATACCAGTGCTTTGTCAAATAGTAATTATTTAATGCCAATGTCAAAAAGTTGAGACATTCTTCCACAAAACCATAAACAGCCTATTGCACAAACAGTAACATTAGCAGTGCTGGATAATTTATTCACATCCTTTACTTAAGTAAAAATATTATTACCTCACTTAAAAATACTATGTTACAAATAAAAGTACTACATTTGAAATGTTACTTAAAGGGGCTGTATGTAGTTTTTCAATGAAATCAAGCGAGCAGGCGTACGAGCACACGCCTGGTTGCAATCTTAAAACTGCCTAATGCCCCTTTAATCAATGTTTCATTAATTTCTTTATTTCCCTGCAGATTTATGCACTACTCATTATGCACTACACAGAGCAAATGTTTTCTCTCAGGAGTTTTCTTTGACTGTGTTTGTATTGGTGCTGCTTGGTCAGATGAGCCTGAAATGAAACGTTCATCTTTCCTAGCCCAGCGTGGATTTAAGGCTGCTCCTAAAGGTCCGGTCTGGACAAAGTGGGACTCAGGTTGGCCAAGCGACGGGAAATAGGAGACTGTTGTGCCCACATCATTACAGAGTCCTGCCCCATCAACATCCTGGATCAAACACTCAGCTGTCTCACACTTCTACAGATGTGTACGAAGTTTGTTTTCTTTTTCATCGCACATGAGCAAATGTTTTCCATTAGAAGATAATATAGTTTACTTTGACTGAGTTTGTATTGGGCTGCTGTCATTACTGTATGAATTTCAGTGAAATTAAACAATGACTCATTTTTCCTAACTTAAAAAAACAAGCTTTGAACTCCTGAACCTCTTTTGCCCCTTTTCCACTGCATGGTACCAGCTCGACTCGCCTCGACTACTCGCCTTTTTTTGGTTTTCCACTGTGGAAAAGTTGTACTTCTACCTGCTACTAGGTACTTTTTTTCATATCACCTCCATCAATGTGCCAAGCGAGCTGAGGCGACACTAAAATGTGACTTGAAAACACAGCAGACTACTGATTGGTCAGAGAGAATCGTCACTATTCACTGCATCATCATTGCGTGCGCCAGACAGAGGCCAGCAACAGAAAGTTTTATATTTACCTTTATTTCATCACTAAATCCACTTCTGAGAAGTTTTGAGGTGAGAAATCAAGTGTGTGGATTTTGAATATTGAGAGTTTTATGAAAAGTGAAAATGTGCTTGAATACACATTGTGTGTCACATTGAACATTACGTTACGGGGGTTGTGTGTGACGTTGCTATGATGACCAGCTATTGGGTAGCCTACTATCTCTGGGTCCTATCTGCATTGGAAAACAGAGGACAGCAGGCCTAAACCAGGTCAAGTAGATTCAAGTCGAGGCAAGTTGAGCTGGTACCAGTAATACAAAAGAGGAGAAGGAATACAGAAATCAACTGTGTAGATTTGAAATATCAGCAGTTTTAGGAAAGCTCCACAAGTGCAGCATCAGCTCACAGAGACCACTGGTCTCACAGACCACTGCAGCCAACGCAGCAAATGAGTCCAGAAACACCGTGAGAGTAAAGACTCACGCTGTTCGTACCGCTGTTGTTCAGTCTGTATTATATTCTTTGCAATGTTGTAACGTTTTAACTTAAATCAAGACACATCTGGCTTGTGATGTACAGGCTTGTGAAAGTTAGAAGCATTGTGATAGAAAATAAACAACAAGTAGTATGAAAGGGGAGTGTTGTTGCTTTATTATTATCATAATTCTAAAAAAAATACATTACATTTTTATATGTTACAGTTGTGGTTACAGCATTTGCTTTTTATTTGCTTTTATTTTATATCATTCTTATTCATGCACCAATACACTAAACAAAACAAATCTGCTACAGATCTATGTAGTACATACTGCGGTTGACAGTAGTATGTAGTAGGCAGTTCCGAAAACAAAAAAGTTTTGGTATCACTTTGATCTGAATGGATTTCCTCTCCTATTTTTTGTCATGGCTCGATGTTTTGTGGATAGGCTGATAACGTTAACAACAGCACCACCTTGTGGACAGATGTATTTACTGCAAGCTGCCCTACAGGTAAATTCACATTAATAATAATAATAATAATTCACGCCAGAGATGAGTAAAGTTTAAATAATACCATTAAAAATCAACTAATTTTATGTATTGAAATGCCCAGTGTCTAGGAATACATAAAGCCTTTGCTCAATTAGACGAAATATACTTTATTTATCTGTTTATTCTTTTGCCCAGAACACAACAGGAGGGTTAAATTAAATCAAATGCTTTGGGAAAGTTGAATAAGATCCATTAGAGGTTTGGATCACATCGCTCTTGTACCATCTCTCATTAGGTTTTAGTGGATGGATATTTTCATTAGGTGGTCCCCACAATTATAATGTTCAGTATTATTTAACATTATTATAGCTGAAGGTCCAGGAAGATTGTACCCTTACAAACAGGAGATATAACACAGACCAGCTTGTTTCAATTTGAGACTTTTACTTTTGAAAGAGACAAGAAAGAACAGTTCAGTTGTGCTAAAGCTTTCTTTTCATCACACATTCACTCTGCTCGTATTAAAGAGACAGAGACAATCCAGCTGCTGTTTATGTCATGCGCATGTGCAAGCTAGCAGTCATGTCATTCAAACATAAAAAGATTTTACAAGAAGAGACAGGTGTGACAGCCCCTGTGTGATCCAGTGAGGCCACTCTGTGGGAGTGATGCCTCACTGTTGTTAACCATCTTTGTTCTGTTGAGGTGATAACAGATCAGATGCACCTGGGACCTGTGAGCCAGTGCAGTTAAAGCTCCACCGGGTCAAACTACATTCTCATCTCTGTTCTCTGCAATCCAGACGTCAACCATGGCCTGATCACCCCGACTGCCACATCTTGCTTTGGGTTTATTTACATTACAGAAACACACCTTTAACATTTAAATAGTTATTTTTAGTTCACTCTTTTGTTAAATAAATCACTTTTTGATCATTTACGCTGCCTCGTTCCCTCTTTTGTCATGGCCCTTGAACCAAGTTGTAACAAAATGGGGGCTCATGCCGGTCTTAGTATTTGGGCAATTTGATAAGATATGGGATCAGTGTGGCCATAGTATTGTTGTAGCCTGGTAAGTAAATATATACGAAAATATGATTTCAGTCTGTTGTTCGTGTAGAAATGTGGTAGCTTGATAAAATGTGGGCTCATTCATCTTGGTAAGGCAACAACAAACTGTGAGCTCATGTAGCTTGTTACTGTGCTTGGTACATATGTATTGCAGCTTGTTGAGCTGATCCTTGGTAGTGTTGTGGCAAACGTGGGTGAAGCTTTTAGCTTGGGAGTATGTTTGTGGTTTTAGGAGGGTTGCTAGTGTGCTAGTTGCTCTTCCAAGCCAGCGGTCATTAGTGCATAAATACCCACAACAAGTAGCTGCATGAAGACTAGGGATGAGTTAGTTAGTTATGTTGATCTAGATAGCGGGGAAACTCCATATCGGGTGAGGGTTAGTGCGCATGAGGAAGCTGCACTTGCTTTCTTGCTGGGTCTGTTGCTGTAGTTTGAAATGCCAGTAGTTTGTTGTAATGGTAGATTGTGATGCATTTATTGCAGCTCCGTCTGAAGAGGCGTTGTACTAAGGAGCAGCTGCTGAAGATTGCAGACCACTTCTCGGTCGTGGTAGGTGACAAATGCCTTAAAGAGAACATTAGGGTAGCTAAGTCTGAGTTGAGGGAGAAAGGGGTGTTTTCTGTCAACGTGGAAGATGATTCTCCAGTCTCCACGGCTTCCTCTGGTGCGCTTATTCAGACTCAGGGCTTAACATTTGAACAACAAAAGGAAGTGGTGTTGATTTAGCTTGAGCATGACAAATGTAAACATGAGTTGTTTAAAAGGAATTAAAAAGCAGATTGAGGTGGAGAGGATTTGCCAAGAACTAGAGCAGGCATTTGGTGTCGATCGGCCATTCTTGTTAATTTTTTTTTTTTGCAAAAATTTGTTAGTATATAATTGCGACATTTTTTGTTGGATCAAAATTTCCTCTACAAACTTTCAGCAGCTTGGTCAATTGGACGTGCAGCTTCGGAGGAGTTAATTAAAATAGTTTTTTCAGTTTTCGCGATGTAGCGAAAAAAAGTTTAGGCGTAAATGGGCGTGGCCTATACCACGAGATTCAGCTCGACCCCCGAACGCATGGATATAAGGTTTTTGATATCCGCCGTCGTATATGTGAGTTCTAAGCCCAAACGCAGGAGAGGGACGAGAAAGCACAAGACTACGGGACAGGGAAGTCAAAATACTAACATGCATTAATGGGAGGAGGTTGCATACAGAGGGAGAGAAAGGGGAGGAGAGAGGAGCTCAGTGCATCATGGGAAGTCACCGGCAGTCTAGGCCTATAGCAGCATAACGGATGGTTCAGGACTCACCTGGGCCCCGTTTCAGGAAGCAGGATTAGTGAAAATTCTGAGTATGTTAGGCCTGAGATGAGGGAAACTCTGGGTTGGCCAGCCAGACCTTCTGACCTTTGTAGTGAGGCGCGATGGATCTTCGGCGGTCCACAGCCCCTTTGTAAGCCATGGAGTTGCGAAGGAGAACCTGATGAGCCCTGGTCCAAGTCCTGCGACTTCGCCACACCAAAGCTTGGGCCGAGGGGACCCCCACCTCTCTCTCCAGGGCAGGGAATAGGGGTGGTTGATAACCATTGGCACACTGGAATGAAGTCAGGCCCGTGGAGGCACATGGCAGGGTGTTGTGTGCATATTCCACCCAAATAAGATATTTACTCCAGCTGGAGGGTTTGTGAGAAGCCATACATCGCAGGCCGGTCTCCAGCTCATGACTGAGCCGCTCAGCTTGACCGTTAGTTTGTGGGTGGTATCCCGAGGACAAGCTACCTGTAGCGCCCAACAACCTACAGAAAGCCTTCCAGAACCTGGAGATAAACTGCAGGCCCCACTGGGAATCACTGGGAAGTCCGTGCAACCTGAACACATGGGATAACATATCTGCCGTTTCATTGGCAGACGGGAGTTTAGCCAACGGAATGAAATGTACCATCTTGGAAAATCTGTCAACAACAGTCAGGATTGTTGTGTTACCTTCAGAGGGGGGAAGTCCCGTAACAAAGTCCAGGGAGATGTCAGACCAGGACCGAGATGGAACAGGGAGGGGCCTGAGAAGTCCAGCGGGTGGTTGACGAGACACTTTATTTTGTGCACACACAGTACAGGCTGAAACACTTCACTTCCACCTCTATGGAAGGCCACCAAAACCGCTGTTTAACTGCCAACAAAGTCCTTTTGACTCCAGGGTGGCAGGTGAGAACTGAGGCGTGCGCCCAATGTATAACCAGAGACCTTAACTCGGGGGTCACAAACAGATGGTTAGGTATATATATATATATATATATATATGGTTATATATAAAAATTGGCAAATCCCAGGAAGCGCTGCACCTGCTTGCGATTAATCGGCACCGGCCAGTCCTTAACTCACTTTTTCTGGATCCATGCTCATCTCCCCCTCAGCCACCACATACCCCAAAAATGACACCTTGGGGACGTGAAAGTCACATTTCTCGGCCTTCACGGAAAGCTGATGATCTAGGAGGCGCTGGAGCACCCTGCGGACCTGCTGCACATGGGTCTCAAGGTTGGGAGAGAAAATGAGTATGTCATCCAGATACACAAACACACATTCATTCAGCATATCATGTAGGACATCATTCACAAGACACTGAAAAACGGCTTGAGCATTGGTTAGTCCAAACGGCGTCACCAAATACTCATAATGCCTACAAGGAGTGTTAAAGGCAGTATTCGACTCATCCCCCTCCCTGATCCTCACTAGATGGTAAGCATTCCTTAAGTCAAGTTTAGTGAAGATCTTTGCCCCTTGCAACAGTTCAAAAGCTGGGGGGGGGGGCGGCCGTCCTAAGCTGTGGCCTCCAAAGGTTCCAACAGCGAAATGAAGTCCAGGCTCAATTCTCTGGCGAGGGTGATGTCCATAAGATTAGCGTCAGCACCTGAATCCACCAACACCACCTGTGAACGAGGGGGAGAAACAGAGAAAGCGTTACTGTTGGCAAGGTACGAGGAGGACAATTAATAGTAGTTTGGCTCACCATCACCCTCCGTTTCACCGGAGAGCTTTTAGTGGGCAGTGGGCGATGAAGTGGCCGATCTGGGCGCAGTAGATGCAACGACCCTCCCTCATCCTCTTCTCCCTCTCCTCCGGGGAGAGCCGAGCACGTCCCAGTTGCATGGGCTCTTCAGTAGCACGTTCAAGAGTAGAGGATGATGTGGGTGGGGAAGGTAGAGAACAGCTCCAGGTTGGAGGCACGGCCACAGGGAGCCCCCGGTGGCCGGGGGGGGAATGGCTTTCCCCGAACCTCTCCTTCTCGCGCTCAGCCAAGCGCTTGTCAATCTTTATGGCAAGGGTGATGAGGGAATCCAAATCCGCTGGGAGATCCAGTGGTGCCAGTCGATCCTTTACCGAACCATGAAGTCAAACAAGGCGGATGGGTTCCAACCTCTCTCTGCTGCCAAGGTGCGAAAATCCACAGCATAGTCCGGCACTTTCCTTCTGCCCTGACGAAGCTTCATTATTGTTTAAAGGCACGAGTGAAGAGCGGAAAAGAGTAACACAAAGGAGAGTCTCTACCCCATTCAGCTGTGGCCCAAGCCTCGGCTCGTCCAGACAGGTGAGAAATCACGTAAGCAATCTTCGCTCTGTCGGAAGGGTATGAAGCTGATTGCAGTTCGAAATGCAGTCCACACTGAGTCAAAAACACACGACAGTCACATGACTCACCAGAGAAGCCTTCAGGGCGAGATAGCTGAGGGGTGTCCATGCGAACCACAGGCTGAAGAACAGGTGCTTGGGCAGTATTATCAATGGGGGGAGGAACAGGATCCATGATGTGGGCGGTGTGAGTGAAGAAGCTGCCCCTGACTGCAGAGCTTGAATCTGGGAGGTCAGCTGGGCAAGCTGATCACACACGTTAGACTGAATGCTTGCCTGCTGCTCCATAAAACCACGGACCTCCTGGCGGACCGCGGAAAGGTTCTCCTCATTCTGGTGGAGACACTGTGCCTGACTACGCAGGGCTTTCTTCAGGCCAGTTCGTGGCCAGTTCGTACTATCAAGGCTCACACTGGGGTAATGGACTCAAGGTGGTTCACAAAAGACAATTTTATATGACAAGGTTAAAAATTAGCCTCCCTCAGGGTCCTAGTGCCCCACCTCAGTAGGGATTTAAATTATGAAGCAGAGGAAACAACCAGAATCATTATTTTAAGCCAATAAACACAAATTATATTAGTATTATTCTATAATATTTATCAGTGTTCTTGCTTCTCTTTGTTGAGTACTATGTATGAGTAACCCACTTCTAGCCATAGTAACTTTACATGTGGTTAAATAACTTGCAAGGTGTTTGATATTCCATCATGTAAGCAAGGTCTACAGTGATTACAAGGTGTGTTGTTTCATTTCTTTCACATGTTTTACCTGCAGCCTGTGCATAGCAGCAATTTAGCTCATAGACAGACAGCTATTTGTAGCCCACTTTTAGTCAAAATGGTCAAAAATGATTAATAGTGGTTTTTGCACATGAGATGGTTGATATCCCATTATGTTTGCAATGTCAATAATACAAGATATGAAGTGTCATTAAATTGACATGGTCTATCTGTAGCCACGATTTAGCTCTTATTTGGACAGGCTACGTGTAGTCTGCTTTTAGCAGTGGTCTAATATCAACGGCTTGGCTATAGCCCTGTTTCAGATCAAATTGGTTATATGTGGTTTTCACCCATGCAGCTGTTGAGGTGCGTGATATCATATCATCAAATGCAAGTAAACGTTTGAAACATTTAAATTATCTTTATTTTCGCTGTAACGTTCACTGCATTAACTTTAATTTTAATTTAAAACAAAATGCAATTACTATATTCAACCGCTAGATGGCAGCTGTAGCCAATGATGCAGATGTTGAAGATGATGATTACCTTTAATAAAGACAGACAGGGACATGTTAGTAATACTTCTCTAGGGAAGAGACCACCTGTAGTGGCAGTCAGGTCAATATATAATGACAGTTTGTGAGCAAACCTGCTGCAGAACGATCTTCTCTTCTTCCTTCTCAGCGTCTGTAGCAACAACACCAGCTCTTATATACAGTTAATGACGCATCTTAAATAATAATACATTTTATTTGTAATGCACTTTACATTTAAGACAAATCTCAAAGTGCTACAGGTAAGATCATAAAAGCTAGGTAAAAACATCAGTGTAAAATATAGATAAATAGTGCAATGACATTATTGTGCAAGGTTAAAACTCATAAGTTCTGCTAAAAAGAAATGTTTTTAGTCCTTTTTTAAATAGTCTGTGGTGCCCTCAGATGGTCAGGGAGGGCGTTCCAAGTCTGAGGAGCGACAGAGCAGAAGGCACCATGGTGTTGTGTTGGTTGAGCTTAGTTCTGGGGAGTAGGAGGCGGAAGGGATCGTCTTACCAGGAAGTTAATTATCTTGTCACCTCACAAAACCAGAAACTAAAAACACACACACTGAGAAAACACACAACCAAAATACACATTTACCGGTCCAGCTTAAAGGTGTGTTTGCATAATGTTTGTAACGACGAAGCTGTAATAACATGATCACTAAAGAAACATGCAAGATCATTTTGAAGAAGAACTGAAAGTATCAAATGTTATATTTAACAGCCTGCAATTGATCAGAGTTCCTATAATTTAATGTATTAAGAAAATATTCCAATTGACACCAACACTGTTCAGCGGACACAGGATGCAACGAACGTTTGCTCTGCTTATTTGTCTGATCCAGATGTCTGATGACTAATATCCTTAATACGGTCAAAAGATATAGTTATTAATGACCAAGATCTAAAAATGATATCCTAAAAATGTTCCTGCATTATAAAATGTAAGGTGAAGACGTGATTCTCTCTGAATATTTTTTTCTTTTTAAGTATATCAACATTTAAGTATATCATCTTTTATCACACTATCACCAGTTCACACGTAGTTTACTCCTTTGTATTTAAAAAATATTATCCTTCAGTGTCACTGAAAGAGGTGGAAAGAATACCAAAATAAACATTTGATGAACATTTACTTAATTAGAAGTAAAATTACTGATAGAAAACTACTCAAGTAAAAGTAAAAAGTATCTAATTTAAAAGTTACTTAATTACTTTTTTAACCTAATAAAATGACTTGTTTATATTGATTGAATATCTTATTTAGACGTGTACTTATTTAATTAAATTGCAGTCTTTTGCGATTTGATAAGGGAACAAAGCAATATGGCACTTTCACTTTTAGTTTGTTTGATAGATACTTTGCCAAATGACAAAAACGTAGACTTTTTATGTTATAATGAGAAGTTTGAGAATGTTGTTGCTTCATTAAGAAACAGATTAGACTCTGATGGGCCGCACTGGACTGTATATGAAATCATGTCCCTATTTACATTCAAACAGGTGATCATTTTAATGGATATAATAAGCGTTGTAGAATAAATAAGTAGTTACCAGCAAGTTGCCAACCAACATTGAATAAATAAGTAGTTACCAGCAAGTTGCCAACCAACATTGTCACGCACTGATGTCTTTTTGGCTCTTTGGAGCAAAGCATCTATGTAAGATTTAACCACCAATGGATGTAGGCTATTATTTAACTGACCTCTTCATCGGGGGTTCTCAACTACATTTGTTCAAGGGCACAAATTTTTCTAAGCAGACACTGTGGGGCCCAGACTTTCAGAAATAATTGCCATATTATTATTATTTAATATTTTCAACTTTCGCAGTGTGAACAGACTCCTAAAAACATGTTGGGCCTAAATCCATAATGATAAATCTACATAGGCCTGCTAAACTAGAAAATGCTCTCAGACTGCAGCCAAGGAGGCTGTTCACTGAGGAGTGATGGTTAAAATCTGTCATTGTAAATGTAACTCTGATTGGCATTAATTAACCGTTTTTTAATTGTGCATGAGACACCTGTAGTTACTGGTGGTAACAGCAGATGCCTTTTAATACCACAGGGCACAGCTGTCTGGGGCAGCTAAATAAACTATTGTCGGGCAGTTTTTGGTATTTTCCATAATTATGTGAGCACTCACGATCTGACTTCATGCTGCACTAAGCATGAGTCTGCAAACAGCCAAAGTGAAAGGAGTTGGTTACCTGGCTGAGATGGTGGAGGTGTGCAGCCTGTCGCCTGCAGCTCTTTATCTAACAGCTCACTGTGTCTGCTGCTCCTGACTGTTGCATCGTTATAGGGTCATTGAAAATGAAATAAAAAATGACTTACGGAGCATGGATCATACCTCCTTCTCTTAATTTGTGGGCAAATATTTTCTATTAGGAGGTAACAGAGTTTATTTTGACTGTTTGTTTTGGGCTGCTGTCACATGAGCTTTGTTCAACACTTGAAACTGAATCAGGGCATTGTTGGGTGGCAACATCACTGAATAAATAGTGGTAAAATGAAACCTAACTTTAAAAACACTTAACTAGGAACTCTGATATCATCTTCTTTATTTCCTTTAAAGTACTGACAGAGTCAGTAGCGTCGCCTGCTCCCTGAAGAAGTTCCATTCAATTCAGTTTTATTCATGTAGCGCCAATTCACAACAGTTATCTCAGAGCGCTTTTCATATAGAGCAGGTCTAGACCGTACTCTGTGATATTATTTACAGAAACCCAACAATTCCCACCATGAGCTAGCACTAGACGACAGAGACAAGGAAAAACTTTATTTTTTCACAATAGTGCTGGAGGCCAGGGCGATGCCATCACTATCATATACTTTAGATAATGCGTCACGGAGGTGCTTGGGCCCCAGAACAATAACTTCAGTTTAATCTGAGTTTAACATTAGAAAATTACAGGTCATCCAGGTTTTAACATCCTGAAGGCACATTTGGAGTTTAGCTAACTGATTAGTTTCATCTGGTTTGATCGATAGATATAACAGTATTATCTGCATTAGGAGGTCATTAGTAATTTTCACCAGTGCTGTCTCTGTGCTATGATGAGCTCTAAATCCTGACTGAAAATCCTCAAATAAACTATTGCTCTGTAGAAAGTCACACAGCTGTTTAGCAACTGCTTTCTCCAGAACCTTAGAGAGAAATGGAAGGTTAGATATAGGTCTATAGTTGGCTAAAACATCCGGATCAAGTTTGGGCTTTTTCAGAAGAGGTTTAATTACAGCTACTTTAAAGTACTGTGGTACATAGCCTGTTGATAAAGATAGATTGATCATATCTAGTATAGAGGTGCTGACTAAGGGTAAAACATCTTTAAGCAGCCTAGTCGGGATGGGGTCTAAGAGGCAGGTTGATGGTTTAGATGAAGAAATGGGTAAAGATTGATGGAAGCAAAGCAGTCTAAACATATATCTGAGTTTAGAGATAAGTCAGTGCTAGTTGAGGGCAGGTCTTAGTGAATTTTGTTTCTATAAGTTATAATTTTATCATTAAAGAAGCTCATGAAGTCATTACTACTGAGAGCTATGGGAATACTTGGCTCAATAGAGCTGTGACTCTCTGTCAGCCTGGCTACAGTGCTGAAAAGAAACCTGGGGTTGTTCCTATTGTCCCTATTAATGATGAGTAGTACGCTGCTCTGGCCTTCTTATAAGTTTAAGTTTAAGACTATCTTGCAGAATTAATCGCGAATTTTCCAGATTGGTGGACGTACTGGTTTCAAGGGAAATGACAAGGGAAACTGGACTTGGTTGGAGGACATACAGGAATTAGTTAGAGACAGCAGCCCAGGCGTCAGGCTAGCAGATATAGGAAATCTTACAAGAATGTTTACAAGAACTAACTGGCTCCACAGATTAGAGTACAACTCATGGATAGTGAGAGAGTCTAAACATCAGATAGATTTGTTGTTTTAGGTTAAAGCCAGCTAAAGATGACCTAATAGAAAAACCTACGGGCACTAGGGGGAAGACAAAGATCCTTCAATTTACATTACATTTACATTTACTCATTTGGCAGACGCTTTTATCCAAAGCGACTTACATTTGAGGAACAACATAGATTCAGATTTGGTGTTGTATGCTGGCACTGTGTCTCCTCGGCCGGGCTCAATAAACACTGCTATGTTAAGTCTTCATCAGTCTCCGAAACTTCTTCACACCTGAACCTGGCTTACAATATTTTTCTTCAACAACCTACTCTGGAGATCTGAAGTTCCAGCTAGTGTTGTAGTCAAGACCGCCCAAACCGAGACCAAGTCAAGACCAAGACCAGAGTTTATCGAGACCGAGACAAGACCAAGACTTTTAGGGGCTGAGAGCAGTCGAGACCAAGACCGAGGGAGGATAAGACGAAGACCAGTTCCCTGCATTGCATGGCATGCAATAAATTGTGGAACGAGATCATAGGTACTTCTCAAAGTGATCTGAAAGATCCACATTCCCATTAAAACACCCACATACAAACAGTAAGAGCTGAAATCAATGTAAGCATCACAGGGTTAATAAAATCCAGAGTCCTCAATGTCCGATACCGAGACAAGACCGAGTACAAAGGCGGTCGAGTCCGAGACGAGGCCAAGACCATCAAAAAGTGGTCTCGAGTACTACAACACTAGTTCCAGGTGACAACAAATCTCCAGGTGACACTTGCTGACAATGGGGGTAGTCAGATCATTCTGAGTCTAAGATCTCTGCAGCGCGCGTTAGCCCCGGATGTTTTTGAAAAGCCCCGGATCTCGGATCGTTTTTTAAAAATCAAACAACAAAAGGCCGAAACATTGTTATTGTTATTATTCATTCTCATTCATTCTCCTGCAAATTAGCAGGAGAATAAGATGATCCAGCTGTAGCTCTGTGTCTGTCCGCTCTGTTCCACCTGAAGCTGTGAGCTGCACTTTATCAGAGGTGCTGAAATTAACTTGTGTGGATTTGTGGTGAGGTTAATCACCTGATAGGCAGAGGAGGCATTATACATATTTCATTTCAAAATCTATGTTTTGTCCCCCCCCCCCCCCCCCCTTTCCTAATGTAAAGTTTTATTTCACATAACCTTCCTGGCCCAGGCGACTTCGGAGCTGGCTCATATAGGAGGTTTACTAAGGTGTGTGACTAAGTGGAGTGTGTGAGTCAATCACTCACGCACTTCACATCAGTTGCAGACAAAATGTATAGAAATGTTGCTCGAGGCCGGTACAGCTTTTCTTTTGTGCTGCTTTTACTTCTAGCTGAAGGCAGCAGTGATGAGTCTGCAGCAGGGGTGGGTGCATCTAATGTAGGCCTACTTTTAATTTCACTACATTTTCCATTCATACCTTTTATAACTTCACCAGCTTCATTAACCGAAATGAGCTCATCCAGGCTGTGTGCGCAGTTATGCAGTAAAGCGCTGGTCGGGCGCTTGTCACAGTCACAGAGCTGGGCAGATTTGGGCAAACATTTAGAAAATCTGGCAAATATCTTTTCAGTTTAAGCTTTATGTTCTACTAATACAACTGAAATCTAGTGAGTGCATACCATGGCACTGCAGCCTGCGTCGCTCTATCACGAGCCAGCAAGTGAAATACTTTCACTTCCCATTAAGGGCGCATTAAAAGCGTCTTGGTCTCTGCAGGGCAAATGAAGACTACACACTGTAACATCTATGTCAGACGATCACTGCATTGATTGAGATTTATTAAAAGTGTCTTGTTGTTGAACAGAGCATCGCTTTGGACATTAGCCCGTTTCTTTTCTTTAATACACATCGGTTACTATCTGTTTTATAACGATGGCCGACTGTGAGTCCATAATGTCGCCGGTGAAAGTAATCTTTCACTCAGCAGCTACCAGCTGTTTAACTTTTCAGATGGAGAGAGAGAGAGAGAGAGAGAGAGAGAGAGAGAGAGAGAGAGAGCTACATCTCCCTAATAAAAGGCACAGGTAACAAAAGTTGGCTGCAGCAAACGTGATATTTTAAAGTGATCTTATAAACACCTTTATGGAGATTTAAAAAGGAATATTTTAATGGTCTGATTAAAAAAATAAACTCATCAAGTTGCCTAGTCTAGACATTTTTACTCTGATAGCCTATCTTGACCTTTCCTCATGTGGACACATAGGGACTGTGATCCTGCACAACAAAACATGAAGAATTAAATCCCCACACTACCATGGATAGTAGTGGTGCAACAGGTTGCAGAATCCGTGGCATGGATCCCTTCCACACGGTGCAGCATGCAGGTGGATTGATTACAAAGTTTATTATGATTTATCCTGTTTGACCTCTCAAAATATCCTTTATTCTGGAAATGTCAGAGAACCCAGTTAGATTCTGAATTTGCAGAACTTTGAACATGAGAAACCTGCTGAAACACAGAAGCTATTAAAGTCCAGGAGTTTCTAACTGTATTAAAATTATTTTATTTATTATTGATGACGTAAAAAGGTGCCACGTGTACATTTAAAGTGGTTACCACAATCAGTCACGCCTGCATGTGTGTTGATTCAGCAGTGATGATATTAAAGTTGATCTACAGGAGAAACATATCTGAAAGCAACCCAGAATGCCTGAGAGCTGCTCTGCATTATATTCTGGTACAGTTTTAGATTTTAAATTGTTTTATTAAACCTTTATTAAACCAGAAAAACTATTTTTCCAAGAGTGTCCTGGCCAAGAAGGCAGTAGTACAATTGCACAAT
>NW_024041150.1:41862799-41883034 GCF_014851395.1 Micropterus salmoides | reverse complement strand
AACAGATGTTAGAAAGTCACAGAGAACAAATATGTTGGTTCCTGTGAAATAGCTTTTTCCATTTAACAACTCTCCTCATTTACCTTGGTTCAGGCTGGTTTGATCAGTAGATGAAGAATCTTTAGCAGCATCAGCATGACGAAGCTCTTCCTATTGGACCGGACTTCCTCTTGTGCCTAGAACAGTTTTGTTCCCAAATCATAAATCAGCAAAAAGCAACGCCATCCTCTTTAATTGCACAGAAGTACCGCTAGCATCAAAGGATTTCCTGTAAATAGTAAATAGCAGTGTATTAGAAAACACACAAAAAATCAGACACGGTACCTCAGTCGGATGTAGAGGGCTGAATGCCGGATGCTCCTGCTGATCTCCTCTGGCGTCAGCATCTCTACTTTCAGAGGCTGGAGTTTCTTCTTCAAATCAGTTGTGAAGAAGTCAAAGTGTTTCTGAGCAGCCAGCTGAGGGAAGGTGGACCTCAGCAGGTCCAGGAAGTCCAACCCTGAAGGCCACAGGAAACTGCAGCTCCAGCACCGGGTACTTCCATATACACTGAAGCATAACAGAGAAAAGTAACGTAACCGAGTAACGTCAAAAGGCCAAAACTGACCTGCTCATGAGATTTAATTAATGATGCAGCAGCAACTGTTTTTTTTTTTAAGGCTTATTGTGCTTTATGAACAACACACACACACACACACACACCCCAAATATCGCCAAAAATGTGAGGTGTACTTACTTTTGTGAGATACGGTGTGTAATATAGTATTTAATATTTTTTAAGCAACTCTCTCTGTATTCTCTCAAAGGTTTGACTGATCCAGTGATCTTTTTTCTAAAGTAAGTTTTGGGTTTTCAACTGGCCGAGCCATGAACTTTTTCTTTATCATAAGTAACTAAAGCTGTCATTAACTTTGACCTGTGAATTACAGCTCTGACCAGAATAAAACAAGCTGACAGAGCTTACCTTTGAGTGAACAGAGAGAGTAGAGTCCAAGATGGCGGAAGCTATCGTAGCCAACAGCTGTTGCAACTACAGCACAGTCACTACTAGTATTGTTTCATCCAAAGTCAGATTGGGCATCTGAATAGAGAATTTAAATTTACCTCTGGTTGAGAGCACATCGAGCTGCGAGTCCTCCAGGACGCAGATCCTAAGATCTACGTGTTCTGTGGTTCACTGACCTGAGGTCTGCCAGACCTACTGCTGTCAGACTGATCTCTGGGCGACAATAACATAAAGAAATAAGATTAGGAGTCAGTTAACGGCAGAAAAGGCATGTAGGTATAAATGATGTGTGTTTTTAACCTTGTGTTCAGGCTGGTTTGATCTGTGGACGGAGAATCTGTAGCAGCATCTTTTCTCTGTGGCACTTTCTCTCTGGTCTTCACTTGCGCAGGAGGCTGAAACAAGAATTTGGTTCTCAAGTCATGTTTCTACCGAAAACAAACCCGAATACTGAAACTTTAAAAAGGAAAAATCTGTGTTATTTAAATCTGGAAATGTTGGGTTTCAGAGAACTTCAGAATGTTTAGAACAGATCTTGTCCCTGAGATTGAAGTGTTGCATCAGAAAAAAAAACTTCTGCCTTCGTGAATGAGATATGTACCTTCAGGCGGATGTAGAGGGCTGAATGCCCAGTGGAACTGATAGTGCTGCAGATCTCCTCTGGTGTCAGTTCTTTACTTTCATGATGGAGTCTCTTCTTCAAATCAGTTGTGAAGAAGTCAAAATGTTTCTGACCAGCCAGCTGAGGGAAGGTGGACCTCAGCAGGTCCAGGAAGTCCGCCTCCTGTAGGCCACGAGGACACTGCAGCAGCAGCACCGGGTACTTCTTATATACTGAAAGACACAGACAGCATTCAGTATTCAAAACCAATTTACGATCACGATTAAAGAACAATTATTTAGTTTTCTAGGTGGGATATTTTTTCTATTCACAGACTGATTATCTACATGTTAACTGATAACATAATGTTGACATCCACATAACACAGACGTGTTCCCTTTATTCGGCGCTTCTACTGCTGAATTATGACCGCAACTACTAAAATTTCACATAATCATGTTGTTGCAAAATGAATGTAAATGATTTTCACGTGCACACTGTCTTGCTTCGTCTCCTATTTCTTAAAAGGACATCTATGTGACAGATGCTGTTATAAGAGCAGCAAAAGTCTTTCGAGGTGCAATGTGTGTTCGTAGCAAGTGAGTGGATGAGCGAATGAGCCTGTTGTTTCCCAACTGCTGGAAAGTGAAGGAGGTTAGCACTAGCTAATATCTCTGTGTGCTTCAGACTCACGTGACTAAATGCACGGTAGTGTGTTTTAAAGGGGAAAGTACATGAACACTATGATTAGGGACTGGGGGGTGGTAGCAGATTTCAGATTTCAGTTTTTAAGAAGCGACTTTGTGATCTGATTGTGGTCGACTCGGTTGAGTTTCATCAGCGGCCATGTTCGGCCTCTGAGTGTGTGATGATGACTAACTAATGCCTGATGCAAGCTCCACTTAATACTCATTACTGAGCCCTGATCCACAGTACTAATGTGGACGTGAGAATCATGTTCAGAACCAGGTTTCAGGTGCTGTTCGGTTGCTCCACATTATTAGGCGTAATTTTCGGAACATTAAATACAACATTTTCTTACTTATCAACTAATAATATAGCTGCCAACGATCTACCATGTATCCTTGGATATCCGCAATCAGGCCTCTGCAAGTACTTATCCAATACTAAAAACAAACATTATAGCAACAAGTAATTGTAAAATATCTGTGCCTGGCTCACACGTGTACAGTACAACTGCTTTTCTTTGCATGATGCACTCAGTATTTTTGACATGGTGATTTCTTTAATGGGCAACTCTCTGCGATGTGTGTCGCACTGAAGAGTTAGAGATACGCCTCAATACAGATCGCACTGATTCAATTTACCTCTGGCTGAGAGCGCTTCGAGCTGAGGGTCCTCCACAATGCAGATCCTGAGATCGATGTGGTTCTGTAGTTCACTGGACCGACGTATGCGTGACCTTCTCCTGTGAAGCTGAACTTTGAACGCAGCACCTTTTGTCTGTGGCTCTTTGACTCTGGCCTGGACTTCCTCAGACTGCTAAAAAAAAAAAAAAGGTTTGGTTCTCAAGTCAAATTTCTACCAAAAACATACATAATACTGATGCTTTAAAAAGGAAGTTCTCAGGAAAAAAACTGTTATTTTGACCTTTCCCAACTAAAACTTCAAATTTGGATTCCACACATATGGAATTATTTCCATTTGTGGAATCACCATGAAGACGTTCAGAGCCTCTGCTGCTGCTGTTTTTCCCTTTTACACCTCTGGAGGAATATTAATAATAGAATTTCCATTTTTAATGTCCATCAGATCAGCTGACCAATCAACAAGCAGAAGCTCAAATGCACTGAAAAGCTGAAGGCTAAATTGTTATACTGTCAGGAAAGTATAACAATAGGAAAGTACAAAAATAAGAAAGTTAACAATGGTGAAAGAGGGTGTTGTACAGAACAGATCTTGTCCCTGAGGTTAACGTTTTGCATCAGAAAAAGACTCGTGCCTTCATCATCAGATAGGTACCTTCAGGCGGATGTAGAGGGCTGAATACCCAGTGGAACTGATGGTCCTCCAGATCTCCTTTGGTGTCAGCGTCTCTACTTTCAGAGGCTCAAGTTTCTTCTTCCTATCAGTTGTGAAGAAGTCAAAATCTTTCTGATCAGCCAGCTTAGGGAAGGTGGATCTCAGTAGGTCCAGAAAATCCGCTTCATGCAGGCCACCAGGACACTGCACTCGCTGCACTGGATACTTCTTATACACTGAAACACAAAGACAGCCTAGCTTACCCTCCTGCTGAAGGCTAACTTAACGTGAAGGCCACCAACCGACAACACAAAACTCCACACTAAAAGTTATACTGGTTTAATTATTGACATAGTTTTACTGAATATTTTAAATTTACCGTTAATTGAGAGCACATTGATCTCTGAGTCCAGGATGCAGATCCTGAGATCTACGTGGTTCGGGGGTTCATTGATCAGAGGTTTGCTGGACCTTTTCCTGTCAGACTGAACTCTGGGCAACAACAAACTGAAAGATGGAGATTGGAAGCAGGTAATGAAGAATAATCCAGTAATTTAAGGTGTAGTCTGTAGTTTGGACATTGTTTGTGTGGTATTAGTTTAAGCAGACTGTGTTTGTCTATTGTTGTGACTTAGTTGAAAATCAGATCACATAATTTATGCAGAAATCAAGGTGATACCAAAGGTTTTTACAAACTTTTTCCTGCGACTGTATCTCTTCTGGTGTGTTGCCATGTTTTTGGATCATATAAGAAGTTGTAACCACTCTGAGTTTCGTATCTTATTTAAAGCAAAAGTTGTGTTGTGCAGTTGTGCGTTACCTGGTTTGATCAGGATGGATGGAGAATCCGCAGCAGCATCGTTTTTCTGTGATGGATGAAACTCTTCATCAGTGGACATTAGTTCCTCAGCTTGTTTCCCAAATGACGTGTTCTTCAGGAAAATGTCACAAACATAAACCAAACATAATTTATTAAATGTGGTTAAACACATAAAAAGCAAAACCAATAACAACACCATCTAAACAAAGTTCCTTAACCTCCACAAAACATAAATAACACACATCTCTAACAGAAACTTATAAACATCAGAATGAAAAAGCAAACATAACAAAGAAAAGAGGCATACATGTAAATGCTCCGTAGTTGTATTGCGCATTCATTCACTGAGCCTAAGTGCTCAAAGAAGCTAACATTCACACACATTCATACACTGGTGGAACAGCCGCCAGGGGCAATTCGGAGTTCAGTATCTTGCTCAAGAACACTTCGACATGCAGCCTGGAGGAGCAGGGATTGAACCGCCGACCTTCCGATTAACGGGCATGATGGTAGGGACCCTTCTCTTCTCAATTTACACCACCTCATGGGGGCCGATAATTTGCTCGCATAGCTTCTCTTACCACTGCTACGCAGACGACACACAATTCTACCTACCCTTCCAGCCAGACGTCCCTACCAAACCTCAAGCAATCTATCCACTATAACACCAAACTACAAATTGGCTCTCCGTCCATCACTCCCACCAGGGTAGTGAGAAACTTAGATGTCATGATTGATGACCAGATTTCCTTTTCAGACCATGTTGCTACCGTCTCTCGGTCATGCCGCTTTGCTCTATACAACATAAGAAAAATCAGCCCCTACCTTACTCAGTATGCCACACATCCCCTGGTACAGGCCATGGTTATCTCTTGCCTTGAGTATTGCAATGCCCTCCTAGTTTCAGCTTGTGCGGTGAAACCCTTACAAATGGTTCAGAACGCAGCAGCACGTCTGGTTTTTCATCAGCCCAAAAGGACTCATGTCTCTCCATTACTGTGTGACCTCCACTGGCTCCCCGTGGCCTCCCAAATCACATTCAAGTCACTAATGCCGCATAAAGAGTGACTACTGGGTCTGCACCCATCTACCTAAACTCCATAATACAAGTTTACGTTCCTTCTCGGCCGCTACGCTCCTCCAACGAACTCCGCCTGGCTCTGCCATCCCTTCACACAAAGCATATTCAGTCCCAGCTGTTCTCATCTGTGACACCACGATGGTGGA
Organism: Micropterus salmoides; assembly: GCF_014851395.1. Lineage (NCBI taxonomy): Eukaryota > Metazoa > Chordata > Actinopteri > Centrarchiformes > Centrarchidae > Micropterus > Micropterus salmoides. The sequence goes on along the minus strand of NW_024041150.1, from coordinate 41,877,397 downwards.
ACGAGCTACCACACACCATCACAGCAGGGGCGTCCCTCTCTAAGTTAAAAAAGCTCTTGAAAACGCATCTCTTCCGAGAACATTTTCTCTTATAACACTTCTAACATGTACTTCCTGTCCTCTTCTTCTTCCTCTTTGTCCTTACAATTCTTATATTGATAGCTCCATCCGTTAACTCTTACATACTTCCTAGCATTTACCCAATTGATGTGGACCGCGCTAACTCTGAATAGTGTTTATTGCTGCTCTTACTAGAATCTATTGTCACGTTTTAGATATTTTACCGTATTGATGCTTTATTGATGCTTGTAAGTTGTTCCTCAAATGTAAGTCGCTTTGGATAAAAGCACCTGCCAAGTGAATAAATCTAAATATGTACCTTGGGTCGGATGTATACGGCTGAACTCCCAGTGGAACCGACGATCCTCCAGATCTCCTCTGGTGTCAGTGTCTTTACTTTCAAAGGCCGGAGTTTCTTCTTCAAATCAGCTGTGAAGAAGTCAAAATCTTTCTGAGCAGCCAGCTGAGGGAAGGTTGATCTCAGTAGGTCCAGAAAGTCTGCCTCCTGCAGGCCACCACGACACTGCAACTCCATCACTGGGTACTTCCTATACACTGAAACACAAAGACAGCATTCAGCAGGAGGTAAGCTGGTTGATGATTAAAGGCAAAGACCACTTGTTGACAACACACCAACTCCACACTAAATGTTATACTGGTTACGTTCTGGACATAATTTTATTGACTGACTGATTAAATCTACCTTTGGTTGAAAGCACATCGATCCGAGAGTCCAGGATGCAGATCCTGAGATCTACGTGGTTCTGTGGTTCACTGATCCAAGGAATGCTGGACCTACTCCTGTCAGACTGAACCCGGGGAAACAATAAACTGAAAGATGGAGGATGGAAGAAGGTTAATGCAGAAATAATCCAGTAATTTAAGTCGTGTGTCGCATTTTTTTTTGGCTTATAACAAAGCTAAGTAAATCCGTTACAGAAACATTTAAAGTTTTAAGTTAAGGTATTTTATTGTTATAATTTACTTCATACAGCAGTGATGTGGAAATCAGACCCATTCTAAGATATGCTAATATTATCATCATTATTATTATTATTGTAATAGTCTTTATGTGTTTAATTTTTAGGATGTTTGAATAAAATTTTGAATTAATGATTTTTTAAATATTTATTTTGGATAGATTTTATAGTGGCCTTGCGATGGACTGGCGACCTGTCCAGGGTGTACCCCGCCTTTCGCCCAATGTCAGCTGGGGGCTCCAGCCCCCCCACGACCCTGTACGCAGGATAAGCGGTTGACGATGGATGGATGGAGATTTTTTTTAGTAATTGAGTAATAAACAAATTATCTTTAGAATAATCATAACAATTATTGGCGGTAGATTTACTGACTAGTCAAAATCTTTCATCGATTTGAAAAATCGTTAGGAACACCCTTATTGTTGTGCGTTACCTAGTTTGATCAGGAGAGGACGGAGAATCAGCAGCAGCATCGTTTCTCTGTGATGGATGAAACTCTTCATCAGTGGACTTTAGTTCCTCAGCTTGGTACTCAAGTGACGTGTTCTTTAGGAAAATGGCACAAACACAAACCAAACATATACTTATTGAAGGTGGTTAATTACATAAAACATATCTCAATTAATAACCTTCTAAACTAATTTCCATTTGCAAAGTGTATAACACCATTTTGAGATAATTACCCAGAAAGTACTACAGAGATATATAGGACTTAAGCTGAAACTATTACTAAGCTTATTGATCGGTTGATCGACTGAAGATTAATCAGGTGCTATTCTCTTAATCATTCAAGCAATTCCTCAATGACAAAAGTTTAATTGTGGAGGTCAAACTAGTGGAACAAATCAACTCTTCTGCAGGTCTCACAAAACAAAGTCTCTATGCATCAGATAGGTACCTTCAGGCGAATGTAGAGAGCTGAACGCCCAGTGGAACTGATGCTCCTGAAAATCTCCTCTGGTGTCAGCGTCTTTACTTTCAGAGGCTGGAGTTTCTTCTTCAAATCAGTTGTGAAAAAGTCAAAATCTTTCTGAGCAACCAGCTGAGGGAAGGTGGACCTCAACAGGTCCAGGAAATCCGCCTCCTGCAGGCCACCAGGACACTGCAGCAGCAGCACCGGGTACTTCTATATACTGAAACACACAGACAGCATTCACCTGGAGGCTGGCTGGTGACTAAAGGCAGGGGCCACTTGTTGACAACACAAAACTCCACTCTAAATGTTATACTGGTTTAATTCTTGACATAGTTTTATTGACTGACTGATTAAACTTACCTCTGGATGAAAGTACATCGATATGAGAGTCCAGGATGCAGATCCTGAGACTATGAGGTTCTGGGGTACATTGATCTGAGGTCTGCTGGATCTACTCCTGTTAGACTGAACTCTAGGCGACAATAAACTGAAAGATGGAGGTTGGAAGCAGGTTAATGAAGAAATAATAATTTAAGGTGTTGTCTGAAGTTTGGCCAACCATGTATCTCTACTGGTGTGTTACGGTTTTTATTTCTGAATCATATAGAACTGCTAACCACTCTGAGTTATGTATCTTATTTACAGCAACAGTCATGTTGTGTTGTTGTGCGTTACCTGGTTTGATCAGGAGTGGATGGAGAATGAGCAGCAACATCGTTTCTATGTGATGGATGAAACTCTTCATCAGTGGACGTTAGTTCCTCAGCTTGGTTCTCAAATGACGTGCTCTTTAGGAAAATGTCACAAACGCAAACCAAACATAATTTATTAAATGTGATCAAATACATAAAAAGCAACTCAAATAAAAACACCCCCTAAACAAAGTTCCTTAACCTCCACAAAACATAAATAACACACATCTCTAACAGAATGAAAAAGCAAACATGACAAAGAAAATAAGAGCACTGAAAAAAGACAAGGCTAAGATTAAGAACATCAGTGAGAACTTCCTGAACTACCGCTTTGAGGGTATTCACACAAAGTACTACAGACAAAGATAGAACTAAAGCTGAAACTATTATTTAGCTTATTTATTGGTTGAGCGACTAAAGATTAATCAGCTGCTAATCTCTTAATTGTTCAAGTGATTACTGAAGAAAAAAAAGTTCAGTTGGGTTGTGGAGGCCAAACTAGTAAATTAGCTCTTCTGCAGGCAGCACAAAACAAAGTCTTCACAAATCAAACAAAGTACCTTCAGGCGGATGTAGATGGCTGATCTACCAGTAAAACTGGTGCTCTGGCAGATCTCCTCTGGTGTCAGCGTCTTTACTTTCAGAGGCTGGAGTTTTTTGTTTTTTTGACATATGAAGACATCAAAAGGTTTATGAGCGGCCAGCTGAGGGAAGGTCGACCTCAGCAGGTCCAGGAAGTCCGCCTCCTGCAGGCCACGAGGACATCTCATCTCATGCACCGGGTACTTCTGATACACTGAAACATTGATGAATTTTCTCTTATTTCAGGTCCACAAAATGTATTTAAAGACGTCCTATCAGTATAATGGAAAAGAAACAAACGAACATACTGTATACTCCAGTACCGCTCTTAAGTACCGTTTTGAGAAACAAGTGGTACTTAAATCTCAAAACTTGTGTTTCCATTGGTCATAAATTTGAGGCTGCACAGACACTTGCAACTATGTGAATGCAGGAAATCAGTCAACTGCCCAAAAAGTATGACCAAGGGGGGCACATTGCTGAACACTATACTGCTGACACTAACCACAATTTCAAAACAATCTGCCATTTAGAATTATATGAAAAGCAATCCCAAAGCAACTAATAGTGACCAGGATACTCCGAAACAACTGATCGTAACCAATTACCTCACTAATAAAGTCCAAAGTGTAGGTCAAAACACCTACTGTCTAAGCCCCTAACTGTCGCCAAGTGAGTACCACAAGGCTCAAAACACTTTTTCTCATTGCATGAATGACATACAAGTGCAGGTTGCTCACTTAGCCACCTCTATGCAGATGATACCATTTTATATTGTATCATCTGCATAGAAGTGGATATTCGCTCCTCCCCATAACAGGTTTTAAGCACTTTACAACAATCTTTCCATTGTATACATTAAGCTTTCTCTGCCCTTCACCTTGTCCTTAACACCTCTTAAACAAAGATAATGCGAGTTCGTAGGAAGAACACTCCCTCCCACCTTGGTGTAATCACCATAGTTGAGGGAGTGGAATTAGAGTAAGTAAACACATACAAATATTTGGGAGTTTGGCTAGACAGTGCACTCTCTTACTCTCATCACATCACCAAGCTACAACAAAACTCTCTTGGGTCTAACTCCTAATTTCTACTTCATCCCTCCTCCGTCACCTACAGCAGCCACTCTTTGATTCATGTCTGGTTACAAATCCCTACATCTAACACATCACTAGGTCCCACTGCCTTTCAGTTCGCCGTGCCCAACAATCAGATGTGAATACAAGAAACAATAAAACTCTCTAGTCACCACTGCCACTTTTAAAAGCAAAATCAACCAACTCATTTTCAGAAACCGTTAAATGCTGTTGTTATGTTGCCCTGCTACTGTCTTGATCATTTTATTTAACTATAGTGCAATCTGTTCTATAATCTACTCTCTGTAGATTATCTTGTCTTAGTATGTTGTCATGAATCTTGTTGCCTGTGTTTAATAATTTGCTCACTTGTCTGTTGTTTGTTACTTTATTTAATCCCATTACACTTTCCATACAGGAGGCCTTTGTCGCCTGCCATGCCGTTAATGTAAATAAGAACCTGGTCTGAATTAACATGGTAAATGGTAAAATAAAGGTAAATTTTTTTTCTTCTTAATGTTACCAGGATACTCCTAAACACCAGATCATAACCAGGATACTCCAAAACACCTGATCGTAACTAAGATATGCATGTAAACATACTCACTGTGTTTTCACTGCAGATCGGATGTGCTTTAAACTTACTGTGGACTGAGAGCACTTTGATCCGAGAGTCCTCCAGGATGCAGATCCTGAGGTCTACGTGGTCCTGTGATTCACTTATCTGAGGTCTGCCAGCCCTCCTGTCAGACTGAAGTGTGGGAGTCAATGACCTAAAAAATAAAGACATGGTGGTGTTATGACTGACTGGTCTAACCGGAGGGTGAGCCACAAACCTGGGCAGCCGTACAACATTGTAAAATCTAGTGCTAAAGTTATGATAATGTTTTATTTTTGTTGAAACATATTGTATGACAATCTGAATTGACCATCACACGGCTACAGTTAAAGACCTGTCTGGAGGTCAGGTCCTGGGTACTGTTCTTCAAATGTGGTTTAACTAATCCAGTCTGCTATCCAGTTAAACTGATCCAGTTCATTCTTGTCCAGACAATTTGGGTCTTTGAAAGCAGTTTGATGTTTGTTGATCTGGATAACTCGGTTGTCTTCGCACAAAGAACACATCTCTTCACTGGTTTTAAATGTTGTTTTTGTTGTGGAAGTTAACCTTTGATATTTGTATTTATATTTGTTTGTCGTTTTGGGCGATCTGAGGTTCATAATGCTCCTCTGAACTTGGAGTCATACTATGCAGTTACAGCATGCTGTGTCATTGTTATGTCCAGGTTCCCCTTTGACCCAACTAGGAAAAACAGAAGAAAAGCACTCTGAAATAAGAGATAACTGCACGATTGTGACTTTTAACCTTGAAGCTTCTTCATTATCCGGTTCTGAGAGATGTTCCTGATCCTGATCCTCCTCCTCATCTTCCTCCATGTGTGCCTCAGTGTAGCACTGGAGACCCATGCTCCCACTGTCTCCCACACCTGGACACACAAACAGCCGGTCAGAATTCACACTATAATCGCCTTCATATTGATTACAGAGGGTGCACATTTGGTTTAGTTGAGGAGAAACAGTGAAATCAAAGGTTATTCAGCACCAACAAATACATTTTTCTTTATTTACATGAATTTATATATCTTCAATAATAAACCGGGTCCATTATGTTATATACCACAAAAAGACACACACGTACTTGATGCATTATAACAGGGCTGCAACTAACGATTATTTTCATTGTTGATTAATCTGTAGATTATTTTCTCAATTAGTTGTTTTGTCTAAAAGAGACCAATGTCAGTCAGTGTTTCCCAAAGCCTGAGAGGACCTCCTTAAACGTCTTGTTTTGTCTGCTACCTAAAGATATTAGGTTTACATCACAGAGGAGCAAAGAAACCAGGAAATATTCACATTTAAGAAGCTGAAATCACAGAAGTTTGAGCTTTTTTCTTTATAATGATTTAATCAATTATCAAAATAGTTGGCAAATAATTTAATACTTAACAACTAAACGATTTATCATTACAGCTCAAAGTTATAATACAATAACCCAATGATCACATTTTATGTCCTTCATAAAGACCTAAAACATTTAAGCACAAGTCTTTTTAGAAGAATTATTTGTAAATAAAAACAGCTAAATTATTTTTAGCTTTACACAAAAAAAGGCATGAGTGTGGGGGCTTTCTTTAACCCTGAGTAGTGTCTGCAGGCAGTTCTGACAACCTCCACAAGAATGGGCAGCTTTGTATGTCTCCTGAGAGGCAAAATCCTCACACTGAGTGATTCACCACAGTGGCAGCTTAACTCTTATGTTTACTGTTAAGTTATTAATATAATCGGCAAGTTTAACTTGTGTTTGGCACTTTAGATTGAGACGTATTTTTAAAATGTTTTTCTGAGAACATATTTGGAGGTTTTGAAGTCAAATCAAAATTCTGACTCATTCAGATAAACATAAAGTGCCTTAAATATTTACACTATTTTAACTGACGTGTGCAGCTTTACTATTTTCCACTGGGTCAAAGTCCAGTGTTTATGTCCTCCACTTTCACAGATTTTATCACCAAAATCTGACTACTCAGACCATTAAAGCAGCTACACTCCAGACCAAAGAAAGCTGCTGACACTTATTTTGCATGCTGTTGTTCAATTCAATTCAATGCATCAATAAATATATAAATAAAGTTTTTGAAGCAAACCAGCTGAATGAAAAAGGTTTGTTTCAAGCCTCTTTTCTAAAAAAAGTGCAGGGTGTCAGAAAACTAACAACGCTGACTGGAACGAACTTTGTTAACTACTTTTAAAGTTGATTTAAAGACGTACTCTGGTAATTTTTATGCTGCGCCTCCTCTGCAGGGACTTGACCTCCTCCAGCAGCCGGCCCACAGACAGGAAACTGGTCATCTGTATAACAAACAAGCAGGGTTTGATTTTTAATCAGTGATAACCACATAATCACATCAGAATCCTGTTTTTCTTATTAAAAACTGAAGACTTGATTTGCTAAAACACAATTAAATTAGCATAAACATTAATTTAGTTGTTACATTATAATATTAACCTGAATGTGGAAAGTAACTCAAGTAAAGTACCACAACAGAGCAATTTCTACCACTGAATGTCCCAATTAAATACATGACAACTTTGTTTCAGTACCCAAGTTTCATAGTGGACAGTGAGTTTGAATGTACGCCGAATTGATAAGTGAGAAAAACAGTTGTTTTGCTTTGTCTTTAGACGTCGATCAGTTTCACCGTCAGCGAATCAACATTAAATCAAGATTTTTGTAAACGGAGTTCGTCACTAGCTGCGTTTTCTCTACGGGGTGAAAACAATAACTACTTAACTCACAAAGAAAGCCAGTGTAACACCTACCTGCTGGCTCTAGTTTGATCTCAAGCTGCAGCACCGCCTCCAGCTGCCTCCTCTGCCGGTCGATCTCCTGCCTCAGACCCGAAGCCTCCTCCTCGTACCCGGCTACGGTTCTCTCCACGACCGCTACGATTTCCTGCGCGGCTGTTGTCAGTTTCTCTGCGACGATCCCTCTCAGGATCTCCGCGGTAGACATGTTCCTGATGTCCGGGGCCCCAGGCTCCATGTTGTTAGTGCGGGTCCAGCCTCAGCACCGCACGGAGCCGTTGTTACCGGCAGAAATTCGCGGGAATGTTTGGAGCGGATGTTGCCCCCCGCAGAACTGGTGCAAGCACAAAATGCAGTCCGACTAGAAACATAAACTAAAGAGGAAAGCCTCTCGGAAGGTCCAGTTATTACAGTTTAAGGTATATATTTTTTTAAAACATGTTTTATTGTACACATATTCAAATACAAAGACACAGATAACAGAAAATAAAACAACAAAAAAAAGATGATCAACAAAAGTAAAAACAGAATGATTGACATTTGCAATTTACACGGTCAGAGATTGTGTTAAATTGTATTATAATAGTTTAATAACTTAAAAGTCTTGTCAGCTTTTTTGTTTTTAACATTTACATTCCAGTTAACATGCATAAAAAGCTGGCTTGGTTCCTGACAAGTCTTTCATGTTAAAATTAAATTTTTCATAAATAAACAGTAGTGTGATATTCCTCACGTTTTTATCCATCTTAATCTCGACTGATGCTGAAAGTAATTTAGAGCTTTTAATTCAGTTCCGTATTGTCGTCACAGCTGGCGACTCTTCGGAAGATATTGTAAATGTTTCATTTGTTGTCATGTGCGAGATAAAAAGACCGAGCCAGAAGCCTAAAGGGCCCTCACTCTCATACTTTATTCTCTTGGATGTAATGTAACTTAGATTTAGATGAACTGTTGTCCTTTCAATATAAACTGTATTGTTTTCAACGAGACACAGAGTTCAAATTAACTCAAGTTTAGTGATAATTTCAATCAAAGAAAGAAATACAACAAATACATGCGAATCCGAGCTGGTCCCGGGGGCAGACTCCCTAAACTCCGTGTTAGATTAGTTAATATGTCCTGTCTCGCTCCTCCTCTTGTGGGTCCTATGGTAAGACCCACCTTTTCCACCTCCACACATATTCAATATTAAAACAATAGTGTATTCTACCCTACAACACCTCTAAATGGTATAAGACTGAAATGTGACTTCAGAAATAAGACATCATCTTGATATTAGTGAAAAGTGCATGAACCAATCACACAGTTGGTCAACATAAACACATGCACGCAGGTTTGTGTGCTGCATCACATGCTGACCTTCAGAGTTGCAGCCTTCTTGCAAGGGCCCCTTTGTGTTTATGAATTTAGTTTACTCCTCTGGAGCTTGGCTTCAGGTGCTATCAACTTTATGTGAGGATCTAAAAAGGCTTAATTGTCTCTCATATGGATGTGTAAGTAATTTTCAATAATAATAATAATAATATTAATTGCCTTTATTGTCATTGCATGTAACAACGAAATTACAATTGCACTTCCCCTGGTGGTGACATATAATATGACAAGACAACATAATAAACCATGGATAAAATACATACATTATAAAATGATAAATAACTAAAAGTCATTAAGTCACTTAAGTCCAACTGTGTGATTGGTTCCCCTTGGACAAATTATCCATAAACATGGCATTTCTTTATTTCTTTTATTTATGCTGATGACACACAAATATACTTGCCCGTCAGATCCACAGACCCTGGAATGCTGAGTTCACTTAACAACTGCCTTTGTGAAGTTAAAATGGATGTCAAATAATTTCCTCCACTGAACTCAGACAAAACAGAAATACTGGTCACGGGTCTCAGCAGATGGCAAATCAAATACTGCCATCTGCTGGTTCCATAGTAAATCACATTAAGCCTGTGGCAAAGAACCTTGGTGTCTGGTTTGATAGTAATTTAAATTTCGAGCAGCACACCACAAAGCTTGTTCAATCATGTTTTTATCAACTTAGAAATAGCAAAAATTCGATCTATGTTAACTTTTAAGGACACCAAGACCATTTTACACGCCTTCATCTCATCACGCCTGGATTATTGCAACAGCCTTTTCACCTGTTTAACCCAAAAATCTATTGATCAACTCCAGACTGTCCAGAACTCAGCTGCCAGGCTTTTAACCAGAACAAAGAAATATGACCACATTACTCCTATTTTAGCTTCACTACACTGGCTCCCAGTGTGTTTTAGAATTGACTTTAAAATTCTATTGATACTTTTAAAGCTCTTCATGTCCTCTCGCCTTGTTATATTTCTGAACTTTTAGTCCCATACACACCAGCACGTACCTTGAGATCCTCGGGCAGAGGTCTGTGTCTGTTCCAGAGTCTCGACTGAAAACTAAAGGGGACAGAACGTTTGCTGTCAGGGCCCCGAGGCTCTGGAACAGCCTGCCTGAGGAAATCAGGTCGGCTGAGTCAGTGAACTCTTTTAAGTCCCTTCTTAAAACATACTTTTATAGGAGAGCCTTTCCCGATCTTATCTGACTTTATTTTATCCCTTTTATTTTATTGTATTTTACTAATTTTATATTTATCTTAAACGTGTATTTAGTTTTTCATGCTTTTATCTTGTATTGTTTTTTATTATTGTCTTTACACTTGTTAAAGCACTTTGTAACTTGTTTTTGAAAAGTGCTCTACAAATAAAGATTATTATTATTATTATTATTATTAAGTCATTAAAGTACATATGGGTGTTTTCACACTAACTTTGCCACCGGCCAATTAGCAACACTGTTTGACTAGCTGGGTATATACGTTTTTGCAAAATATGCGTATATTTTTACAAAAATGTGAAGGCCGCAGCATGAGAGAAATGAGGCTGAGTAAAAAAAAACCTGCAAAGTTCAGTGTATGTGTATATGTGACAGTAACCCGAGATTATCAACCATTGTATTTTAAACCAGCCTTTATTTGTTGCCTTCTATTATTAGAAACTGCTGAGAGTTTTGAGAAGCTACAATACACATCTAATATATTTCATTACTAGAACACAATCACAATATTATATAAGCACTAATGTATAATAAAACTTGTACTCTCCGTAATGCAAAATTAACCCAAAAAGGACACAAATCAAATGACGAAACACAAAACACAATACAAAGCTTTAACCAGATTTAACACTTACCTTTCTACAAAAAAAGTTTTTCAGCCCAAACTCAGACACCACTTTGGCAGAATCACCATCTAAAACACAAAATGTAAGAATTATTAGCAATTACATTTGAATGAACAGAAAAATTATAATATTATTAATAATATTTAATTGAAATAATCAATCAAGAAAGTACTCATACTTTCCTCTAGAATCCTTGTTCAGCACACAGCCAGAAAAAAGTGTATCCACTGCGCCACAAACAATCAACAAGTGACTCAAATTTGTTCAGGACACTACCTGTGTGGCCGGGTTAGTGTCAGATGGCCAATCACCACCTGGGAATAAATTGTACAAATAAGACAATATTTTCTAAAATAAAGGCCTCTCATATAAGCAGAAACCATTTTTAGTCCCAACAATGACCGGCTTTTTCTCGGAGGAATCAGTATGTGAAATTTGGTAGCTGTTAATAAATCCAGAGGTGTATGGTTTCGATTATAAGCTAAATTGTAATTTTGAGAAAATGTCCAGCTTTCAAAATATATGAGTCTGGCGTTAGTGCATCCTTTCTTTATACCACTACAAAACAAATCGACATATTTGGATATGTTAACTCAGAAGAAAATAGGCTTTCCAACTATATTACTTCATAGTTATGCCTTATTGTGGAAGTTATACAGTTAGGTCCGGAAATATTTGGACAGTGACACAGTTTTCATAATTTTGGCTCCTTAAGCCACCACAATGGATTTGAAATGAAACAGCTGATTGAAGTGCAGACTTTCAGCTTTAATTTAAGGGGCTGAACATAAATATCATATGAAATTTTTAGGAATTGTAACCATTTTTATACACAGTTCCCTTATTTCAGGGGCTCAAATGTAATAAGTCTGAAACCCATGTACATTATCAAACGGTGGGTTTCCTCCTTTGTGATCATTGCTTTTTCAGTATGTTTTGGGTTCTTGTCCATCTGTACAGTGAAGTGCTGTCCAATCAATTTGTCTGAATCTGAGCGCATAATATATTCCTACACACTTCAGAATTCATCCGACTGCTTCTGTCTTCTGTCACATCATCAGCAGACACCAGTGCCATTGGAAGCCATGCATGACCACTCCACCATGTTTTATAGATGATGTGGTATGCTTTGGATCGTGAGCTGTGTTATGTCATTCCGGTACAGGTTGATCTTACATTCATCTGTCCAAATAATACTGTTCTTTGGACCGATGAAGAGCAAGCTTTTTAAAGATGTTTTTTTTTGGCAAAATCTAATCTGGCCTTTCTATTTTTTTTTTATTTGTGCATTTAAGCACGAGGCAGAGCAGCTTAACTTCAGTGATTATAAAAATCCTGACACGACAGGATCATTCAAGATCCAATGTTCTCTGTTCTTCTCACACACAGTCCAGGTTCATACAATGAAACTGTGACTATGATTACGATCAGCCTCTCTAATCATGAAAGTAAAACGTTAAATAAAACACTCATTCAGCAATAAACACAAATAAAGGAACCAGAGATGTGACCGTCGACTGGTTCATCATAGTTTAAAACGACGCAGCGCAGTGAGGATCCAGACGTTTCACAGAGGAGACAGCGTCTGTTAACAGACTCGAGTCTGCAGTGGAGTTCAGACACTTCACTGATAAACCACAGAGCAGCAGAGTAACACAGGCTTCATGATCAGAGATGTTTTTTATGTTACGTCCACACTTCTGTCCATTTCCACAACTCTGCTGTGAGTCTGCCATTGAAACAGTCAATTGATGTTTTTTATAATCCGCCATTTATCTGCTATTATAATAGCAACACGCCACCTGGCTTTTAAATAGGGCTGCAACCAACAATTGTTTCATTATCGACTAATCTGCTGACTATTTTCATGATTAATCGGCTAATCGTCTATAAAATGTCAAGAAATTGTGAAAAATGCTCATCACAATTTTTCCAGAGCCCAAAGTGACATCTTCAAATTGCTTCTTTGATCCAACCAACAGTCCAAAACCCAAAGACTCTTCATTTACTATCATAAATGAAAAAGAATCGCAGCAATTCCTCAATTTAAGAAGATGAAACCAGCACCTGAAGTGATTAATTGATTATCAAAATAATTTTCATTTGACCGACAAATCGAATAATCAACTAATCATTTCGGCCCTGCTTTTAAAGGGAACGATCAATCTCAGGAATGCTCCTGTTCTTACGCTCCTGTCCACTCCCTAGATCTTTCAATCCATCTGTAAATATTAGCATATAATAATTCCTCTTCACATAATCTTGAACCAAATGTCCTATAGTATTCACATTCCTTTGACTCCATTCTCTCTTCTTCTCTTAAAGTCCACTTTGGGCACAGGAAATATCCTCGGAGGACAGCATTTAGTCCATAATCTAACCTGTTTAATCTGTATCCTTCTGCTACTGCATTAGTATTCCAACCAAATATTTACCTTTCAGTTGTTGTGAATATTCCTAACAATCACACATAACCTTTGCTACTGGCTGTTCCTCTCCAGATCTCTTTAACTTAAGCCAATATACCAGTGCCAACTTTGAACGTCTTCAATATAATGGTAACAGTGCATTAGTAGGGGTTGTTTTAACTGCACCTATACTGAGTCTTAGAGCTCTGAACTGTTTTCAGTTTAGTTTTTCTAACACACTCTTGGCTGCTGCTCCTTTTATCTGCTCCCCATTGATAACCAGAAACGGATCTCATGAGAGTTAGTACCTTTTTACATTTAGTTTCAACCTGTTTGTGATTCCTCCATACACATTTCATTCACAAAACCATACTTGAACTCTTTTACCCTTTGTACAATTTAAGCTGCACATTATTAATATTCCTTTTCCTGGTAAAAAAACATATTGCATGACTCTTAAATCCCAAATTATTTGACCATCTTTCAACCTTCAGTACAGCACTCTGAATGCTAGTAGTCACTTGTATAATGTTTTTCACTCTTTTCCTTATAGCCCCATCATCTGCATAATGATGATGACATAATATCAACCAACATCTATACTCATACTCTTTACAGTATCAGAATCATCTGAAACAGCATCTCCAACTTGCCCGGTTAGACAGGAAGCCTAAATCCCATTTGTATAGCCTTCCGCCATTACCCATTATATGCATTTTTATCAATAGTCCTTCTCTCCACATTGAGTAATAATTTCAAAATACACTACAGCATGACCTCTTTCATACAAACCGGCTTTTCTGCCTCATTGCTGACTTTAATAGAGAGTCTACTGTAGATCTTTCTTTATGAAATCCACTTTGATATGTTTAGAAATCCTCTTTGTTCTAACTAGTATGACAATCTACCAACTATTATCCTTTCCATCCATTTACACAAGACAGTAGTTAATGCTCTGTAGTTTCCTGCATTAGCTGTGTCTTTACCAGGCTCACCAAAATCCAATATCAGAGCACTTTTCCGGCATATATCAGGCATATGATCGAACTGCCCACGAACAGCACTTAGGGAAAGCAAACCTTTCACCTCTTCCTTTGGGGTCTATTCAGCCTTCTGTTGAGAGTTCTGCATCTTCTAATTTGAGTCTCCAAATTATTTGATATAAAATACACAAATCCACACTGTTTGTTCACAACATAACATAACATAACATAGTTGATCTTGTCCTGGAGCTGTAGCCATGTACCAGGTAAAATATACACATAAAACACACCAACAATGTTGACTGCAGAAATCA